>NW_023998415.1:49771907-49920734 GCF_014805625.2 Glossina fuscipes | reverse complement strand
AGGTGTGTTGTTGGCGCTGTACTCGCACACACAACAATAAAGATATCGACTTCAAATTTGGTAGCAACATTGGGAGTTTTTGCATGCGGGTTGGTATTGAAAATGACCGAGACTGGTCAGAGCATAAGTTCGCGGTAAAGCATAAACTGAATACAACTCCGTTTTCCTTAACAAAAATTTGCTTGTTTTTGCACGTTTCTCAGAAATTATAAAAGTTAGAAGACTGAAATTTTCCACATTTACTTGACGAAACAGTTTACTCTTTACATCGACAAATGGAAATAATCGGCCAAACTCAAACAAAGTTACAATTGATTAAATTTTATTTTTTTCACTTTTTTGAGGTTTTATGCTTATTTATCATAACGCAAACAAGACAGAATGTTAAAAATTATTTTGTACATTCCTCGAATGAAGATATATTATCTGCCTATATCTGCATTAATTTTAAAATGGATGTGAAAAACATCGCGATTACTAGTTTCTTAATAATACTAGCGATATGGGTATTAAATAAAAGAACTTAGAGAGTAAAGTATAGTGGTGGGTATGCGATATTCGACAATCCGCCGAAAATAACTTTTTTACTTGTTTTTCATTTTTTGTAAAATAATGTACTTTTCTTCTGCGAGTCAGCAAATCAACAATAAGGATATGTTTGTGGTTGTCATCATCGAGCATATGGGAGCATTTTGAGATGCATTGTTTCCGTATCGAGTTGGGCCAAATTTGAAAAAATAAAACACAAAAAAAAAGTTTAATAGATTAAAGTGAGTATAGTACTGTTTATTCAAATTGTTTAATTTCGCTCTTCTAAATAGCTAGCCTAATATTTATAATCCCCGTATTAAATTTTCATGTTTGTATTCTGCCCAAATACGCGGTAAATATCACGTTTTTAGAATACTTTTTAAATAGTTTCTAGTAGTGTCATATTTCCACGTTTCGTCGTTTTCAGGCATTTTTTGCTAATCCCATATTCGTTTATCCTTTTCCATATTTGAATGAACCAACGGGTAAAAGCAGTGAAAATAATTATTCGATTTTAATGTTTTTTTGTCAGCATTTTGGAATTTTTTAAGTTAAGTAAAAGGATAATTTTTTTATTTTTAATTCTTGTTAAATCAAATTTCGTATAAAAAAAAATCGTATAATAGGTGCTATCACGGCGCATGATTCACAATTGAAATGCGTCAATTCTGTTCGCGTTTAAAGTTGATCAATTTGACGAAAAATCGTTTAAGAACAAAATAGAAGGAATTGAAGAATTGAAAAGCATTTTTAAGAAAAGCGTCCAGGCACTGTCTTTAATTTGCAATTCATTCTGAATCGCTTCCTTTTAATATAAGATTGTAGTTTGTAGATTCGTAAAAATGCCTACCTTATCCTTAGAGCTTAAGTTGTTTCAAATTTGTTCAGTTTGCATATTTGACAACCAGACTATTATCTTAACGAACGTATTGTTAATTTAGCTTGCATTTATGTTTTTTTCCAATTGTTTCAATTATTCCATATTTATTTTCACCTCGTTTATAAACTGGAGCAACTCTGCTAATATAAAGTGGGTAAAAAGTTATGTTATGTACGCTATTTAGTTCTCGAAAAGTCCACGGAGGAATAATGGAATAATTCTACAATAATTTTAAAATAAACTTTCAGGGAAAGTAGCTTTTCGAGGAAAAAAGTATATAAAAATTTTCGTGTAAAATTATAGAAAATGTTAGGAGAGGTAAGTAACGACCATATAAAAAAAATCCAAAAATTTAATTGCTAAGGTCGCGTTAATAGACGACTGTGGTGACTCTCCAACTTGAAATTGAGAATCATCGTTATTCCCTGGAGAAAGGATGTTATTTAATTGGTAAGGACAGCCGAAAGGGAAGGTCTACTAATTATAT
Source organism: Glossina fuscipes (assembly GCF_014805625.2). NCBI lineage: Eukaryota > Metazoa > Arthropoda > Insecta > Diptera > Glossinidae > Glossina > Glossina fuscipes. The sequence continues at coordinate 49,918,836 of NW_023998415.1, read as the reverse complement.
ACAACTTACCAATTGGGTAAGTGGAGTGTTTTAAATTGTTCAAATGTAGTTATAAACTTGTTTGATGTATGCAGCATATAGATGCAAAGCATTGTGTCTTGGAGGTAGACTCCAACGAAGAAATTTTCATCGTTGATTTGGAAAGTGATTCTGGGATTTACGTAAATAATAAGCGGGTCGATCCTCTAACTAAAGAACGCTTAAAATTGGATGAGGATTTTGGTTTGGGTGAACAACTAAAGGCTAAAATAAAATTAATTGAAAGAGAAGAGGTAAAGTCAACATGAAAACAATCTAGTAAAACTTAAAGCTTATTTATGTTTCCAGTCTCATAATATCAATCATTTGGAAAGTATATCCGTTATTAAAGACGTTACGCCAAGGCTCATAGCAGAAGACGAGTGTGTTCAACAATTTAAATTGGAAAATCGTATCTCAAACGACAATGATGATAGTGTTACCATTCCAACAACTCGAATTCATCAGCCCATCTCCACATCTTCAGCAGCGCCTGCTACAAACATTACCAACAGTATAAATCAAAATTCACTTAATGAAGAGGTTGGAGATTTGCATATGCCAAAAATTCAGAAAGTGAAAATTGAATATCCAGATTTCGGTGACTGTAACTTCGTTCAATCAGTTCCAATGACTAGCACTATTAGGATTGACGACGGAGAAAATAATTGTGTACAATTAATTAGTAAAAAAACAAAAAAAACCAAGGAAGGCGAAACGCTTTTCCCACAGGTAAAGAGCTCCTTACAACAAGTTGAGCGAACTCAGACATCGTATGGAACGATCAGTTTTCAAGATTGCGACCAATATTCGATGCAAAATAATAATAAAAGTAAGCAAGTAGCCAAAAAGGGACTTGGAAAAAAAGCTACAAATAACGAGAACAGTATAGACCAAAATTCACCTAACAGAGACCAAGAGATTGGAAATTTTCATACGTCAAAAATTCAGGAAGTGAAAAATGAATATCCAGATTGCGGTGACTATAACTTCGTACAATCAGTTCCTATGACTAGCACTGTTAGAATTGGCAGGGAAGAAAATTCGCTGCAATCAATTAGTAAAACAACAGAAAAGACCAAATATGTCGAAATGCTTTTCCCACGTGTAAGGAGCGCCTCACAACATGATGAGCGAGCTCAGACGTCGCAGGCAATGTCCAGTTTTCAAGGTTTCGACCAATATTCGACCCAAAATAATAATAAAATTAAAGAAATAAGCAAAAAGGGACTTGGAAATAAAAAAGTTGTCCTTGAACGTAAAAAGGAGTCAAACAAGAACACATCCAACGAGGAGGTAGAAAGATCCCAAGCATTGGATAGCACTGTAGCAAAAACTTCGAAAAACAGTAATATTGCTACAAGAAATATTGGAATACAGGGAGCCACAAGTAAGCGTGCGACACGTTTGCACACACTGGAATACGAACCAAGCTGCTTCAATAACTTACCTGAAAATAATGAAGTGGATAAAACTTTAACTATACGCGTAACACGTTCGCATACACGCAAAAAGGAATCGAATAATAATACAGAGCAAGAAATGCCAGGTAGGCGTTTGACGCGTTCTTGTACGCAAGACGGGGAACGAACAAAGAAAAAGGAAAGAAAGACTTCGCTAACCCGTAAGTCAATTCACATCTCTTTCGTTTGTCTCGGTATTAGATATTTCGTTTAAGGTGATGTTTATGATTCTATTCTCCACTTTTTGTTCATACCTTAAACCGCTAGCGGTTCAAGGTACGTCAAATATGCCCTAAAAATTGATTTATGATCGCATTCCACACGTCGCTTCGACTGCTTAACTTTGTGTGATTTTCAATACGTTTTGTGCGTTTATTCAGGAGATCGTAGTTTTCTATATATCTATACACTTAGATTTATCCAAAGCTTACAAAAAACATTCATTACCATCTTCTGTACTTAACAATATTTGTTTAATTCAGTTGTGCACTCTATGGAAACTCGTACACGCCTTAAAAGCACCAATCGTTCTTCGTGTTCCAATGCCAATAACGCCGAAAGTTCAGGAAATGAGGTCAAACGCAAAGGTGGCGCCAACTTTAGTTCAAAGAAATCTAAATACGCAAAAAGAAATGGTAAGAACCCATAAATAAAATAAGTACGAAAACTGTCTGTCATGCACTTCTTTCTTTTATCGGCTCGCATCAAATGCCTAATTGATTATACAAATTTCGGTCTCTGTTGCGAGTTATATTCCAATATAAATCTAACTTGAACTTCCCCCTCATTTAGACTGTTGAAAACAGAAATATCCTTCTACCTATTGTAATTCCATTTAGAGGATGCCCACGGAAGTGTAATGGAGGATAGAAATGTTTTTTATAAATTGTTACAAAGTGTCAATAATTTTAAAAGCGAATCGCATCGGATTTCTTACAGAGACGGTAAAAAATATCATCATCGTCTCACGCGTCAAGATATTAAATAACTTCACAAATTTTCTTTCCTTATTTATAAAAGTTTTTATTCCTAAATATTCTTAGTTTGTTAATCTAATTATTTTCTTAGTTTGGATTCATTTTTATTATATGCAGTATTTTTCAAGTTTACTGGAATTTTTTTTTAATAACTTGAAGTTATTGTCAAAAATTTCTTGCGCATAAATTTATGCATCAAAGCTTTTTAAGTAGATTAGTTTTAAATTTTATCGCATATTAACACCTCTTGTCTACAAATGTAATGACAATCGTTAGTGATATTGAAATGTTGCAAGATTTAGTATAATAAAAAATTGGTATAATTTTAATGAAAAATGCTAATACTATTGTAAATTCAGCGATCAATAGCTTTCTGAAAACCAAAATTGCCAAGAGCACATTTCGTTTGTACGGTTTAAACATGACTTTTTTTCTTGCGCATAAATTTATGCATCAAAGCTTTTTTTGTAGATTAGTTTTAAATTTTATCGCATATTAACACCTCTTTTCTGCAATTGTAACAACAACTATTAGTGATACTAAAATGTTGTAAGATTTAGTATAAAAAAAAATTGTTGTAATTATAATGAAAAGTGTTAATACTATTATAAAGTCAGCGATCAACAGCTTTCTGAAAAGTGAAAGTGTCAACAGCACATTTCGTTTGTACGTTTAAACATGATTTTTTTTTTGTCAACATTCTTTAAAAAAAAATGTAATCCTGTAAATTCTTTTAATCAAAATGTAAAACCTGTATCAATCTACGCTGTTCTAAGAATGGTACGCGCGTTTAGAAACGTTTTCATTGCTATTCACTATTGAAAAAGTATCTCGCTAATGATTGTTTGCTATGCGACTATATCTCTAATTTTCACAACACTAAAGGTGACCTTCATTGACCGAATTTATTAGAAAAAAAAAAAAAAAACCAAAAGAAAAAGCGTTATTAATTGCTGCACTAATACTTTTTATACATTTCCACATATGTATACATTGGCAAATACCAATCTATCATTCCAATACTTTTGTATCCAGAGGTCATGTATATATTTATTTTGTGAAAGGAATGAGTTAATAAATAAATAAAGCCATGTCTGCCTTAGAAACTCTTTTGGCTTTTTGCAACCAAAAAGCTTTGTCAAGCTATGATAAACAAAATGCTTAAACATATGTTAATACAAAATCAAACTTTTTATCAATGATAGTTTTTCGATGTGCTTAATTTAATGTTCTGGTTCAAAGCACATAAAAAATATCTGTAATTCCCTTAGAGGATCTTAACAGTAAATGATTATTTTATTTGCTAAATTTTGTTTATATAGATGTTAAAAAATTTATATTGTATGGATTGGCACACAGTTCTATCTGTTCAGATACTTAAACTAGGGCATCACTATAATATTTAGAAAATTTGTGCTCTCATAGAGCAGCTGCTTATTAAAATTAAACTATTTACTTATATGCTAGGATTGTGTGTGTTTGATCGAGTAGAGGTCTTGGCCCAAGAACACAAAAATCCACGTTAGCACCGATAATGCATTCGTAAAGATGCTGATATGCATAAGTAATATCATCTGTCGCCGATTAATTGCGGATTTGTTAATAATATGACAAAATAATAGCATATATATGAGAAGACGGCGGCTGCATGATCATCATGCACACATGTACATAAATGCATATGCAAGGGCAAACGAACAAACCTATGGTAAGAATATGTTAGATAGTAAAATAAATGAAAAGTAAACCAAATTTCTGCCTCTATATACATATATAGCCATGGACAATCTCTTTGATAGAGATGTATGTGGAGTTTGAACATACCACATAAGATATTCGGAGCGGTTAAGGTTGGTGTGATGGCGCTGTCGCGTAAATTGTTTAAGGTAGTACACACAGTGCGCACCATTGATACAACACATAAAAAATGTTGAACACATAGCCCACATTGCATTACTATAGCAAAACCATATAGTTTAAAAATTGACCAAATAACTAACTGTCGTATCCACAAACAATGATAAGGAGGAAAGTTCCCTTGAAAGTAATTTTTTAAAGCGTCAGGCTTAATAAATAAATAATATTTTTGGAATATAGGACAATTTTAATTATAGTCAGACAAATTCACATAATAGTAATTAAAAAAAAAAATAAAAAATGGACAGTGAGAATTTAATGGGAGGGCTAAAGACAAAAGTAAATATTAATTTCATAAAACTGAAGTGTTTGTACCTTTTCTTTTTCTACTTTTTTGAATGTAGCGTCTTTCGCTATTCCTTTTACCAATATACTCTAATAACCTGGAGAAAGTTTGTACACTTTTCTCTTTCGTATAGCGCGGTGATTAACTCTTTTTCTAAAATATAGAATTATATGGCAACAAAAATTAATTCAATTTTCTTTCTTTCCAAGTTTTTCAATTTAATTATCACAAATCGTGTTTGTATTATATTTTTGTTACGCTATTTAGGTTGATGCGATGCAAATTATACCTTCGCAAGTGTGAATATAGAGGCTTAGCTAGAACGGCCATTTCACAAGAAACTGGATATTCCCCAATTAAACGCCATATTGGACTCGAGCATAATATTTCCAAATTTTTTCGTGGGTGGCTCAGCCTTTCCATTTCCTGGAGGGGCTATTACCTTAAGACAAAAAAACTTTTAACATTCGACTTTTAAGCGCAAAGCAAGTTCTATAAAGTATTTTAAATTCCTAGCTGCACACTAGAGAATCCTAACAAAGGAGAGAACGCATAAATGCTTCTTTAGTCTGCAATTTTTGTTTATTATATAAATTTGACCACTTATATGAAATTTTGAAATTAAAGAAATTATTTTGGTAACCTCCGTAATTCAATTAAATTTTATGACGCCATCGAAATCCCTCACTTATTTTTAATAATTGCTCCACAATTGGAAGATTACCTTTTAAAATAACACTGTTATAAAAAAGTTTAAAAGCATCTTTTAAAACAATAGGTTATTGCCTATTATACCAACCATTGTAAAAGTATATTCATTTTATTTTTTTCGATAATGCATGTAACACCCAAAAGGAAGCTTCAGAGACGCTATAAAATATATTGTTATGAATGTATGGTTGTGTAGCGCCTGGCATTGTATTGCATTACGAAATGCAATACTCAGCGAGGTGAGGTGTGACATAATTTTTATTTTTCTTTTAGCAAAATGAATTATGCTCAATTTGCATGACACACTTCACAGTGGATGCATATACCTATATGCGATCACACCACACCCTTAACGATTTAGAGAGAAAACGTCTTCAACATATTAACAATTTTCTGTTACGAAAGCAAATTTTAACGCTAGTTCTTAATTAATTAATTTAAATAAATTCTTATGTATTTAGTTTATATAGTTTTTAATTATATTTGGTTTATAGTTTTGCATTTCTAAATTTGTATTTTTATACTTAAGTAGATTTGGTTTGAAATTTTTCATTTCTTACAGTTTTGTATTCATAGTCTTAATTAGATTTGGTTTACAATTTTTCATTTCTTAAATTTGGTTTACTAAATCTTTATAGTGTTTGAGATGGCTTTTATTTGTATTGTTAATTGTTTTGTTCTTGAGTCTTAGATAGGTAGTTGTATTTGGGTGGTTTAGTTTAGGTTAAGTTTTGTAATAATGGTGTTGGTTTCTCTTTTATTTGTTTAGTTATATCCCCTTTATTTGTCTTTCCGATATTTCTCATTTCAATGTTAATCTTCTGATGTATTCTTCATATATTCTTAAATAATCTTCATATATTTGTCGTCATTGGGTGGGCTTAATACAATGCTGTTTTATTTTGTTATTTTATGTATGCCTTTGCTATTCCTCATTTATATGGTCATATCCCCTTATTTATTCTTTCCAATACTCCTCATTTTAATATTCTTTGATAATCTTTATGTGTTCTACATCTTCATTTTATTATTCTTTCTATTCTTCACATATTCTTCTTATATTCTTTGATACATACCTTATCTTCATTTTAATATTCTGTCTAATACTTTGTCTTCATTTTAATATTCTTTCTATTTTTTATATATTCTTATTTTTATGCATTCTTGGGAGCTCATCAGATCAATTTTTCCGAGGGCGTACCGCAGTAGTCTGGATATTCAGTTGTCCTTTTAAACTCCTTTGCATGTTAACTTTGTGTATTATATAGAGAAACCATTAGTAAATGCTGGTGGGCAGAGGATATCCGGTCTGCACACTGCATATTGTGCAGCAGTGACTTTACCGCGATGAAATACATGTTTTGAGGGGAGGGTCGTAGCGATTGGATTTTAGGTGGGCGGGATCGTTATTAGGTGTCCCAAATAGGTTACTTCTGGAATCAATCAATGTAACAGAAAAAGTTATATCCCCTTATTTCAAATATAATGTTATTTGTTTATTATTATTATTATTATTTTTTTTTTGTTTAGTAAGCCTTTTTAACTTTATTTTTGTTTTAAATATCTATTCTTTCTATATTTTAATATTCTCTGCATCTATCTAATCTTCTTAATGTTAATATTTTTTATATATTTTTCATTTATATATATTATTATTATTATTTTTTTTTGTATTCTTTTTGTTCATTCTTCTTTCTATTTTTTTTTTTTTTTTTTTTTGATATATTTCCTAATAGTGGGTAGGGTGAATGTTGTTATTTTTTTTAGTTGGCACGGAACTGCTGTCTATATATGCATTCCTTGATTATCTTTTGATAATCAATGGTTTTGACGTCGTCGCCAAAAAGTAGTTGATGGGCGTGTTCGAAGTCGAAGGGGGTGAAGAAGGATGTGCCGTGTTCTGCCTCGAAAGCTGGAGTGCTGTCCTCGGGTGGGATCATTGTGTGGGCGGGTGTTATAGGAAGTGTGTAAAAATTATTTGTTGTGAGTTGTAGGTGACTGTAGGAACGATTGTGTTGGACGGGTTTTATAAGAGGTGTGTGTCAGGAAAATTCGGCCTCAACGTGATCTGGGTTTGCCAGGATCTAAATATGTTCCTCAGAAAGCGACGGGATGGGTGCAGTATCGGTGTGGCAGAATCGCCATGTAATGAATCTATGGTTGGGTAGCGTATGTTTTCTATTAAAATTGTTGTTACTGTTATTGTGATAATTCCTGTTTTGATTATTGTATCTTTGCTTATTTCTAATGGGATTACTGTTGTGATATTGATTTCTGTTGTTTTGGTTAGTGTAGGAGTTTTGGTTGTTGTGGCGATTGTGTGAGTTTTTCTTTTGATAATTTATTTTCATTACCTGTGAATTTATTTGCTTCGAAAAAGGTTTTTAGTTGGGCCGCAAAGATAGTGGGTTTCATGTAGTCGTCGAGGCCGTTTTTGAATATGGTTAGGACGTACGTATCGTTGATACTAGTAATGATGGATTATTATTCGTTAGTGGGCTTGGGGCCTAGTTCTTTGATTTGAAGGTAAGTTAGATCTGCTACTACATTCAATATTAAACCAGACAAGGCTACGTCTAATAGAAACAATAATAATAATTCCAATACCAATAACTACAACAGCAATAATAGAAATTTCAACTATCGAAATCGAAATAATAATAACAGACATCAAAGAAACAACAACCAAAACAACCGCGTACAAGCAATAGAAAACTAGGGAAACGGATTTCACCCGGATTCCTTAACGATGCCCCTGAATTCGGGATAAAACACTTAAACCAGGCATCCACTGAATACCCAAAACAAGCAAACTCCCATATCTTTTCCCTCTCAAAATTATCCAACTACATACTACTAAATATTCAAAATGCAAAAAAACCAGAAATGTCATTTCTATTGGACACTACAATATATTCTTGATCAGAATAGATGATACTCCAAGGTGATTTAGCCATGTCTGATGGCCTATGCGAGGTGTGTTGTTGGCGCTGTACTCGCACACACAACAATAAAGATATCGACTTCAAATTTGGTAGCAACATTGGGAGTTTTTGCATGCGGGTTGGTATTGAAAATGACCGAGACTGGTCAGAGCATAAGTTCGCGGTAAAGCATAAACTGAATACAACTCCGTTTTCCTTAACAAAAATTTGCTTGTTTTTGCACGTTTCTCAGAAATTATAAAAGTTAGAAGACTGAAATTTTCCACATTTACTTGACGAAACAGTTTACTCTTTACATCGACAAATGGAAATAATCGGCCAAACTCAAACAAAGTTACAATTGATTAAATTTTATTTTTTTCACTTTTTTGAGGTTTTATGCTTATTTATCATAACGCAAACAAGACAGAATGTTAAAAACTATTTTGTACATTCCTCGAATGAAGATATATTATCTGCCTACATCTGCATTAATTTTAAAATGGATGTGAAAAACATCGCGATTACTAGTTTCTTAATAATACTAGCGATATGGGTATTAAATAAAAGAACTTAGAGAGTAAAGTATAGTGGTGGGTATGCGATATTCGACAATCCGCCGAAAATAACTTTTTTACTTGTTTTTAATTTTTTGTAAAATAATGTACTTTTCTTCTGCGAGTCAGCAAATCAACAATAAGGATATGTTTGTGGTTGTCATCATCGAGCATATGGGAGCATTTTGAGATGCATTGTTTCCGTATCGAGTTGGGCCAAATTTGAAAAAATAAAACATAAAAAAAAGTTTAATAAATTAAAGTGAGTATAGTACTGTTTATTCAAATTGTTTAATTTCGCTCTTCTAAATAGCTAGCCTAATATTTATAATCCCCGTATTAAATTTTCATGTTTGTATTCTGCCCAAATACGCGGTAAATATCACGTTTTTAGAATACTTTTTAAATAGTTTCTAGTAGTGTCATATTTCCACGTTTCGTCGTTTTCAGGCATTTTTTGCTAATCCCATATTCGTTTATCCTTTTCCATATTTGAATGAACCAACGGGTAAAAGCAGTGAAAATAATTATTCGATTTTAATGTTTTTTTGTCAGCATTTTGGAATTTTTTAAGTTAAGTAAAAGGATAATTTTTTTATTTTTAATTCTTGTTAAATCAAATTTCGTATAAAAAAAAATCGTATAATAGGTGCTATCACGGCGCATGATTCACAATTGAAATGCGTCAATTCTGTTCGCGTTTAAAGTTGATCAATTTGACGAAAAATCGTTTAAGAACAAAATAGAAGGAATTGAAGAACTGAAAAGCATTTTTAAGAAAAGCGTCCAGGCACTGTCTTTAATTTGCAATTCATTCTGAATCGCTTCCTTTTAATATAAGATTGTAGTTTGTAGATTCGTAAAAATGCCTACCTTATCCTTAGAGCTTAAGTTGTTTCAAATTTGTTCAGTTTGCATATTTGACAACCAGACTATTATCTTAACGAACGTATTGTTAATTTAGCTTGCATTTATGTTTTTTTTCCAATTGTTTCAATTATTCCATATTTATTTTCACCTCGTTTATAAACTGGAGCAACTCTGCTAATATAAAGTGGGTAAAAAGTTATATTATGTACGCTATTTAGTTCTCGAAAAGTCCACGGAGGAATAATGGAATAATTCTACAATAATTTTAAAATAAACTTTCAGGGAAAGTAGCTTTTCGAGGAAAAAAGTATATAAAAATTTTCGTGTAAAATTATAGAAAATGTTAGGAGAGGTAAGTAACGACCATATAAAAAAAATCCAAAAATTAAATTGCTAAGGTCGCGTTAATAGACGACTGTGGTGACTCTCCAACTTGAAATTGAGAATCATCGTTATTCCCTGGAGAAAGGATGTTATTTAATTGGTAAGGACAGCCGAAAGGGAAGGTCTACTAATTATATACAACTTACCAATTGGGTAAGTGGAGTGTTTTAAATTGTTCAAATGTAGTTATAAACTTGTTTGATGTATGCAGCATATAGATGCAAAGCATTGTGTCTTGGAGGTAGACTCCAACGAAGAAATTTTCATCGTTGATTTGGAAAGTGATTCTGGGATTTACGTAAATAATAAGCGGGTCGATCCTCTAACTAAAGAACGCTTAAAATTGGATGAGGATTTTGGTTTAGGTGCAGAACTAAAGGCTAAAATAAAATTGGTCGGAAGGGTAGAGGTAAATGAAATTTAAAAACAATTCAAAATAATTGCTGTTTTATTTTTCCAGTCACATAATGGCAACCGTTCCGTAGTGAGCTTGAAAAATACATCGAATATCAGAAAATTTACTCTCAGTCCTATAATAGGGGAAAATAATGTCCAATGGGTACATAATGTGGAAAACAATAACCTAATTGGACACCACGATAGTGAACCACTTCCAGAAACTCAATCGAGATCTTTTACATCCGATGCTGCAAATAACATCAGCTTAAATAATATCTCATTTAATGATGAAGAAGAAGATTTCTGTATACCAGAAACTCAAGAAATAAAAGCTACAGACCCAGATTTGGACAATGGCGCTTTTGCTAACAAAGCAAATTCTGTAGCCGATTCCATAGACGTTGATGAAGTAACAGGCAGTCAATTTAGAATCTGTACTCAGGACTTCAATGACGAGAATAAAATGGAAGATTCTCAAACAATACCCATAATAAAATACAATATGGCATTGCAAAGTGAATCGGGTAGGGTATTAACACAATTACAAGGCAACAAAGAAGAAATGAAAGAAATGTCGCCAATAAATTTGCTATCAGCTGAACGCTCGCAAAACGTCGAGATAACATCAGGCCCTCCTTTTAGAGATGAAACTGCCACTCCCGATATATTGGATTTTTTGGAACTGACTGAAATGATGCAGGAAGTACGAAATGAAACCAATAACGTAGCAGAAGATGAGCAAGATTTAGTACCCACTCAGGCGTTTCCTACTAGAGGTGTATTTAAAAATAGACCGCAGAATCAAGCGTTGGAGATTGGAAAGTTTGGAAAAAATGATCCTTTGTTAACACTACGTGACAAAGAAAACACTTATCCTCCTAGTGAAGGTTATTAAAAAAATATAAATTTATGTGACAGACAATTAATGTGAAATTTGCCAATGATTCTTTACAGTGCGATCTAAATCTATTTTTACGATAGTAAATGGAACAAGTGTGCATGATAATGCAGATGACGTGTTGACTGAGGAATTCTTAAAGATGCCAACTTCTAGATCAGCAGCAATGAAAACTTGCTTAAGTTCTTCATTGTTGAAAGATAAATCGAAAAGTCCAACTACATTTTTCAAGGATGTGAAAACAAAAAAAACCCAAACTTCTAATTTATGCACATTTAAGAAACCGCTAAATGAATATGAGCCCGCAAAAAGCAATACATCAACACCCAGCAACAGCTCTGTATCGGATTCAGATGTAGATTTGCTCATGTGTACACCCCAGCTTATAAAAGAGCATATTAATATTTCTGGTGTAGAGTTGCTAGTCGCAACAAGCAAGGATGTGCTCGATAGCAACGTTGAAAGCGAAGAAAACGAGCGAAATAATGTGGTAAAATTATTTAATAAAAAACCGAAAGAGAACAAAGATTTCGATAGGCTTTTGTCACATGTAAAGAACTCCTCACCGCGCGCTAAGCGATCTAGAATATCCCACAAAACAGACAGAGTTAAACTTCTCAGCTGGAAGAACTCCACCGAAAATAACCGTAAATATATAGAAAAAGTCAAAAAAGGAACTAGGAATAAGGAGACTATCATTAAAGCCGAAAAGGAATCGAACAATAGCCAGCCAAGCAAAAAATTGGAAAAATCTGCTTTCTCGAAAAGGAATGCACAGAAAACTGTGAAAAAAAGCCGGACATCGGCAATAACTGTAACCCAAGAAGTGCCAAAGGAGCGTTTGACACGTGCTAGAACACGTGAACGGGAACTACAAAATTCCACTGGAGTACATAAAGTTGATAACGAAAGGGGAACGTCGGTAAAGAGTAATCCAATTACGCTCTTCTCAGCAAGGCGTTCAGCGCGTTTAAGAACACTAGATCAAGAACTAAGGGCTTCTCTTGAAAGATCTAAATGTGCCGTTAATATAAGTTCAGACCTACGTGAAAAGAATCGAAGCAGTAGCCTGCATTCACAATTGAAAGATGATGACGAAATCGATCTTATCCCCACCCAACCTTGTAAGTTAATTGATTTTTATAAGTTTATTCTTCTTCACACCCTAAATCGCTAGAGGCGCAAGTTATTTTAATTACGATCTTAAAATAGAATTGCGATCAATTTTTCTATAAGTCACATTGCACAAATCGGCCGCTTAACTATATAGGTTTTCTAGTATTTGTGGTGAGTTTACTCTGAAGGTCACGATATTTTATATGTTTATAATTTTCCAAATTTTGTGCAAAATGAGGAAGGAAAGGACTTAAACGCACACATATCAGTGCAGTAATGTAAAGTATTGAACGGTCGGACTTTATTGACATTTACAAATTTTCAAATTATTTCAGTTGTACGCACGATGGAAACCCGCGCACGTTCTAAAGAAAGTTACAGTTCTTCTAGTTGCAGTTCCAGTAAAGAAAGGATACTAAAAAATGAACTTAAACGTAAATGTCTCGACGTACACAGTTCAAAGGATTCTTCTAAGCGCTCAAAAGAAATGGTAAGACAATTGTGAACGAACCATGAACAGCATTTATTTTTTTTAATATGTATCCACAATATGGGTTTTGCGAGCATATCCTTCTACATTTTTAATGTTATCGACTCGCACTTTTCGGACTGTTTTTTAGCGAATCGTAAATACAGAGTTGCTAGGATAACGTTACTTAAATTCTAACAATATGATAACCTGAAATTCATTTCATTTAGAATGTTGAAGGATCAAATATTCCACTTACTTCGACTTCGTCTAAAAGGTGTTTGCAAATATCTGCTACAATGATCGATAAAGATCTTTTTGAAGAGTTAGTGCGAAATTCCAGAGGTTTTTATATTTAAAATATTGTTTTTCCAAAAATTGAATTGAATTGACTTTTAAATTGAATTTTTTTAGGTTTATGGACAGTGGCCAATGATCCGTTGGATAGTGAACTTTTGATTATGGATAAGGGCAGCCGTACCTATAAGTTTCTCTTAGCAATGGCCAAAGGCATACCGATCGTCACGACAGAATGGATTAAAAAAGTGAACGAGGGTCGTACCTTAATATCTTTCAAAAATGATTTCTTTAGTGATCCCGTATTTGAGAGAAAACACAAATTTTCTGTTTTAAAATCTTTGGGCATGGCCAGATCCAAAAAACTATTCCAAGGTTGTCGATTCTTTACGACTTCAAAAATCAGACCCCAGCCGGAAGAAGTTAGAAGTACAGTATTTTTATTTGGCTTTTTCTTTTACTTTCTCAATTTATATATATGCTTTATTCTTTGCAGATATTATCGAATGTGCTGGTGGTTCTGTCCACAATGAATACGACAAAGTTAATGAGAAGAAACAGGGGAAAATTTATTTGATTTCTTGCTCAGATGATAAGAAAGATTGGCACACACTTCGCCATCGTTATAAAAATATTACCATCATTCCCTCGGAAGCCATAATGTCAGCAATAATGCGTCAGGACGTCACTCTTCTTGATAAAATTGTATTGACTTGATTTTGGGGACTGACTTAGTTTTGGCTATATGGATTTTTGAAGTTTGCTAGCGTCTCCCCTTTCTTATGACCATTCATAAATTCATTTGATAAGCTTCTGATGCATATATAAAAATATGAGGGCAATATTTTCTAATATGTCTGCTCGCTTGGCTTTATATGTTCACACATTTGAAAAAACTGGAGATTTAATACAAAGAGCAAATGAAAACTTTTAATTCATATACGTAAAAAAAAATCATATATTTTCTAACATTCCCTTAAATTTTCGACATTTTTATTATCTACTTATGTAAAATTTTTACCTTTTTAAGATCTAGGAGTATTACAGTCTTTTTTTCTTCTTTTCAAAATTTCATGACTAATACGTTATGTCTAGCACCACCAACATCACTAAGTGTGTCCAAATTTCGTGTAATGAAAAAAAGGAGTAAAATGGATACAATTGTAATGAAAAACTCCTATTAAGTAGGAAGTTAAAGAAGCTGATTTTGAAAAAGATAATCGGCCACTAGTTGTATAATTTCCAAAACTAATGCTCGAAAATCGGAACCGGTTTTACCCCAGTTCGCAATTCAATCACTTTCCATTTTAAGGCTTCTTTATGTTAACGTAAGAAAAAAAGAAAAACCTTTATTGGCCGCTCCATTTGTATTCTAAACATTTTAGTATGTGTATAGTTTTAAATATTTCGACGCCATTATTTTTGTGTCTAGAAGTAAAATATGTGTCCATTTTTTATAGCCACTGGGAGATGGGTGTATACTCATTCTGTTTTCTTTTTTGCATAATGTATGTTACACTCAACAGAAAGATTCAGAGACTCCATAAAGTACATATATTCTTGATCAGCGTGAAATTCTGAGTTGATTTAGCCATGTCTGTCCGTCTGTTCGTTGTGTATTGTTGGCGCTCTACTCACACATATAACAAGAAAAATGTCGACTTCAAATTTGGTAGAAACATTGGACGTTTTCGGGCGGGGGTTGGTATTGAAAGTGCGCCAATTTGGTCAGAACATTTATTTTACGAAACAGTCTACTCTTTACGTTTGAAAAATGGAAATAATCGGCCAAGCTCAAAGTTACAATTGATTAAATTTTATTTTTTTCACTTTTTTGAGGTTTTATGCTTATTTATCATAACGCAAACAAGGCAGAATGTTAAAATCTATTTTGTATACTCCTCGAATGAAGATATATTATCTGCCTATAACTGGATTAATTTTAAAATGGATGTGATAGACACCGCGATTACATTTTTCTTAACAACACCAGCGATATGGTTATCAAACAGAAGTTCGAGAGTAGAATGCAAAAAGTATAGTGGTGGGTATGCGAGATTCGGGCCATGCCGAATATTATTTATAAACAGGACGAATAAAACTCTTGTAGTAATCTAAAATTTTAGAAAGCTTTGCCAAACCAAATGCAGTTTTATTTCAAAATTGATGTATTCGTCAATAATATTTGGAAAATAAATATTGAAAAGATAAGAGCGTTGTAAGTTTTTGACTTGACACGTTTTCAAATCAGTTAGTGCTTGCAAAAATGCATTTTTTTTTTTTTTGTTTTATTAGTACATAGAACACCTCACCATCCGTCGCGCCAAAATAACATTTTTCGTAGACGTATATACCCGATAAACTTCATCTCGATTTACTATTAAATGTATAATTTAGGTTTCAGTTGCTTAATAAGCGCGGTATGGATAAAAAAGAAGTTGAAGAAATCATCAAACATATTGATAGTGAATGCTAGACTGCATACCTATTTGATTTTATTAGGAAAATGAAACAAGAATCGAAAATGAGGTTATCTTGTTTATTAGTTTAACAATTTCATAAAAGCTTTATTTCTTTTATTAAAACATAGGTAAGCCCTATATAAACACACACCCACTTAATCGATAACTTTTTAGCCGCTGATGGCAGGATACTTTATTTTACGGAAAAAGTTACCGACTTATCAAATTTTTACTTGATGAGCGACTGCTTAAAAGGTCACATCGCAGATACAAGAATATTCCTTTTTTTATGCAAAATAGTTGCATACGTTAAAATTGTAAAGGAAAGGGAGATAAATTTAAGAGAAAGACATTTTTGTTTTGTTTCTATTGTTATGCGAAGATTCGAGGGAATTTTTCCCTTGTTTTGGTATTTTTTAATCAACTAATAATTATTAAATTTGTCCATCTACTCGTTACTAAGTTTTAGCTTTTATCAATCGTACTGTCGACTAATTTGTTTGCTAGATAAACAATTGATTTTTTCTTCTTTTTTTTTGGTGTTTGAAAATTAACTTAAATCTCGGATTTTTAGCGCACTTGTGGTAGTTCTGGTGTCGGGCCGGTAACAGCTGCCATAGCTGAACCGGGACCCAATAACACTTGTTTTTGTTGTGTTTTTTGCATTTCCTCCATTTGAGCCCGTTCTGTTTCAAATATGACTGGAGCAAATAGTATTACCGAGCTTGTAAAGAAAATCCAAGAAGCATTGCATGAAAATCTATATAGACCTTTAACGCCTTTAGTTGTCAAGCACACCAATGCGCCGGTAAATTCGCGTAAAGGTTCTGGAAACATTTCTGTTAAACCCCATAAACGTTCACTCACGGTTTCGTCGGGCTCCTTGAAAAATAAAATAGACGAAGCATATATTGCAATTACCATTTCGAAAGTATAATTTTTGTTTTTTTAAATATGTGTACATTACAATTTGACAATTATTGTCCCACGTCATGTTGTTCTTTCATTTAATTAAAAAAAAAAAAGGCTTTTTTTAGATCTTCAACCTACAAATTCTATCAAAGATGACAATATGAAAAAGTGTTCGCGGTTTCGATAAAGTGTAACCTATGCTATTTTTGTAACTTTCCTCTTTTATTAATGTGAACGAATGCAAAATGGCACATAGTAAAAGAAAATTGCGCTTATAAGAGGGAAACAAGTGTTGTTTGTATTATTTTTTCAATCTTAGAAAGCACTATAACCAAGGTACATAAATTTTGAAGCTAAATAGAATAGAACGTAAAAATGAGGTTAGGTTATTTGGCATAGAAATGGGACTTTGTTTGGACAAACCGACCGCCCGTGCATATATAAATTTCCCTGAAGTATCTAATAATAAATTTTAGCAGATACAATTGACTTACATCATCATAATTTTCTTCTGCACTGTTGTAGCTACTAGTCTAAAAAATATAAATATGATAAATATAAACATATACATTAATATGCGTTCAGCGTAAAAGTAGAAAATATATCGATTTTTATCTCATTTTTCAATGAAGTTCTTACAGTGGCTACAGTTTTACGTTCGGGTGTCTCATCTTTGCTGCCGCCCAATGAGGACATTCCGCTATCCTTCTCGATAAACTCGATATCTGGATCAGAGTCTACCAAATCTTCTATCTTTACGGTATCCACTTTTGCTGTTTGTATTATAACCACAAGTACCGGAAAAAATATTAATTCGTTTTCGTTTGTTTTTTTTTTTTGTTTCGAAGAAGGAAAATCCTTCGCTTCGTTTTATAATTCGTAGGATTTTCCGATTATGTGTGAGGCAAGTACAATTTGTTAATTCAATCAATAAGAATTTTTTTTATATGGAAAAATCAATAACATTCATGTTATTAAAATTACAAAATATATCTGTGAACTTTTGCGCAATAAAACACGACGATATCCTCATTCGTTTTCTGTAATTTTTCCACATTAGATTTATAGTTCGAATGACTCCACAATCACACGCGACATTTTCGAAGTGAACAGCGTTGCCAGTTTACTTTAATTTTCTGCTAAAATATATTACAAATATTTTAGAAACTTGACAGCATTTAGCAGTGTTGGATATATGACTTAAATAAAATTGCTCTCAATTTTTGTCGCAATTTAAATTTTCTTTAGCTTGCGTATGACTTATGATAGAACTCTTAGATTTTAAAGCATTTTGAAAAATTTCGAATTGATTCTTTAAAAGCGCACATACATACATAAGCCAAATGTAAGTTTAATAAGTTAACTAGATATCTCGAAACCAAAATATCTAATTGGAAAGAGCAATAAACCTTAATTCGCTCGAAATTCGGTAAGTTTGATTTCTATGTCAATTTACTATTACGAACAAATTTCTACCAAGAAATATTTATAAAGATTCAGTCTTCGTAGGAACGGTTATATGAGGGAGAATGAAAAACATGACCCGATCCAAGCAATTCTCAATAGCGTTCGTTCTTGGGTCGCAGCACGTCAATGTACCAAGTTTTATCAAATTATCTCAAAAGCTACCACGTGTAGGTTGAACACAAATTTACTTGGACGAGTATCAGACAAACAGACAGAGGGATAGACCAGCTGATTCTAAATCGATCGGCATAATAAGAAGATGGGTTTATCTTCTTACGCCCTTCCATGTGTTACGTATGTCCGCACAAACTTAATATAACCTGTACCACAATTGATGTAGGATATACTAATACTTGAATAAATCAACCAAACAACCGTGCAGAACATCGAAACCGTACAGAAAATCGAAATGTTATCAGAATTATAACGAACAAACCCAAAACTAGTGCTATTGATATTGCAGAAGACCTAGAAAAATGTGAGCCAATTAGTATTTGTTTACCATCGCATCCGAATATATTTAGATTAAAATGATCACTAACAATTATGGCTTTCCAAAAATTTATATCATCAACATTTATGTGGAGTTTTGCAAACTTGAGATGTTTTAACATAATAATTTCTCTTATAAATGGCTTTTTTTTTTTAAATACGGCTATGCAGACCGTTGGCTTTTAAAATATTTCGAACGGGTTCAAGATGAATACCAATTGACTTGAATGGAATTTTTTTGATTACAGTAAATGTGAAAAATTCGATTCAAACCGCACTCGACTATCAGTTTTTATAGTCTGCATCACTTGTTGTATGGGGTATATTAAATAAAGCGAACCGATGTAACACCCAGAAGGGCTTAAGATAGGCCCACCTTTTATAATACCGATCGATTCCGAATCATAGTCTGAATTGATCTAAGCCTATGAGTCTGTCTCAAGCCTGTCCACGTGAATTTGTGTTCAAGCTGCAGGTCGCAATTTTTGAGATATTTTGATGAAATTTAGTACAATGACGTGTTTTGACTCAAGGACGAACGCTGTTCAAAATGGTTCGGATCAGTACACTTCTTCGACTACTTCCGATATATCCTACTTTGAAAAGTCGTTGTATGGAACAAAATGCAATTTTCAAAATTTCACGACAAAAGTGGCTACGTAATAGTATTTCGACATTCTAAATTGGTGTGAGAACTTTGGCCGGCTGGGACAATTTTTGCACCCGCTCTCATATAACGAAAGTTGAAGTTCTTACGGCAGAAAGGTATAACTTTCACTGCTTCACGATGAATATTATAGCGTAGTAGTAATTCAATATAGAAAAATTAACTGCACCAAATTTGGATCATCTCGGTCTATTTTTCGGACTCTACCCTAATAAAAATTTTCACGAATATTGGCCCTTTGTAGAGCAGTAAAGATATGCCTCCATATGGAGACAAAATATAATTTTTGTGTTCCATAATAAAGATAAGAATTGTGTTAGACAATATGGTGTAGGAAATTCAATGGTCGGCTTTGCCCGACTATAATATTTTTATTTGTTATTTAATAAGTTTGCAATATATATCATTCATCAAACCTTTAACCGGTACCATCTAGTACTTATTGGATTTGAAGTGGCATTGCGGAATTTTGCAATGTTGCTGTAGCTTATTATGATCAAAAAATAAATGTGAATATAATACGATTGCAAAGGAAAAGGAAACCAGGAAGAAAGATGGAAATGTACGCCTGTGTGTGGTTCTTGATGTCTATGTATGTATGAACACTTTTATCAACTGTGTGATTAAAGTGCGAAAGCAATGCACTCATTTACACACTGCATCATTCATTCAAATGTAGGAATATGGATTAATTATATGTGCTGATGTGTAGTTGAGCGTGTAGCAATTATTTGCTCATTTTCATAATAATACACCAAAAATTATACATTATTTTCATGGAAAACTGCATATTGGAGGATGCCCGAAACATCATATGGCGTTATTTAAATTGAGCAAACTTAAATTTATTGCTTTACAGTTTCCGTCATAGGAATTTGACTTTTTGTCCACGGAAGGGCTTCCTTTTGATTTGATAATCCCTATATATCTTAGCAATTAAAAAAATAGACCTATGTGATCCAAATTCCCTACTGGTAATTTTTCTGCTAAATTGCTATTACGCACCGATTTTGCCTTTTTATTAAATTATATTAGATATTTTTCTTGTTTAGTTGTTAAATTAGATTTTAGATTATGTGCAGTTCCCAGGCTTTGTTCAAATACACCAATATCTTGTTGTCTATCCGTGTCATAAATTTGCAAAAAAGGCTAATGAAACATGATTTCTTAATTTCAGGCTCCTTCTGCTTTCCAGTAACGATTTATGCCAGAGACAACTAAATAACAAGAAGTGCTGGCAAAATCTCAGGGACTTTGATCTTTCTCTTATCAATAACAATAATAGCGCTGTTAATTAGCAATTCCTTAATTGCTTGTCTTTTCATTCTTACTATTTGTATGGGTAAAAATTTTGTTAATAGTTTCCTGATATAAACTCACTCTGCATCAAACCTCTGCATTTACCGCAAACGCAAAAACATATCGAATTTTTTGAAGGCACAATTTTCATGAAAGCCCTCGATCTGATTTAAGTTAAGCAACATGAATTTAGTTGTCAAAGATACTACTAGATAGAACTACAAGTTAGACTTCGCCGTGTTTGCTTTTCATGAGAGCCACTTTATACTTTTATGGGTCTAAATTATATATCAAATTACTCTTACGTACCAATTTTCATTATAAAATATCAAAAATCGGACATTTTTCCTTCAGACTTTTTTATGAGGTGAGATTCGGAAAATATTTCTACGTTGTCCAAATTCGATACGATTATCGTTTATATCAAATTATTATTATGCATACATTTTCAACAATAAATATTGAAAATTAAATCTTTTTACCATAGAGATTCAGTTTTTCATCCGATTCAATTTACAACTACCAATAATAATATTCACCGATTTTGTCGCGAAATTCTGAAAATTTGAATTGTTTTCATACATTTTATAAAAGTAGTGTGTAATATAGGAAGTGGTTGAACATGGAAAAGTTTACCAAATTTCATAAAAAAATATTTCGAAAGTTACTTGAACACAAATATACATGGACAGACGAACATACAGGCTTAGATACAGGGTATATTAAGTTTTTGCGAACGTACGCAATCTTTAGAACGGCTTAAACCAGCCACACCTTTTATTATATAAATCGATTCCGAATCATTTTAATATGTTAGAATGAAAATTTGTTCATAACAAATCATAGGAAGTTTCGATCACATAGATCTATTTTTAAGACCGCACCATATACGGAGTTTCTCACGACGACAAAGCCTCACAGCTCAAAAATAATAAAGTCCTTGGCAAGTAAACTGAGTTTACTAAATTTAGACCACGTTGACGTTTGAGTATTCGAGAGCCCAGCACGAGAACCTTCATGAAAATATTGCATTTATGTAAAAGTATTGTATAATTTTTGGTGAATTATTAATTAAGTACATTTATGTAGGGTGTATAAAAGTTGGTCTTGTCGGTTTTCGATCATCAGAAGTCTATTATCTAGAAAGTCAAACTTAATATTAATGATATTTTACTCCAATTTTAAGTCTTTTCTACAATCAGCAGAAAGTTCAGCTTAGGAAACTTCGACATAAGCACACGTACACCGTTGCAATCGAGAATGGAAACTTTTTTTTATTCTCAATTAGAAAGAATCGTTAATTATCGAGAGTTGGATTTTTCAGATATCTCGAGATTGAGAGAATAGTTTTGACAAATTCAAAATCCGTCAACAAACGTTTAAAGTGAAATTGTAGAAACAAGGTCCAAGTTCTTAAAAAACGATCGATCAATATTTATGCTCTTGCTGTGAACTAATTACAACAGCCAATTGCTCACAGTTCAAGGGAAAGTACTTAGTATGTTTTTTCAAAATGAGATAATGTGTGTACACAAAAAATCGAAGTAGACTTATCAAATTCATATATCGTCACAAATTTATTGGCAACCATCAATTCCCTAGAAAATAATTAAATTACCTAGACTGCATAAACCGTTATGTGCTCATATTGGAAAATGGTAACACCAAGCCAGCGAAGGGGTAAATGCTGATTAGACATAAAAAAGGAGATATAAGAGAAAAAACAAATTAGAGAAATTTAGCGTAAACCGAACGTCTCTGTCTTTCAGTAAAGAAATGTAGAATATTTTGATGTTAGGAAGTAAAAAAAAAAATGCGGACTGGTTTTCAAAATTTAATATATTTTATCATATATTATTAATCGAATTTAATTGATATCTCTTACAAAAAAAAAAAAATAAATAAAGACTATTTTTAACGAAAATAAAAAATACAATGTGGTTACCTAAAAACTGAAAAATAAAGTGGAGTAATCGCAAAAAAGAAAAAATAAAATAATAATAAATACATAAATAAAACGGATTGTGCTTGGAAAGTGGAAGAAGACGGGATGATTGACGCGAATTGATAACATTTCGCCTTATTGAAGGTAAAAATCAAAACACGTGCGTTATGTGTATAGAAAAAGAGCTTTTCGAAACACTCACGGCATCTCACGAGGAAGTAAATAAATTTTATTGCCGTGAAAACAGGACATGCATTTCAACATATATATATATATATAAAGGAATTAAAACTCTTAGGTAATAATCTACAACTAATACGTATAGGTGTGCGTATGTAAGATACACATATGTACCTTTATCTACATGTACGTAGAGAATATATACTCTCATACTCATCTTTGTAAAAAAAAAGGAAAAAGAAAAGAAGAGAGAAACAAAAAAGGATTATGTGCAAAGTTAAAGTGCTCGAGCAGAAGCAAGTGTAAAATGGCGATATGTTTTGCAAGCAAATATAATAATGTGTAAAATAAGAAGTACCAACCAACGGAAATCTGTATGTATGTTTGTTAATTCAGTTACTATTAATAATATGAAAATTGAGAATATATACGATGTCGGCTGAGAATTCAAAGTTTAATGAAAAAATTTAATCCTTATAAACGGAGAATATATATATATATATAAATAAGAAAAGGATAAAACTACTTAAATGATTGTCACACATTATAAGCTCACTGCGATTTGTGTATGCATGCATGCATGCATGCATATTCTAAAATATTCTATCACTCTTGTGTGGAAATATTCAAAAGTCTATCTTACGATTTCTTAAGGACAATAAGTTTTTTTGAGCGTCGCGGAAAAATCAAACAAATGAAATTTTACATGGGATATGTAAAGATTATAATTTAGTTGAAAGTTAGTTAGTTAAAGATATCAAGAATCCGCATGGGAAAATATAAATGATAAATATAAATAAAAATTATTCTGGATATGTCTGCTAAAGTTCGAAAGCTCTTAATGGGAAAAATATCATCAAATTGTTATAAATTGCATAGCTTCCGAAAGTTCCGATATTTAAGCAAATTGACGAATTGCAGATTTACTCAATGATATAACAATGAGTCAAAAAGAGCTGAAATAATCGTATCATTAAATTTATACCTAGCGCGCAAAAGGTATACGTGTAGTATAGTCATTATTTTGCTTTCTTTCCAATTACATACGCGTAACGAACATTACCAAAGTGAAAGGAAACGAGAATATAAGGTTTGCTAACTTGATTCTCGATTGTAAATTCTAGGATAATGGAAAAGTACATGCGAGCTTGCGGCACGAAATGATTTGAAGCAATCATTCTGCATTTTGTTCCGAAAATGCAATTTATGAAGATCAATTGTGATAGCCACACCTATATGTCTGTATTTATACATGTGTGGCGTAAACGAATTCATATTATACATATACAAAATATATGAAGTTATGTGAATAGATATATGCTTCGGCTAATATAATAATAACTTTCATTATAAAATATAATTTTATGCAATCGAAATTCTACTGTTCATTGGCACTAGCTGCAAGTGTAAAAGACAGCGGTCTCCTCGATATATATCGCTGTCGGCACCGTCGAGTGGGAAGATTCAATGACAGGTAGGTATCTATTTGTTATTTTTAATATTCATTTACTATCAAATTTTTGCCCAATACAAGGAATTCATAAAATATGCGATATTATCTTAACATATGCGGACAGCAAAAATATATTTGGTGTATTAGATAAGGGGAACAATATATGATTTTACCAGGAGACAAATATAATGATTGAGCAAATGATAGAAAAATCTCATTTATGTAAATATCTTTAAATGTATTAAAATGAAATGAAAAATTCGTTTGGAAAATGGGGAAAATTAGTAAGAAAAAATATACAAAATAGATTAACAGCCCTACATTGGCATTGTGACCGGTCGCTTATCTTAAGAGAAAACTGACGGTTTTCTTCTTGTCGTAGTGTTCAGAATTTTTTATCAAAATACAATCAGAAAAAAAGCCCCCTTTTGACTTGTGACGTGTCTGCGATGCTGGTTAGTATACGACTGCAAGTTAAATCAAGCTTCCAAGATGCAAGAAATCTGATAGTTTACATACTTTTTCGAACTGCTCAGTCAAATTATCAATGCAATGTTTAAAAAGACTGCGAAGCGCCAACTATAAGCACAAAATCTTAGGACAAATATAACTTTCCTCTGCTCACTACCTCAAGCCAACATATAAAGTGTGCAAAGTATTTTGTTTATTATCTGTCAACGCGTGAATTTATGCACTTGAACTCATTTTAGATAGAATTTTTTTTTTGTACTGACGCCTTGGGGATTATAGCTAACAGCTCACCATACATATGTGAGGGCAAACATTGGAGGTTCAGTACACCCAACCCCATCAACCCACAATGATAAAAAATGTAGGTACTTTTTGCGATCGGTCATAAAGGTCTTCGTACTTTTCTTTGAATATTCTTTGCGACCGTTGTCTGGCAATTGGAAGTATGCTGGATAAGGGCTGGAAAAAGTACTTTTGTAAAATGTGTGCAAAGGATTTTTGCGGGTCCATTATGAATGAGACCTTGTGTACCATAACTTATTACTTCTTCCATTAATGGCTGAAATCATGTCCAATATCTACGTTTCAATGAAATACGATTGTTATCTTCTTTTTTCGACCAAAAAGTGAGCTGTGTAACACTAATGCGGTTTAATACAAAAAAATCAAAATCGAGTGAGACTTTAATTATGCCCGAGATCGGATTTGGTTACAGAAGAGAAGAAGTTCTCTTGTTAGGATAGTATATAATTAGGTGAACAAATAAATTTCTCACATAAAGTCTTTTTTTCTTATAAGTCTTTACCGCTGAAATTGAACATAATGAAATCAATGCCTTGAAGCTTATATCGTAGCGAAGAAATTTAATTTTGATTCGTTTCTTTATTATAGAATCAGATATAGCTTGCACTAATCGCTGCATCTACCAGGTATACTTTCTTTGCGCTGAGACAATCAGTACAGACATTAGTCGTCGCAAAAGATGACTTCATATGTAACGTTTAAATAAATTAAATATTTATTGGTCCTGTCGGTCGGCTAAAGTGTAAAGCTGTTACCTACGAAAGGTTTAGGGCAACTTTGCGGTGCCACTTAACGTCAAACGGAGGCCTATGAGGTAAGTGTGCGTGACATGGCTGAATTAGTGAATTCCTGAGATATGGGAGGGCACCTATAACTTGCTCACGAACGGTTACACCAAAGAATTTGCACCTACTAGCCCCTTACCGAATACAAGACGGACGAAACTTTAACTAACCGATCGGGCACATGCCCCCGGGTCTATTCTTCACCCAACCTGCCCTTCGGCCCATAGAGAAGTTTCGATGGATTAATTGCATATAAGGCACTTGCATTGGAGAAATGTAAAATGAAAATATTATAGTAAATAAAATGATTTTTTTTTTAATGACATAAATTATTATAGTATATTACTTTCATTTGATATCTTAGTGGAAGATTACACCGGTCTATATAACATGGCCGGGCAAGTCACGCCTTTCCTTTCTTCAAGTCCTATTACAGATAAAAAGAAATTAAGGCCCTGTGAGTCTCGTCTCCACTATGTGGTGAAAATGTATCGTTCTTACTGACATTTTACATTTCGGGACCAGGATTTAATAGAAAATATTATTTATTTCCTTTTTTTCGACTAACGCACGTCTCACATTTTTTTTAGAGCAAACATCAATTTTGTTCTTCGAATCCTCGCAATAATATGTTTTCCAAGTTTTTTCATGAAAATGTCCATACTCAAGGATTTGTCGTCGTCGTTTAAGCTTTATTTTCATACCACATGATATAACTTAACCTAATAATTTGCTCTGTGCGTTTTGAAACTTTTGCTCTAATGATTTTATTTAGCAATTAATTCCTCAGCGATTGTTTTAGCTTGTTAAATGAAATCTCGTTTTCTCTTCAACAGATTACTTACACTTTTGGCAATGAGTGGATAATTAAAGATAACCTTACGAAGGTGCGTTGCTTTGCCTCTTTTTTGATTAAAGGAAACTCCTCAATGAGCAAATGGAGCAGATGGATTGCGGCGAAACATGACATTTGCATCTTGCTTCGCTTTTGGAAAAATATAAAGTCAAGATGCAAGCATCTCACGGCAATACGTAGCACTATATCGTTTGAGCATTCTTTTCGTATGCTAGCCTTTGTCACGTTTCTCTTTCACTTTTGAAAAGTGAAATTTTCAAATTCGATAAAACATATCGGACAAAGCTGACTAATTTTTTAATGCATTTCAACTTAAATATCAGTGTTAATGCTGTTGCGGAGGTGGTCACTTATGCAATAGGGTACTTCATTTCGTTGAAAGAACTGATCAGATTTGCAAAGACGCAGTCAAGTTCAGCGAGGAGGCATTCGAAGTTTAACCCTGATGACCAATACAATCTGCCTCGCAGTAAATGTAGAAATGAGTGAAATCAGGTATTCAATTTCGAAAAAGCTCTCCACAAGGAACGGCGATTTTTGTAAGTTCTGGCCACACCCAAAAATCTCAAAAACTTTTGTTCGACCAGCTAATATATATTATTTGCTCCAAGTCCCTCTACTTCATACCGATCAACCACTACCTCCGCACGATGTGTATTCTATTTCATGATCGCATTTGGTGGCGATAATATCGTCGATCAAGACTTTCGTTCATCGTTCTTTCTTCTTCTCTCTTACTGGGGTTTATTATCAAGTGTGTGTGATAGGAAGTGCAATTTGCCGATGACAGCGTTTTGTTTGACTCATTCTCTTTCAAGAAAAGACATTGTAAGGACGCGCTGCATGATGAAATCTACATACTGGGTGAGACATTCAATGCAGACCTCGCTGAATTTGGTCGAGCAAACAGGGTTAACTTTAAAGCCAACATAAGCCTGCGCTGTTTCTTAACGTATAGGAAGGCAAGGAGAAGTGGAGAGAATTCACATTCCATTCCGCGATGTCAATGTAGGAGAATTAATAACCTCTCGATGTTATGGAAATGAGAATTCAACGTGATGTTCTTTGGATACAATGTGTATTCGAAGTGTGAACAAAAACAACTTCTTTGGAGACGGCATCCGTAGCATATAATATGAGTATGTCTGACCGAACTTATAGTATGATTCGCTTGTATAGGCGGGATCGTCTAAGTCTTGCAAATCATTCATAACCACATTTAGTGATTGTTTAATAGCGCAGCCATACCTTAGACTACACTACGCCAGTCTTCGTCAACTTTCCGACAGATTTCGATGGCTACTAACGTGCGACGCCTCTTTACCATCATCGTCTCCTGTGTTGAAACCAGCAAACCATTTTCTCCCCATTCATTTTTAATAAAGCATCTTCGTACGAAAACATCACGAATTTTTTTACTTCTTTCTAAAACTACGTCTCGATTTTCGGAAAATATGTTTTAAAAACTATAAAAATTTGTGATTTTTTATAGAAAAAAAATGTGTATATACATATCCGAATCGTCATTACGGAAGGAATAGCGCAGTTCAAAGAAAATTTTTTATCTTCCCTTTTGAAGTCCATAAATAATTAACAAAAAAAAAAAAAAAAACGTGGCGCACGTATGACTTGTAAAAAAACGGTAAAACAAGGGTCTGAATAAAATTAATAAAGGAATATGAAGAAAAGATAATCAAAAAAAAAAAAATTTAAAACCAAAGGTAACCTCTAACTTTATTAAGGACGAGACAAAGAGTTTCGTGCTCCCACTAAATCTTTCCAACATAGTACAACGAATCATTTATCGTTGATTCCCTAATTTATAGAACAAGAAAAAGGAACAAAAAAATATTAAAAATTTTAAGTTGATGTGTGTACGTGCCGAACGTCTCAAAAATACTGCTTTCATTCGAAAATGAACAACAAGATTTTCCGTGATTCTGAAGATATAGGCCTAGAAGCCAAGGACTTCCCTCCAAACGCCTTCAAAGAGCGAAACAATAAGCAATAATAATATAAGTATCGGTGTACGCGAATAGCATTAATAGTAAATTTCGTTAAACGTCAAGAGTTTATGTGAAAATATTCCGAAACGAACGTTGGTAGAAGGAAGGTATATATATTTTATATATATTATATTGTTGCATATAAATATCTTAATGACCTTATTTACTTCTATTTTGCTATTCGCGTTCGTGCCGCTTTCAAAAATCGTCGTCTCTTCTCAAATGTCGAAAATTATTTATACGTTTTTGGAGGACCTAAAAATGCTTTTAGATGAAGTAAACTTAAACAAGTAAGAAAACCAGTAAGGACATTATAGTCGGCCATTAAATATCCTACACTACATTGTTTATCACATTTCTTGATTTTGAATGAAATTACTATTATGGGTCAGTTTTGATCCCCACATACTAAAACTTGGAATTTTCTGCTCTCCTGAAAACCTTTATTAGGGTACGATCCAAAAACTAGCCCGAGATGGTCCAAAAGTGGCACATCTAATTTTTTTATGTTGAATTACTATTATGATATAGTTTTCATCATAAAGTATCGAAAATTATACCTTTTTGTCGCATGAACTTCAATTTTCATTATGTGAGAGGGGGTTTACGAATTTGCCTAGCTGGTCCAAAGTTTTCATACTAATTTCGAATGCCCAATTAGCCATTTTCGCCGGGAAATTTAGAAAATTGCAATGGTTTTCCATATAACGACTTCTCAGAAGAGGGCGTTATATGAGGAGTAGTCGAAAAAGTGTACCGATCCGAACCATTTTGAACAGCGCTCGTCCTTGAGTCAGAAGACGTCACTGTACTAAATTGCATCAAAATATCTTAAAAATTACCACCTGTAGATTAAACACAAGTTAAATAACAGACAAGCTGATTCTGAATTTATCGGTATTATAATAAAAGTTACGTCTACCTTAAGCCCTTCTGCCTGTTACGTACATCTGCAAAAACATAATATAATCTGCACAGCAAGTTGCGGTAGTGACCGAAACTTTCATATGTAACATCCTTATCCTGAAAGAGACTGCAAAAAGGGAAGAACTAAATCTTCGTACACGATAATATTGGGTGGGCGCGCCTGATTTTTTATACCCATCACCGAAGAATAATAAGTATATTCATTTTATCAAAACGTTTGCGACCCACGGAGGTAAAATAAATAAATATATTTATATATATATATATCTATAGGAAAATGTGAAAGAAAATAACAGAGGATAAAGAACGATTTTTAGCGTCTCTGAAGCTAGTAACGAATCAAAGGAATTAGGTAGAAAAAGAAGTTTAAGCAGATGAGCATTGTCTTGTTAAAATATAGTCACAATATGCTATAATTAAGAGCTGCCTTTCAATCATCCTTTTTTCCCGTCGAGCAATAAATTGGGTTTTCAATAACCGTCCAAAAAACGGCCCGGGTTTAAGTTCCCAATGGTGGGATTGATAATAACAATAGGGAAAAATTTTTTACGTATAACGTACACATGAACACAAGATTATAAATTGAAAAAAGTTTGATTATAGTTTCTTCTCCTTCTTAAACAAACATTCATATTCAAATATTGTGGATTCTTTTATAAAATTCTAAAATAAAGTTTATTAACTTTGTTGTTATCGTTGCTAGTTACAG
Organism: Glossina fuscipes; assembly: GCF_014805625.2. NCBI lineage: Eukaryota > Metazoa > Arthropoda > Insecta > Diptera > Glossinidae > Glossina > Glossina fuscipes. The sequence goes on along the minus strand of NW_023998415.1, from coordinate 49,888,616 downwards.
GTTTTACCATTTCCGACTTAAGTGCTTTTCCGCGTCTCCTTCCGTTCCCCCGTACTCTCATTTTTCAAGTATTTATTTCTCATTGTATTCTTGGCTCTTCTTCAATGCTTTCAACAGAGTGAAGGCAATTACGTTTTGAATAATGAGAGAGAAAATTTGAATCCGACTTGTTTCAAGTTTACATGAATTCGTAATCGTTTTGATTGCTACCTAAGACCCCAACGAGGAAAATTTAAGGTTTATTAATTAAATTTCTAGCTCTGATTGTCCAAGCGCAATTCTTGCTTAATTCAAAATATTTCAAGGATTGCAACTGGGCATCGTGGCTCGAAATTGGAATTCAACATGACGATCATGACTATAAATAGCCGCGCAGGAAGATAGATGCTTGTGTAATGTAAGTTTCTGGTAAAGAAAATGTTTTAGGTTTAGGTTAGGTTAGGAAAGGCTTACGTTGATTTCACTTTCCGAGGTTAATATATAAGTTAGCTTGCACATAGGCTAAGCTCTTATCTATTTTTTTTTCCTTTTGACGATTCGAGCTTATGTGTTAAATGTTTATCGCAAAAATCATAACCAAATACGAACAACAGTGGAGCGCCGGTGCCCATATTCATTGAACTAAGACAACTAAATAAAGACCCTTACTAAAAATTTGATAAAACATTCAACAATCAGGATGAGATGGTGCCATGTGAACTCAAAACGCGCCGATTCGAACTCTGGAATACATATATCCAAAAATTTCTAAAAAGTTACAATCCAATCATAAGAAATGAATGCAGTCTTTGGGAGGAAACTAGATGTTTAAGTATGTATAGAAAAGAAGTTGCTCCAATTAGAAATGAATACTGTTTTCGCTTCGAATTTTAAGCATATGCTCAAACCATTTCCACCCCGAAAGTGCAACGCCTGAATTTCTCGATTCGCCTTATCGAAGGCATTTTCTTTTTTCAATTATCTTATATGAATATACATGGTAATGAATATACATGTAATTTGTTTCCATTTTATGTTTTATTTTGAAGAATTGAAGAATTCTAAATTTTATTTTCGCTAAGTTTTAATGAAAACTTTTATATCTAAAAATATGAAGATATTTTTTATTATTAAAAAGGCTCATATTGTAGCGATATTTATTTACTATTTTTATATATATATATATTAATGCTATTTGCTCACTTATTATTTGTATATAATAATGTTATTTGCTTATACATATATTTGACTTATTTCAGTAACTTTTTAAATCGCTTATAAATTGTTCTATTGTAGAGTATATTCAAGAATATTTTTATTAAAATTTATTGAAGCAATTGGTGAGTATAACACTTACAATTCTTCAATACCAAATAAACGATGAAAGGAAACCAAACTATACATGCTACCTACCTACTGTTCGCGCGTACACACCCATATATATATCGTAGCGCATATTCACTTAAAAACACCGAATTGCATATGCTTCTGCATTGCAAACGTTTGAGAGAATGTATTTATTATTATTATTAATTTCGCCAGAGAATAAATTCTAAGAAAGCACTAGCATCTAAGGCTTTCGGCTTTATTAAAAACTTTACCGCGCATGAGATTTGAACCCCCGATCACTGAGTTGCTCGTCTAGACTCTTGCCTACTCGGCCACTCAGGCGGATGGAGAGAATGTAACGTCATGTTAAGACTCTATTAACAAAATTTTCCTCATACAAATAATAAGAATGAAGGAATGGCAAAGCGCTTGTGAAATCCTCCTAATCTCAATTTTGAAGCAACTGTTGGAATATCTACATATTTAGTTGTCTCTGATTCTACATATACCATATCATATATAGTATATACATCGAGAAAGTCGGACATGAAACGACGAGCAAGCAAAAAAAGATCTTGTTCAATAAGCAAATGAGTCAATTGAGTTGAGAATGAGCAATAAGTCGAGAAGGTTCATCGAACAACGGCACTTTAATTATTTTTGCGATTAAAACTCCATCTTAAAAAAAATGATTGTCAGAAACTTAAATCCAACAAAAGAAAAAATCTTATTATGTGAAAAATTGTAATTAAAAAGAAAAACGCTCGTTTAAATAAAACCTGTTTATTAAAAATGATCGTTAAAGCTTATACTTAAATCGAGACAAGGACATATTATTAAATATATGATTGGTAAAACTTAAACCTAATTAAAGACACATTGTTTGAATTGGAAATATAAAAAAAATAAATAAATAAATGCCAAAAAAATGATATTATTAAAAATGATATTTAAAACTTAAACTTAATTAAACCTAAAAAAAAAACAGCACTACTAGAACTGAAAACTTAGATCTTAATAAAACAGTGTAGCGTTGAAAGTGGTCTACTGAAGATATAGCCTAACAAAAATATATAAATGTTAAAACTGTAAATTTTAAGAAGAAAAAGAGAGGCAAAAAGAGAGTCATATAAAAATGTTTCTATGCATCAACTTTGGAGTGCGGATGGTACACGATTAACAAAAAGTGTATACGCGAAGTGATATGCAACAACCAGGTACACTACCTTTCACCAGCACTTCTGTCAACAACCGCAAAGTTTGAGATAAGTATGTGTACGTATATATGTCTACACATTTGTGGGACTTTTATAATTTTTTTTTTTTTTTTTTTTTTGGATACAAGAAAATATCGAGTGCTGGTAGGCAAATGAGTGCAACGGTTTCATGTTGACAGTATAGTCAGTGTGTGGTAAGAGAATAATGGGAGACGGGACTGCAATGTGGCGGACAGGCAGTTAGACATACAGGCTAACTGAAAACAAAAGTTTAGTCTTTCAGTCTGTCTTAAAGGCAGAGGACAGAAGTGCGGACGTGAAATACTCAAATATGTTAAACCGATAGGCTTATGTATGTGCGTTTAAATACAATACTGAACATTAATTTTTCTTTTGTCACGTCAACTGAGCTAGCCAGAGAAATAAAAACACCATCCTAATCTCTAATGACATCGCAATCTCTTAATCCCAATGAAATCAAATAGATCATGTTTGCTCGCAATTATATCTTTTCAATTCAAACATTTTCACCCTCATATATTTTGTACGAACTGAACTTGTCTTGCCCAATCTCTCATACTCATCACCTTTATACTAATAGAGATAAAAAAAGAAGGAGAAACTAAATTTTCTATAATATTGAGTAGGTGTGGCTACTTTTATAGATTTTTGTAGAACCTACGTGGAAATTTGTATCGTGTGTCTATTGTAACTTCTGAGTTAATAAATTAAAAAGCCAGAAAATAGAGGTGTTCTGAGTTTACGTTGTACTATAGGCGCGTCCTTCGCCATGCAAGAACTTTCAACGATTCTACCAGCTCGAAACGCACATCTTCATTCTTGCGATCAGGATAATGTTTGCACAGACGAAGCACCTCGTAATTTGATACTGACCAAATATACACATGCTTTACGAAAAACGATAAACAGATAAGCTTAGCAAAATTTTATTTTAGAGAAATACAATGAACCTTCGGAGTTGGCTTTTAGAAGACTACAGAATACTTGATATAAAAAAGACAACGTGATCCAACAAACACTTTACGTAGCTAGCAAATACATAATCTAACTGGACACATGACGCACAGGTGATAAATGTGTATATTCTGCCACCCGCTTTCAATCAGCGAATCCTAGAATTGTTATACGTTTTTCTAAACTGTTTCATATCAATTGCCTTCGTGAAAAGCGAGTTTACTTTGGTAGTAACATAGTGAGTGTTATGTCGGTAAAGACATAGCATTTATCGATTGAGCCTGCATCCACTAGACTCCGGGCACCACCTTCATATTTCTTTTTTTCTTTTTCTTTCCTCACTCCTTTCTGGCTGTCACCGCGTTATGCGAATAAGGGATACTCTTTGAGTGACTGGTCAGATTAAAAAATAAAAATATTCCAATGCAGGTATATTTAGTTCATGCTTCGTTTTCTAAAAGTTCTGTATATTTTTAAATTTCGCAACGCCGACGCAATGAGTATAAAATTCATGTGCATAGCTTGTTTTTTATAAGGCTGAAACAAGTTTGGATACGGAACAGTTGTTACAATTTATTAAAAATCCGGCATCTCTTGTTGACAAGTTTTTGCAAAGTAGCAGAGCTAGTTCTAGAATGAGAATAAGAAAAACTGACGATGACAAATTTTTAAAAGTAATGTTCAAATGTACGGATGTAGTGGAAAAAAGATTTGAAACGGAAGAGAGTGGGCGTATCTGGTATGAACTTCTGCGAAAACATATATTGAATTTGTTTAGCATTTACATTATAAATGAATACTTTAAGTTTTATGTTCTTTCTCATAATTGAATACTTACTTTTTATAACCTGCACAATTTGTAGTAGAACTGTCAAAAAGGTCAAAACATCGGAACTGGGAGGTGATAAGGGACAACTGCACGCGCCATGGTAAGCTAGCTGGTTCGGAAATAATGGCAGGATTGCAAGTCCTATCCAATAGGCATTCCACAGATGGTTTCCAGTATAAAACACATGTGCATAAACACCCTTTGGAGAGAGGAAAACAGTTGAATTTTGAATGCATTGACGTTAAGCCCTGGGCTATTCTACATTCTACTCTACCTGATCATCTTCCGCCCATAAATTTTTGTGGAAGATGCCGAAGTTGCGTCTTCAGGCACTTAAACCTACTTTTCCCTCATTAATAGTAGATAAGTCATCACATTTTTATTCACTTTCAACAGATTGAGTAACCATGATTTATTAGTGATTGTAGCAAAACGAAATGAATGTAAGATTTTATATAATTTATAAAAATTACAAGTTGTGTTAAATTTGAAAAAGAAACAAAAGGAAAAAATGTTATGATAATACACGATTAGTAATAAAAGAAGAAAGGCGAATGATAATAATAAAAAACAATCATATAACCAGGACAGTTGTGTTGATGATTGGGTACGGCTGCTCTACAGATGACATTGCGTGCACCATTGAAATTGCTACTGCATTACTCTTAGTATCTTATTGATGCCTGTTGTTGCAGGTTGCGTTAAGTGTTACATGTTTACGCCTATGCCGAAGCTTTTAATGATATTCAAATGTTCAAGAATCAAACACATACAATTTTAATTTTTGACTGAACATTTGCAGAATTTATTGCTTGATCTTCTCATTTTGTACTGCTTTGTTTATAAATTCGCAGGTTGTCAGAAAATTTTACACAATTGATAGCACATTTTTGACTTCTTGATTTGTTTAAACGTGCCTTCTAAGGCCTACCATTTTAGACAAATTTATACTTTTTATATTAGTTTATTTTTTAACAAATATTATGTGCATTATTAATATCTATAATTATTAGTCTTTCTACAGATCTGTACTTCAGAAACGGTTGGTGAAATGTCAATCGAACACAAAAACTCGGCTCATTATTATTATTATTTGTTTTTGATATTCGGAAGTTCTTTGCTCTGGCGAGCACTTTTATATATTCATATGAATAAACTTCTATATATTTTGGTCGATATTTCAACAAATGCTTTAGGAAATTATTAATTCTTTATTTGATCGTTGAGATTTTAAAAAGTTATTTTTTTAAATCTTAAATATGAAAAATATTTCTTATTGTCCGAAACCTCACCTCTTGCACTCATCAATTCAAGAAGGCAAAAAAAAAACTTCTCTCACACTTTAACTTCATTCCTTACGATCTGGAAATATCACCATCGAATTTAACAAATCACTACAGGGTTGCAAATACAACAAATTTTACAGAATTATGGAGTATTTCATAAGATGAAAACGTTTATCTAAACGGTAATATTTTCCAATGCCTATAACTATAGTATCTTGAAGTCCTATAAAGCAAATAACGCAGATGTAAGCTCATGCAAGAACAAACGAATGCTCCACTGAGATAAATAAAGAGAGGGCTTAGAAGACTACTGCAATTATTCTTTTCTTCTCTTTTGTGCTTCATCTCCCAGGGATGAAGTCAAAAATAGTTAACTATTTTGTACACAAAATCAGTTAACATATTTCTTAACATAGCTTTTATTTAATTGATTAATCTTAATTTTACACGTTTTATCATTAGATTGAAAACCTCACAAGATGTGTCTCAATAAGTTAAAAGCATACCACAAGAGAACAGTGAGAAAGGTTTGTTATTAAATATATATTGATAATGTTGTTTACAAAATCTTAAAGTTATTGGAGTGGTCTCTTCTTGGTATATTCAAGCTAGCTTTCTCATTTTATTTTCCTGTTTTGCAATAAAAAAACCACCATTTAAACAATGAATGATTATACAAAAATTATATTTTTTCGGTTTTTTTCAAAAATTCAATTATCATTGTCTATGAGATTTTCAATAAATTAATACTTTATTTTGATTGGCGTATGTTTTACCCTTTTCACGGAGACCTTAGAAGCTCTCGTCTGCAATTTCAAAAGGCCTTAATACTTATCTTTCTCTTATTTCAGCTTTAAAATCGACACTACTAAAATTTGGAATTAAGTTTCCAAAACTAGTTTTAATTTTATATTATTAGTCTTATTGTTGGTCGTATTAATCATACTTATTGTAATAGTTATTACTTTTATGCATTCTGAAAATATTAAAATTAATTTTATCAAATTGTTTATGTTAACGCTATATGTTATTATTTCAGGTTTTCAAATGCAGATTTTATATGATTATTGAACTCAGTGGATAATTGAGAAAGCTCCAATAGGGTAGGATATTCTAATTCAGCGCTTCACGTCTCCTGGCCTGGTTTCGCAACATGAACCGGACGTGATGTTGCCAAAACAATTATCCGATGATTTCCTTTCGTATATTTCAGTAGCTTCCGTCTAGCTTCAATCAATATTATCTGGTGCGATGGGTAGCGCTCTTCAGCCTTTCTTTCATCATAATACAGTACAACCAGTTGATTTCCAACAAATTTTGTCGTAATACATACCTACTCTACTCATATCGTGATCTTTTTAATTCCACGTCTTTTTCGACACTTAGCCATTCAAATGCAAAAGTCTCAATGTTAATCATATGTGATATCTACAGTCTGATCTACAGTTTAGAAATGAAATGCTATTGTATATTCAAACTTGGTGTGGTGGCATGTTACGACGCTTTGGTATATCGATGGCAAGCGCCATTTTCGCCTGTTAAATGGAAATGCGGCTCCTTGTGTCTACATGTGTTATATTTTGTAACAACCTACTACAGCAAGTTGTTGATTGCAATTTTGAAATTTTTTTTTGGAAAGTCAGACTAATCTATAACAACTTGAAGCTTTCTTTCTTATTTAAAGCATTTGTTAAACCACAAATAAATAGATGAGTAAAAGACTTTAAACACCTAATCGTTTCAATGTGTGTATATATCGTATATATATTATGAAGTATTTGAACGCTACTTGTTGGCGCTATTATTGGAAAAACAATATTAGTACCCATCTATCTTTGGATAAAACATCAAAAATAAATTAAAAAGATAGGGAATAACTTTTTAAATGGCTCCATACATTTGAACAGTAGACTATGGTTTTTATTTATTTTACTCCGAAGATCGAAATACATTAAAACAAAATGTAATTATTAACTGAAAGTATGGATTGATTACAATTGGTCAAAGCAAGACTAAGCGTTTAATTTTATGGATAATATGTTATTATTATTAATTTAAACTTAGCCATATAAAGAATTCGAAAATTGAAATCTTAAAAGCACTAAGCATCTAAAAGAATATATAATATATGTACACAGGAGTTTTCTCAAATCAATTCATTTCTTATCGTTTCTTGTTTCATTCTCATTTTGTCTCGGCTGGCATTTGTCAATTCAGAGGTATAATACACTGATGAAAATTCGCCTCATATTTTGTATGCAGTCGTTGGCAAGCAGTTTTTCACTAATTTTGGCGTAGTATCAGTTAGGTCCGTAGCTAAGCTACATAGCTTCATAAAATTAAACAAACTATTTAAATTGACAACTTTGGAGATCTTAGTCCAGCTTCCCATAAATGTAGGTTTTTTTTTTTGCAGTAACAATTTATTATCTGTGTTTTGTTCATTATAGTAAATATATTTAGAGATGAAGAGAGAGAGAGAAAGAAAGAGACCGAGAGATACTGATCAGATCAAATCAGGCTATTTTGGTCAATACTGTTATTAAATCTTGGATCGTGTTTCAATAAAACTTCCTTCAGATTTTCAGTTCAACTCTGTGCGTGGTAAATTAATTCAAACACTTTACTAAACGCGTGTGCAATGGAGAATGGCTCGATTAGCGTTGTTTTTTATGTGGGGAATATTCTTCAATGAAATGCATCAATATTGATGACGTATATCCAATTTTATTAAGAGAATAAAATACGTTTTCTATAAATTTACTCTCTTTTCAAACTTTAAAAGATCTTAGTTCTTATAATGCTCTGTAAGTTTACTAATTACAAAGGCTTTTCCCCAGTCTCAGTTCTGATTACGCGAGTTAAATGAAACAATGGCTAAAAGAGAAAATTTATATTCCGGCAAAACGTAAATACGTGTATTAAACACTTAAGCAACACTGGTAAAATTATGAGAAAGAAACAATCCGAAACACATGGACGAGTACTATATATTTTCAGAAATATATGAATTAAAAATTCTTATAAAAATCAAATAATTATTTTTAACTCGAAAGATTGCAAGTAATGAAAACGTTGACACCGAAACAAAAAGAAAGAAACGAAAGAAAAAAAAAGAAACTTGCTGCTTTGGCCAATTTAGTGAAATTAAACGATAAAGATCGTCAGGTAGTAGTAATGCCGGAAAGCAAAGCGGAAAGTGAGGAGCTCGGCACAAAAGTGGATGATTATGGATTTACTAAGGTAGTAAAAATAAAAAATAAATTTTCCAAAGGTAACTGTTTAATATATTTACCATTAAACAGATGAATAATAAAAAGAAGACAGGGAAGAACAAAGTCGCAAATAGTGTACATGCGTATACACATGGAGAGCCAATAACCAAGAAACCTAAAGTAACAGAGGATACAGCTTGTATTAGTCAGAGCAGTGATGTGTGTGGAGCGCATGGAGACAGCATGAAACAAATTAAATTATCCGAAAAAGAATATAAAGAACTAAAAAAGGAGCTTAGAGAGCGTAAGCGTCAATTAGAAAATATGCCTGCAGTTAGATTAAAGGATTTTGGGGAAAAGGCTTTACTATCTGTGGAAGATGAGGAACGAACACCATTATTTTTAACAGATATTCAACACTTAGCAATGTTAGCTTTACTAGGTAAACATTCACCGTGTTCGCCGGAACGTTGGTGCTGTTTTGAAAAATCTAAACAGTTATCCCATACAGTGGTATTAACCCTAGAAGGTCTCTCTTTGTATCATTATCTCTCTAACGAAAACAAATTTGAGGAAACAAAGAAAGTTTTTGAGACCCGCCTAGAGGTTATAATGCCACCATGCAAAGAAGGTTCTATAATAGAAGAATTGGCTCAAGTTCCCTTAACTTGTGTTCAGGCTGAGCAACTTATTGAAAAACACGGCTCTTTGGAGGCAGCACTGGAACTTAACAAGGATCCTACATTGTTAATCAAGAATATTTTTCCAGTCGCCAATGCCCCAGTCGAAATAACAGCCAATGACTTGCATCCAAATGACAAATTTCCCAGAACAAAGCTGTTATTGTCTGCTCTACAAATGGTAGACGAAGGTTACCCTATGCCTTTAAGAGGCGAACTAAGCAAGCATTTCGCCTCTTATGTATTTACAAAGCCTCAGTACACTCCAGTTACAAATCGCAGCCCTCTCTTTGGCGTCGATTGTGAAATGTGCCGAACTGTGAAAGGTTACAATGAGCTAACGCGTATTTCTATAGTAAATGAAAATTTAGAAACTGTGTATGAAACTTTAGTAAGACCAAACAACAAAATTATTGACTATCTAACACCCTATTCCGGTATTACACCAGAAATTATGAAGAGTGTTACAAAAACACTCAAGGAAGTTCATAAAGAAGTGCAGGAGTTGTTACCGCCCGATGCAATTCTCGTCGGTCAATCATTAAATTGCGATTTAAATGCAATGCGTATGATGCACCCCTATGTTATTGATACAAGCGTTTGCTTCAATATAAGTGGAGTACGGCGCCGCAAATCCAAGCTTCAAAAACTGGCTTTAACCTTTTTAAAAGAAACTATACAAGAACATGATGGTGGCCATGATTCTGTCGAAGATTCCATTTCCAGTTTAAAATTGGTGAAAATGAAACTTGCTAATAGCGTTGAATTTGGTGATGAAGTTCTCACACAAAAGAAACGCGTGCATGATATTATTCGAGCGGCTAGTGGTGATGCTGTCAAGAATAATCTTTTCGCTCATGCAAGCATACGGGACAAACGTACCGCGATCATAACAGCCAAATCACTACCTAAGGCGGTCCAAGAACTTCTGAAACAAGCTGATAAAGCCCAAGGCAATAATCCCAACAAGTCGGTGATAATGTTTGAATTAGAGTCCAACAAGGAAGCGGTTCGAAAAACAAGGGAAATTTGCCTAGAAAATGCTTTGACACTTACTAACTTATACGTAACTGCCGATCAGTTGCTGCCTACCAGCATGGATAATACTCTAGAACACGTGAATAAGTGGATTTCAAAAATTTATAAAAGTATTGGTAACAATGGTTTGTTCCTTGTACTGATGGGTTGTGCTCCGGAATGTTCAAGCGGCGTTGCAATGTTTTCGATAAAACGTAATGCAGCTGAAGTTTCTACTCAATTACCCTTCATGGATTAATATGTGTATATGTTCGATTCTTCTATGTACTCTTCACTATCCTCTCTTACCGCTTATCCTGTATAAAACGATTGTTTCAGAGCAAAAAGAAAAAAAATGAATGAATATATTTTCGAGGATTCTCTATTTGGTTTTTATATGTGTAAATAACTGCCTAAAAGTATGTTATAAATTGAGATGTTTTATTGTTAAAAAAAAAGAGACTTAAAGATAATTCTTAAAAAATTGGAGAAAATGATTCCCCGTACATAGCAGATAAACTAACTACCTTCTAACTACTAACTACTTCGATTGTGTCCAAAATATCTCTCTTGCTCTTTGATAAATCTAAACGTACATATTTACGGACTTTTTCTTATCTCCTCGCTTTGTTTCGTTTCCTTTGTATGATAAATGTGAGGCTAACATTCCTATTTTCTAGGATCATTGCTTAATTATTGCACTTTAGTTGCATTTAAGAGCAGAACTCGAGTAGATGGTATTTTGATCATAATTCATGCAAGTGTGTTTGGTAATTATCGATAACTGAATACAGTCTTGATTGGAATTAGGATGGATTGTTTAAGAACTTAACATCCGTCATTACCTAGGACTAAACATCAACATGGAATACTCTGCTCACTCATTATAGTACCTCTGCTTTAGACAATTGCCTGTCTCAAACTACAAAAAACTAACGTAAAATATTCCTACTGAGATTGACGTCAAATTTTGAAATGGGTAGAGTCCTCTCACACGTATAATAGCTATAGTAGAGGACAATATAAAGTAAGGAAGGAGATTTTCAAGATCTACAACCTTGTCAGACTTAGCGTATAGACGCGAATATAATTTCGCTAGAACAATCGTACGTAACAAACGTTCAAATAATGAACCTGAATTAATACATTAGTCTATCAATACAAGTAGAATGTAGTAGTCTCTACATTTCCGAATTATAAATTGGGGGGGCGTCTTTATAACACACGAAACGAATTTTTCCTTCATTAAGATCTTTTTGAAACATTTTCATCGATAACTAAAATGTAAAAGCAAATCCTTTTATTACCTTGGGATAGACTTAAAGTAAAAGTGAATTAGAATGGGAAAAGGAAAATATTTGTTTATTTTAAAAGACTGGAGAATGCGTTTTCAGAGTGCTCTAATTAAAAAAAAAAAAAAAAACTTCGAAGAGCCACTGATTTTTTTTAAATCTTAGTTAAAGTTTCTTAAATGCAGTTATTAAAAATTTTTGATTTATCAAACGCCACTGTTAACAAGAAAACAGTCTACGTTTTTTCAATTACACTTATTTATTGCTCCGAGTTCATTTTTGCATTCTTTAAGAACAAAGAAGGTCGTGAAATCGCACGTTATTCAGAACTAACTAATCTAAATGACTAAATTTAATAAATTAGTCTTTTTTAATAAAAGGAGTAGGGTGTCCAAACGGAATGTCCATACTTCTTCATACGGTGACAATTACATATATGTATTTTTACTGAAATGTAGTAATTGATACTGTACATAGTTTTTAATTATTTAAAAAGAGAAAATCATTTTTTTTTAATTATTTGAATAAAAAATAAATTCTAATTTATTTCAAAACATTGGTCTTATTAAATGATAGAGTGCTAAAAGTAAGGACAATGTTCAATTTTTTCAAGGTCCGTTAATATGTGTGCATGAAGTAATTTGTATAAGTGACATTTTTTTGGAAAATTATTTTTATGTTAGATACACCTGTGACCTGATAAGCGGACATGGTAATTAGAACAAGGAGATAAATTTGTGTGAAAAATCGTGCGTCAAACACACGATTGAGGCATTGCAGTTCACGCAACAGCAATTAAAAAATTGTGTTATCGTACGCACTAAGTCAGGGCTTTACGATTCTTGTTATGGAGCTATCGTACGAAAGACTACAACGCTACGATCGCGTTTTGGCTTGATGGCAATCTATTGCTTTCGAATAAGTTGTGCTTCTCGTGCGTTGCATTTATAAGCGAATATTTGCAAAGCAATGTATGACAAAATAACGCAAAGAAGAGGAAGAAAAGCAAATAAATAAACAAACGAAACATAAAATTTGAGAAGAAAATTGGCCAAAAAATTGAGATTTATTAAAGAAAAAAGTATAAAACAAACTCTAGTAAGTAGAATATAAACTGAAGGAAGTAAGTATGTAATATATATAAGTAAATATATAAGATTACTTCATATTATTCAGCATAAGCCTGCAAAAAGAAGATAAGTAAACAAAATTAAGAGAATATGAATATACAGTGAAAGCTCTTTATTCGCGCTGCCTTTATTCGCAGTTTCACTATTCGCGGATGAAAAAAATGCGACCAATTCCCATATTCGCGGCTATAAATTTCTTTATTTACGGTTTTTTTGTGACAGGTTACGGAATTGTTTTGTTTCTGAATATTAAAGTTATTTAAAAAAATTGAATTTTGACTTTAAAGCACTTCTAGTTTTGGACAATGCAGCAGGTCATCCTCGCGAACTTGAAACTATGCATCCAAACATAAAAGTGATATTTTTATCTCCCAGCACGACAGCTTTGCTTCAACCTATGCGCCTTTAAGCTCTATTACATTAGACGAACCTTCAAAGTCATATTGGATAATATGGAATGTAATCCTGATATGAATGGTATGGAATGCAGGAAGAAATTTGACGTAGTAAAATGCATCGTAAACATAAAAAAATCATTGGAAGAACTGAAGCCACACACATTGAAGTAATGCTGGAAAAAACTGTGGCCTGCTCTGACTGGGGAAAATGACGAAGAATCTGTGCAAGTTGAAACTTTGACTCCAAACATAGCCAAAATCGCGAATGGCATAGGACGAGATGGGTTCGAACAGATAGAATCAAGTGACATTCAGGAATTGCTTGAATCGCAAGATGAAGATTTGACTGAAACCAACTTGGAGGAAATGTTAAATTCACAGCCCATTGAAGAAGAGGCTTCAACAAGCACTGGAAACATGACATGTAATTTGAAAAGTCTTAGTGAAGGTTTAAGAATGGCAAATGAGCTTGGCGATTTCTTTATGAACATTGATCGGTCTATGGAACCAAGTCTCATTTTTAATAGGCAAATTGCTAATGCGATTGCTGCGTGTATCAGTCTGAATTGAAGCAGCTTTTAAAAACTGCCAAGCAAGAGAAACTTACAAAGCTCTTCAAACCATTGCCTAAGCCTTAAGATAATTGATCAAAATGTTCAAAAACTTCAATTAAATTGATTTTTTTTATTTTTTCACCTAGGAACGTATCCCCTATAATCCCATATAAATTACCATTCCGTATTCACGGTTTTTTTTTTTTTATTTTGTCACCTAGGGACGTATCCTCTACAATCCCATTTAAATTACCATTCCGTATTCGCGGCATTTTTATGGAACATATCCCCCGCGAATAAGGGGCTTTTACTGTACACACTCTCACCTTTCTGCATTGTATGAGTTCTTTTACAGGAGGACCTAAGGCGTTCAATGTTTTTGTAAGTTCTTGCCAAAGATCGCTTGCTCCTTGCTTCCCTTGAACACAGTTAGGAAGCGCATCTGTCCCTAGTCCTGGCCGCTGTTGCATGAACTCCGCTCTAGGCTCTTTTTCTTTAATATTCACCTACGCCATCCTACATAGATTACGTTAAATATAATATATCTAAATGATAATTGTTACATAAGTACTTACATATATCTCGTAAAAGCATTTTGCAATCTTTCTATAGCCATTCATTTTACTTTATTTTCCTTTGAAAAATGAAGTTTGATAGCTATTTTGGTTTTCTATAGTACCACTCCTTTGTGTTGGCACTGATACCGCACCAAACTTATTCCTCGCAAAATTTTTCGGCCATCTTTTTTTACCATCTGTGATACAGCAACTGGAAAGGTGCACTGGCCAACGCTAAGGTAAAAATTTGTTACTCACCCATTATTGATAGCCTCCAGACCCCAGCTCGGACCTAATGAGCGAAGGGATCACAGAACGTGTGTACGTTCCCTTTAACCATCACTCGCATCAATTTTAAATTTATTGAAAAGCCGCTTTGGCTCGCGGAACTTTTGCAAAAATCGACATGCAGCGATGTACACTTCTTTTCATACACATTATCAATAAATATACAAATTCATTTACTCTACTAAAGCTTCCACATCTTTCAAGATTCCCTTTCCGCCAATCTCGAGGCTGCTTTAAGTAAGCAATTTTGTCTGTAATGTATTTTATGTAATTGCTTGTAACTCATGTTGTTATTAGTAATTTTTTGGCCAGCGGGTGAAAGTAGCGAATTATAAAAGCCGAAGTTTTGTAAAATATAATATTTCAACTTTACATAAAAAGGTTGAAAAGAATGGCGAACGGGCAGGTGCAATTGTTCTAAAGTATTGTTTGCAAATTTTCATAATCATAATTGTAAAATCTAATTTAACGGTGTTGATCAGCAAGTCTTATCCAAATAATTCGATGGACTATTCTGCGTGAACGAAAATTAATTTTCTCGTTTAGATGCGAAATGAGAAGTCCTGTGATCCACATTTGCGATTGACAAGCATGTAAAAGGTACACTTTTTACACATATTACTATCCATCGCGGTCCAATTCCGCTTTTCCGAGGTATCTTCATTCTTTTTTCCTTTCATATTATCCCCTACTCATTTAAAAGCAATTGAAAAGAAGGAATAATAGTTTAGCTTAAAAGCTTATCTCTCAGTCTCGAATTATTCGCACCCAGTTGGCTGCTAATTTTTATAAAAGTCTACATTAACTCCGGTTTCGGGAGCATATTTTGCGTAAGTAAATAAGAGCGGAGTTCACTCCCCAAAACTTATCTCGTTCTGCGTTTTAATTCTGGACCCTGCCATTGATAAAAAGAAGAACAAACCCAACAAACGACTCCAATTTAAGCTTGATGAATCACTATCGATTTCTTCTTATCTTCGAAACTATGGTCATCCCATCCAAATATCTCTAGTAGCATCAGTCATAACCAATGACAAACTGAACTACCTAAAATCCGTCGGGTCCTGCAATATTTTCCAAATTAGCAGAGGTCTCGATCAAAGATTATAGTGAAGTCATTGAATTAGTACTTTTGCTAATTAAGACGAACGATTTGAAGGCAGCTGAAAAAGTCATACATGCCAAACGTACTGACATCGTTCCCATAAAAATCAAATTGAAGAGCTCGTTATTATTTCTGCATTGACTAAGTGTCGTGAAAATAAAGTTCCTAGAAGAATGGTTCGTGACATTAAAGCTTATCTCACCAAGTAATGTGGGTGAATCGATAGTACTGACTGAAAACTTAACTTGATTAAAAAGGACACACCAAAGACAAATAAACCTTTCTCAAGAGACGGCAAGGATAACAAAAGTCAAGCAGGTCTCAAACCTTAATTCCTAAGGAGAAAGGAAAGGAAGCGATTTTCGACGGATTCTATGGGATCTACATAGCATCTATAACAAAGAGAGCACAGTAGAGACATATTCAATCCAAATATTTATAAAATATATGGTTAATAAATAAATAAATAAATTTAGATTACCTTTTGAACAAATATTTAAGTTTCGCATAGTTCAATAGTTATAATGTCCGATTGCACTTTACTATGCAGGGTGTTGTACAAATTCATACCTTCTTGCCGCTATGCATTCTATCGCCTTCGCTTGTTTCAACGTGCAAAAGTAGGCTTTGTTGAGTGAATATAACGCAGGTAAAAACACTATGGTGGGCCATGGATCGCCGCTAAACACTCTAAAATATCCTACATTAATTTATATACAACGAGTTTTCAAAATGAGCCTTCATTCGGGAAGTGATCGGAAAATTGGTCCAATCGAAAACATTATCAATAGTTTTCATCCTTGGGCCTAAACACGTCAGGATACCAAGTTTTAAAGAACAACTCAAAAATTGCGGCCTGTAGCTTCAACAAAAATTTACATAGACAGACTTGAGATGGACGCATAGGCTTAAATCAATTCAGATTATGATTCTGAATCGATCGGTATGTATATATATAATATACCCTGTACCACCCTTGTGTACTGCTTTCAACAGAGCACCAAACAAAAATTATTACTTTGAATCAAATAGACCTTCGCATACAAAATATGTTGCGGCAATGCTGTGAGGAAATGCAATCACTTTTCCTTTAAAAAAAAAAAAGGAAAAGTGAACGAAATTTCCGATCATATCGTTATTGATCAGGACTATTTAACACTTCTGTGCACAAGCTGTCTCCCAAATTTCGTTTAATTTACCCAAGAAGCTTCAGCTATGAGCTGCCAGGAATTATCTTGAGGCAAATTCTAATAATAAATTCGCCATTTGTATATCTTACGGAAGTTAAATTGCGCTCGAAAACTAAATAATTTTGTAGAAAACGATATTCTCTGTAATAATAGGCTTAAGAAAGTAATGAAAGAAAACAGAAGAGTTGAAGTGTTACTAAAAGTTAAGTTGCTGTAAATAATTTCATTGTACATTGTAGTAGTTCGGAAAAGTGTAAATAAAATGTCCGCTATTGTCAAATCGAAATGTATTCGTATGAAAATAATTTGTGAAATATAGGAGAAAGCACGTAGAATCGATAGAGGCAGTATTATGCAGTCCACATTTTTGATTGCTGTGAATTGAATCGTTCTCTTGTCTTTAGTAAAATTGATGCCAGCATGTAATGGAAAATTGCACATATATGCATGCAACCCTAAATTTGTTCATCTTTTCGGCATTGACGATAATATATTATTTCAGTGGCATTAGAATCATGGCGAGTACAAAAAGAAGAAAATTCATTCGCGCGACGCATGATAGAACATATATACAACTCAAACGTTACAAGTAAATAATTTATTTCTTATACTCGGAAATATTGTGCGCACATACACCCTCATTTCGTTTCCCATTTTCATCAAAATACTTACAGCATGCACAGTCCGTTCGGATTTGCTTTCGGCTAATTGCTTTCTAACAATCCGCATCAAATTCAATTCGTACCACTCTTAATGCATACACACACATATACATATATATATATATATGCTAAACATATATACACTGCTTGATGCTTTTGTGAATGAATGCATGTTTTAATTTTTTATTCACTGCGCTACTGGTATGAATATAAGGATATCGTTCTATTCACCACCAGATAGTGAATAAATTTTTTGTAATTTCATGTTTAACACACAGAGGTATTCTTCAGAGAATGCCCATAAGATGCGTGCATTCTTCATAGATGTGGAATAGCTGGCTCGTTAAACACCGATGGCATTTAAAAAACCCTAAGTAAGCTCTTAAAATTGATAATCAACAGTCCATTACGGTTATGAAAAGCTTATCATTGAAACGGACAATGCTTGATTTCTATTAAGATATATCTATATGTAAATACATATATAGCAGGCCAATGCTACATCAATCTAACTTTGACTTACATTTATGAAAATATTTCAACTATTTATTTAACTCAGCATCTAGCTTATAGAGGCTATATGTAACATTCGTACATGGAGTTTAATTCACATCATTATAAAGTTTTTAACTGAAGTAATATTCGTTTCAAGCCGGATCGCATTTTATACAAGATGCTGTAATTTGATACTTTGTTTGATTAATTCTTGCTCACTAATAGAAATTTTTTTCATTCATTTCTCACCCCCATATACTATACGATTTTGTTAATCATTACTGAAAGAAGCGGCATGCTAGGCCTGTCATTCCGCTTATATAATGTCACAAATCTATGTAGTATGTATGTATGTATGTATGTATGTATGTATGTGTGTGTGTGTGTGTTGTGTATTTGGTCAGTGTAAAAGTCTTAGTTATTTTGTTAAGTCTTTCTCTCTCTCTCTCTCTCTCTCTCTCTCTCTCTCTCTCTCTCTTTGCAAATCTATGCCTGATATTTTAAAGACTGGCTTCTCTTGTTACATGGGCAGCTGGTAGTTGACGCGTATATACCGCGATTTCGAGTTGAAAAACGTACGTAAAATTGTTGAATAAATGCAACCGCAGCGATCAAAAAGTCACAGATAATACCGTATCTAAAATTTGGAGCGGAAAAGAGAGAATATATAGCCGCTTTAAAATTTAAATTAACAATGAAATACATACTTGCTACGCTTTTATGACGAGGGGCATTCAAGATTCGTCGAAAGCCAATTGTGATATATTTTTTTTTTCTATTCTTTATATTTGTGTTCAGACAAATTCTCGTTACTGAGTTTTTCATTGTAATGAAACTATTGTGCCATTTTTGTGTTAAAAGTATATAGCTTTCAATTTGATTTTGATTGCACCTGGAATCCGATTTGCTTCGGGTTGTTATTTTGTTTTATCAATTATGTGTTTATATGGTGAATAAATAAATGCGCGTATTTTCTCTGGCCGGCTTAACATTCGACATGCTCTCTTGATTTGAAAAATGCGAATGGAAATTAAAAGGCATTTTCAAAGAAATAGAAACTTGTATTTGATTTAAACATTATTTTTAATTTCAAAGATATAAATCGATCATTTAGATTCTAATCGATATATTAGAAATTGTTATGCTGTTTGTATTAGGAAAATCGATGATTTCTCAATACAAGAATTAACTCTTTTTGGAATTTTAACGAAGTAAGTGCTTTTTTAATTTGCAAATTTCGTAGCAGACTTGTTTAACATGCGCCGCTTTGTCAAATTCGAATTTATTTATTTTTTTCTTCACATCAAATAAAGGCGTGTGTTAACCCAATCTTTTTTTTTTTTTTTTTAGATATTTCAAAAAAAAAATTCATCTCGACGACTGGATAGTTTCATTATTTTTGTAATAAATTTTAATTTATGGACGCCTTTTTTGTAATTATTCATTGTTATTTGCAAACAACGCTAAACATAAATATTAATTTTGTTGGGAAACAGACAAAAAGGGAAAAGAGAAAAAAAAAAAACAAAAAAGGCTAGGACGCTAATATGAAATATAACATATCGTTTAATCATTCTGGGACTGATACATAACAAAAGATTCATATTATTTTTATCGTCAAAGTTTCAAGTCATATCGCTCATTTCTTTACGAGCTACGGGTCATTTCTAGAGAATCGGAATTTTATGTGTTAGTTAAACAATGCTTGTTGTGATGGGAAAAAATAACCTACAAATTATAGATGGGCTTGAAGAGCGGCCACATAGTCAACGTCCCAAAAAAAAGTTGGTTGCACCAGGATTCATTAAATCATCAAATTAATCTCTATAATCGAAAAGTGAAGTTATGGAAGATGGCCGATATTCTAAAGACTTGGAAAGGGCAGAGTACTCATCATGCGACTCATATGCCAAATGGATCTCTTTTGCGACCAGCGAATAGCAAAATTCCATGAAGTGAACAAATTTCATATCGGAATCTTTGGACTGATTGTATCATTGTTGAAGGGAAGACTATATTGATGACTAAAGTTGTATTTAGGAAAAGAATGTTTCACTTTTACTCAATACCGGGTATTATTGGCGCATGTGTTAGGTGTTTGCTAAACTTTTCAGTGACGGCGACTTTTACAGGCAAAGATGTTAAAAAAATGGGAAATACCAGTGCACGTAATGGTTGCTATTCAATCGTTTTGACTTTTCCCTACATATAATAACAATTTTCCATTTAATATTATTGAGATATTTAGCGTATGCCGGCACTAATCACATGTAGCGCTCAAAATTGCATTTTTGTTTTTTATTACTTTTGCTGTTTATTTGAAGAAATCTGCTGCACAGGAAGCGCAGCAAACACGTTCAGAAGCTTGTGGCGATGCTGCTCCATCAGATCCCAATTGTCGGTTTCGGTTTCAACAGTTTAAAGGTGGTGACGCGAATTGATTGAAAATGACTTTTTTTTGGCCGCCTGTTGCAAGAGTTGTCCAGGTCGAAAGGGAAGTTCTGCCACATCTAGGTTTTTTATCAAACATCACGCCGTCTGATTACCACTTGTTCAGATTGGTGTAGCATGACTTGGCTGGCATGCGGGTACGCTAAGTTGAAGCAGTGCGCAAACGGGTGGATTGCTGCGAAACCAATATAAGTTCTCTCGCCGTAATACTGCCTTTTTCAAGTGAAAAAAGGATCAAAAGTTTTGCAAACACCTAATATTATATTGCCCTTAATTGAGAGTCATACATTTCCATCTCGCAAATGCAAATCTCCCTACGCTATGTTGTTTAAATAAAGTCATTACTTCAAGGAGTAACTTTGATATTTCAAATCAGAAGTCAAATTTTGAAATTTGGAATAAGACACATTTTTGGAAACCAAATGGATGGCCCATAGTTACCAGTAGTGTTTTTATTGGAAGTTATACTTTCAGATTCGCAATCTACAACTTCCGCTCTAGGCTCGTCAATCTCGAAAAAAAAACTAGAAGCAAGTAAAAACATCAAGCAAGGCCGGACATTGAATCACCGTAATGTATGAAAAAATGTACCAGGTTTTCATTTAAACGAATATATCTCGTTTGAACTTGTGATATGGGACGGAGACCAAGGCGTGATATGACGTGATCCCAATTTAGGAAAATTAATTTTCACTTGCCAACGATGCTATGATTCTTTACCTATTTTCGTGATAAAGTATTAAAAATTAGAGTTTATTTGAATTGATAGATTAACCTTTCGTGGGAACTCTTACATAATGCGAGGTTCAGACTGCAATATTATTATGGATCAAATTTCTTTATAAAATATCAACAAATAAGAGCCTTTCGCTATATAAGGGTTAACTTTGTGTCCCAATCGATCAATTTGGTGCAATGAAATACCATTCATTGCTCGACATATATATAACAATAAGGCTTTATACGATGAGCGATTTTAAAGATGGTCCGATTCAAGCCATTTTTTCAATGCGTTACGGAATAATTTGGATAAAAATTAGACAGACGGACGGACAGATAGACAAACCAGTTGAAGTCGATTCAAAGAATAATTATGAATTGATCGGTATAATGAAATGTGAGTCTATCTTAAATTCTTCAGGGGTTTTGCAAGCATTCACACAAGCTTGCATCATAAGTGCTGTAGGGTACGATTAAATACAATTTATATGTGCATGATATATTTTCTACCACAGAAAATATTGAAGTAATAATGAAGAAAAGAAGAAAATGTACGAATTACGGGGGGAATAAAAAATTATTTGCGTCAGTTTTGAAATGAACAGTTAAGAGAGTTGAGATTTCTTTGTCTACTCTGGACGCGGTTGTGTGAATAAACAATACCTCACAATTGCATCTGAATGTTCTAAGAGCAAACGAATAGAACAGAGTAGAACAGAATCTTACGATATCTGATCTGAGGCGTAATATATTTTTCGTTATAGCAAACGGAATGATAAATCTAATATATGTCCCTTCTTGGATGGATAGAAGACTGCGAAAGGCAACGTAAATGTAAACATAAACTTCAACATCAACTATGTTATTAACGTTTATTGGTTGCACGTGTCCGGACACACTAAGCCACCAGTGATCTGATTTGCGGTTTTAAAGTTCAACCGAAACAACTGCTATTGACGCGAGAACAGTTGTTAATAAGTGCATAAATGAATTGTTGTATGTGTTATTAAACGTTTTAGCATGTACAAAATATTTTCAACAATATATATATATATATATATGTGTTTTTTTTTTTCTTTTTTATGTTAATCGCAGTTGAAGCAAATAATGTGAAAGATGTACATAAAAAAATCTCTTAATTGTTCGAAAACTGTAGGCGTATGGTTGCGTCTATTTTGGCCATTTGTCATAGATCGAAAAGAAATTTGTAGGAATAGCAAGTAAAAATATATATGATTGTCAGTCTTAAACATTCCATTTCAATTTTTTGACTTTGAAAATCACGACTAAATGGATGGACAAAACACGTATATCTATATGTATACATATGTATGTCTTGTAGCATATATCTGTTTTATCTTCTTTAAATATTGTTCGCGTAATTAATCTCTTAATATGTACGCGTTTGAACACTTCATGGATTCCATAATTTATAAAACACTTTACGACACGTGACTATCATTATAGCGTAATAACAATAATAATATAATAAAATAAAATTTGGTTTGTTAAAAGCGTTTCGAAGGAGTTCTTAGAATATATAATTCCTTAAGTGTCCTTATATCCTAAACTATGGTTGCGAGCGGATAATGTGGTATAAGTAACAACTGTTCAATATCAATTATCTAATTTGAGATTTGATGAAACATTTTTGCTGATGTGCGCCATTGGATGATGGGAAAAATGCTAAACGAGCAAAAATCGCTGAAAGAAACCTATAGTTTTCTACTTTTGATATAAGAGGAAACATATAAAATTATATAAGTTAAAATATATTATAGTAGTAGAGTAGAAAATTCCTTCCGCTTGGATTTTTATCCAGTCGCGAACTTGATATGTTATGCAAAAACTGTAAAGCATTTCTTTATTATAGGCGTGTTAGTTACTCGATGTGTGTATTGATCGTGTCGATGGGTTTTTTAATTATATATATATATGGTAGTTCAGATTCGCGAGATCTTTATCGAGATCTCGTACATATTGAAATTTTCATATCCGGGCATGAAAGTATTCAAGTCAACATGAAGTGCAAGTCTAGCAATCCTTTTTTAGAATATTTATTGAGAACAACTTTTTGATAGAAGACTAATATCGTGAGAAATCGTCGAACGCCACGATTTCAAGTGCTATGAATCATTTTTTTCATATTTTATGTTTTTCGAGTAAAAAAGGGGAATACGTACCATAAAAAATCATGTTTGATCAAGTTAATGAAAGAGAATGTTTCCGATTGGCTCAGAGTGAATTGGAAATTGTGCGATTATTTGTATTTTTTTACTTGCACATGTAAAACAACCCCTTAATTTTAGTACAGCATATCATACATATAAAGCACCGGGGGATTTACAATGGCGTAGGAACGACACAGAGGGTTGCTGATATCAACAATCTCATTGAAGGTCGTCTATTGAGCCGGTGTGTTTCTGTTATTGTGTTATTATAAAACTAGGCAATATCCCTAAGCAATCTTTAGTTGGCCGAGCGACGGGTTAAAGAACAGTAAACAAAACCACGTGGAAAATATTATGACCCGCAATGCCTACATGCACACGGTGAAACATAAAAAACTTAAAAAAAAATATATAACTTTTGCAGTTATATAAGGAATGGAAATTTGCGCGAAAATGTCATCTTGTTATAGCCGGTTTGATATTCGCTCCATCGATTCAGATGAGAAATTTGATGACAATTCCTCTTACGATAGTGGTTATGAAAAAAGCTTTGAAACGGATTGTTGTATTACGCCACGTAAATCAGAGTTTGATTGCAGTTTAAATTATTGTAACGAAGCCGCCAAAGATAGTCTTGATAATCATCTTAGTAATTCTCATATATCTGTGATTGATCAGTCCCTATTTCCCGCTCTTCTTGATAACTGCAGCAACCACAGCAATCGCAGCTCCCGAACTCTAGTCGAGCACGTAATTAACAAAGTTCCACCATCGGAAAATGAGTTTTCACCTAAATTAGGCTCAGACACATCGACGCCGATAAAAAAATCGAAATTACAAGAAGATGAACATACAACAGAGCCACGACCTAAACGTAAGTATGCCATCGGACAAAATCGAATGACACGTTCGCGTAGTCCCACACAGGTTATACGTATTAAGAAATTTCGTCGCCTAAAAGCTAACGATCGCGAAAGAAATCGTATGCATATGCTTAACGATGCCCTAGAGCGATTACGTATAACTTTACCTCAGTTACCCGAAGAGACCAAATTGACGAAAATCGAAATATTACGGTTTGCCCATAATTACATTTTCGCTTTAGAACAGGTATTGGAAAGAGGCGGGACACTTAATTTAGATTTGGAAAAATTGCAAAATTTTACACTGAGCGGAGAGCGGATAACAAAAGAAATATTTGAAGCACTATTTGTAAGTCCGCAACCATTTCCCAATTTAGTGGAAACAGGCTTCATTGGTTATGATTTTAGTGGGCGTATACCATCCCATCCATTTCATCAAATGCCATTCGGCAATCAACAAGCTTCATCTTATCTTAACAGCTCGCCATCATCAATATTCAATACTCAAGATTTTTTTAACAGTATGAGCCATTACGGTAACCAGCAACGTCAGCAGCACCTCAGCCACTATACAAATGAAAACTATTCGACAGAGAAATATGAACTTTTTGAGGAAACCTTTAAAGCAGCTGCTCAAATAAAATCAACCGTAAATAATCGCACCGCAAAATATTTAACGCATAATGAATGCCATACCGGTGTAAATTATCCATCATCCCGACTATCGTCTAATATAACTTGCAGAAGTAAATCTCCTACACAAGCGGATTTTCATCAAGACTGTAGTTTCTATAGGCAAACATCATCTTGGAAGGAGTGCAAAAAATCGTTTAATAATAATAAAAAATCTCTTAAACTAAATTAAAATATAGTAAGAGCATTAAACAACAACAACAACAGCAAAAACAATTTCAATCGCAGAAAAACTTAAAAATTTGCAAACCCTTTTAACAACATTTCATTTTCAAAGCTTACTTAAAAGACAAAAAAAAAATTTACAAAAATCTTAAGTTTACAAATAAAATAAAAATAATTGCAATTTGTCGCTGCAGGAGGAGCATTTAAAAAAGTGAACCAAAAATATATTTAAGAACTTCTCATTAAAGTTGGAATTTACAAAAAAAAAAAAAAGAGAAAAGAAAAGAAGATATATATATATATAACCCGATTTGAAATGTGAGCATTTTTGCATGAATTTTTTCTTAGAAGGAATTGAACAATAATAGTTTTTTGATATATATCTTTGTGTACCTTATTCTTAGAAAAATATATGAATTGTAAAATGTCCATTTGCAAAAAAAAAAAACAACCGAAGCTAGTCATACTGCTGCTATTCCTTACAAATTATTATTATTTTTTTTTTTAATTATTAAAACATTTACATTTACATTATTTGTATTGAGATATTATAAAATATATATTCATTGAATTGCTTAGGTATCTCTCCGGTCAATAGAATAATTTAGTTAAAATTCAATTTCAACTCTGACGAATATAGATCTCATTTAGCAAAATAAGGTAAAAATTCTTAAATCTCATTACTTGAAAAATTATATAAAATTAAGTTTAAACTTTAATCAATTCACAATAAACATCATTTAAACTAATATGTTGTGAGTTGATTTTTCCATTATTTTATCATATTTCAAGATCAATGACAAATGTGCTGACACTTGTCTTAAAGTCAACCAAACTTAATTACCAAATTAATATGGAAAATTTAAAAATTTGTTTTTCAATTCCATTTCCATGCATAAATTTTGACTCCTATTGTCTAAGAGAGTCAGTATTAGTAACTATTCTTCAATACCGGTAATATGTGGATAATTCATGAAAATGTGCGGATAATGCAACCAGTCAGAAATCCGTTGAACCGGTCTCAATTATGTTGTAACCTAAGCTAACATGCATTTAGCTCCGGATTTTTAGGTGCGTTTGGTCACTTTCGGACCAGATCAGACTTGCTCAAGTTCTCAATTTACTAATTTTTAATCTATATATCCTACACCACTTGTTATAGCGTAGTGTGTGTATTAAGCTTGTCCTGGGTACATGCAACACCAAGAAAAACTTGGGGCAGCGGAGTGGTGTAGGGTGTTTAATGATAAACCGTGACTAACTACAGTCCTTTTACTTGTTAATAACACATTTATTTGAAATTTGAAGCTTAAACAGTTGCTTTGAGATTCCTAAGGAAGGTCAAAGAATCAGACGTACGTACTTAAATTGAGAGAGAATGGAAACGAAAATAATGAATTATTTTCTTAAATAATAAAAATTAAAATTATGTATAAACGAAGATATTAATCTGGCAGAGGAGAAAATGACCTATTATTAAATTAATAAACAAACCTTCATAACAGGCAAAGGCATACAGACATACCCACCCTGAAAAAGTATTCAATAAATTTATATGTATTTGATTTAAGACACGTGCATGTTTATCGTGTGGTGAGTATATCCGAAGAGTACTCAACAAAGCTACAGAATGGACTGCATGTTAGCAGAAACAAAAAGATGACGGTTTCGCATCACCTGTCAAGAACAATGAAGAAAAAAATTGCTTATAAATGTTGCTGTACACATAGGCACAAAACAAAATAGGGTGTAGGGGTTGTTACAGTCATAATTTTTACAAGTTGCATATGAAAACCAGAGAAAATTATTATTTCTTTTTTATTTAAAAAAAAAGAAGCAAATGACAAAGCAAGACTGGAGTCGTGCGTTACCAATGAAACTCTTTCGATTGCAAATGCATCCTTTTAAATTAATTAGGGTTTTGGTTTTTGTCTAGGAACTATGAACTTTTAGATAAAATCACGGATCATCTACGTCAGAAAGACATAGACGTAATCTGTTATACAGATAACAGATTATTTCGAGATAAAATCGGAAATCCATTAGTAGCATTTCCTTTCGTTCGGACAAGAGGCTGTCATGCCGCAGTTTCTAAAATGATGTGAATACAGCTGTGAAAAGCCGCTACAAGTCAATATCGATTTTTAGATAAAGAGAAGCTCGTAAACAAAACTCCCCAAATACAAACTGATAAGTGGCCTTCATTTCAATTTCGAAAATCATGGTATAATTTTCATTTTTTGGAATAATGGAATGGAAAAAACTCCTAAGCGTGCAGATTAAAATTCCGACCATTTTTGTTAGATAATAACTTGTATTAAGGATTTTGTAAATAAAAGATCGACCGTACGCGAATAAGTAGATAAGCCGATAAGCAGCCAGCCATTGTGTCGTATATATCATGTTTATGTAATTATTTGTACTCTTATCCTACCATTTAAGGGTGCGGATAAATTCATTTTCTCCAAACTTTTGCGACATCTAAAAGGAAATTTGAACGACTCTATAAAGCGTATATAATACATTCTCGATTAGCATCAAAGCGTCCGTCCGTCTACTCCTTAACGTGTTCTTCTGTGGTCGACATACCTCCGTTCGCAACCATTAAGATATTGACCTGATAAGACATTGAAACTTGTCAGTGTAGATTTCTTTATTTAAGGTAATTCGAAAGGATGCAAGGACACGCCTCTGCTCAAAACAATGTGATTTTTTCTTTCTTATACCCACCACTGCAAGATGGGGATATACTCATTATGTTTTTTTCCATAATGTATGCAATACCCAGAAGGGAACTTTAAAGACCATATATTCTTGATCGGCATGAAATTCGTAGTGGCTTTAACTATGTCTGTCCGTCTGAAGGGTGTGTGTTGTTGGCGCTCTCCTGGTTGCAAAAACGAAGATATCGACTTCAAATTTGGTAGAAACAGTGGAAGTTACTACACGCAAGTTGGTATTGAAAATGGGCTAAATTGGTTAGAGCAAAAGCGCGCAGTGGAACGTAAACTGAATGCAACTCAGTTTTTTTTAAACAAAAATTTTTGGATTTTTCCCCATAACTCGGATATTATTAAAGTTAAAAGGCTGAAATTTTCCACGTTTACTTTACAGCACACTTTACTCTTTAGGTGCACAAAAATGGAAACAACCAGTCATGCCGACGCAAAGTTAAAAGTAATTGAATTTTATTTTTTTCACTTTTTTGAGATTCTATGCTTATTTATCATAGCACGAATGAAACGGAATGTTTAAAACTATTTTGTATACTTCTCAAATCAAGATATATTATCTGCCTGAAAAAGGATTAATTTTAAAATGAAAACCGCGATCAAATAAAAAAATTTGAAGAGTAGAATGCGAAAAGCAAAGTGGTGGGTATGCGAGATTCGGCATCTGCCGAATACGACTTTTTTACTTGATTTTACTTTGGAGCTTGTCCTCCATGCGTATAACATGGTAAATGTTCAGAAAGAGGTGAGTAAAGAGGAAGAGATAGAGTGGCGGCCTGTGCAGCTCAATGAATGTGACTCACTAAAGCTATGATCCAAGGTAAACTCTTCTCCTCCTCGGCTACTTATGCTCTAGAGTATCGAACTATTATTTTTGAAAAACATTTTTTTTTTTTAAGATGTTGGTTATATACGATTCGGCCATACCTGAATAAAATTTTCTTATTTATTATTTTTCAAAGTGTTAAGATTTATATTTGTAAGATGTTGTTTGCCTAATGTACTCCGTTGTTTATTTTGTGTCAAACAAAAGAGAAACGCAATTTCGTTAAGAGACAACAAACTGGTAAATACTTAATACGATGTACGCATACGCATTGTATTTGTGCAGGTCCGCTAAATACGATTTACTTTCCTTTTCTACTGAATATTAAAATGGAATGTTCAAAAAAGTACAAGCTCTGGGGTTGTTTAACAAATTATTTCATTTAAAAGTACGAAAAAAAAAAAATAAATATATATATATATATATGTATGCCTCTATCGTTGAACGTTACATATATATAGTTTTGATATATTCCCGCTTGGTCACAATGTGATAGTCTAAGAGAGGGTATATTGCAGTCCTGGCCTTGTTATTATTAATTCACCCTTATGTTATCTTTGATTTTATACACTCGGTACAAGTGCTCGATAACGCATTGTACTCGAAGCCGTTAATACGTTCACATTTCGGCAATAAAAGAAAAGGATACGGTCCGCAAACAACACATTTTAAGACAAATTTTGGTTATCCATACATAGCCAAGTCTAGAACGATTCGGATTTATTGAATGTTTTACACTTGCTACATATAAAGATAGATACATACAAGTTATACCCTACACTACTACTTGTTGCATAGGGTATATTAAGTTAGTGCGTACGTATGTAACAGGAGTTAAGGAGTTGTATGTAAAAGGAGTTAAGATAGATCCACTTCTTATTATACCAATCGATTCAGAATCATAATCTGGATTGATCTAGGCCTGTCTGTCCGTCCAATGTCGGTTTATATAAATATGTGTCCAAACTGTAGGTTGCAATTTTTGACATATTTTGATGAAATTTGGGCCAAGGACGAATACTATTGAGAATGGCTCGAATCGGTTCACTTTTTCGACCATCCTCATATAAGGCCCTATTCCGAAAAGTTGTTGTATGGAAAAAAATTGCAATTTTTAAAATTGCGCGGCAAAAATGCCTAAGTAGTAGTATTTTAGATTCTAAAGTGTTCGGGATTCTCAATTGGTATGAAAACTTTGGTATGAAGCTGTGGAAATTTTTGAATCTCCTCTTATATAACGAAAGTTAAAATTCATGCGACAAAAAGGTGTAATTTTCAATGCTTGAATGATGAAAATTATACCTAATAATAATTAAACTTAAAAGATTAACTGTACCAAATTTGGACCATCCCGGCCTATTTTTTTGGATTCTACCCTTATGCGGACTTTCACGAAAATTGGTCCTGCGTAGAATAGAAAGGTTTAAGTTTTAATATGAGGTTATGGAAATTGACCCATAATATCCTACCTAGCCAGGTTTTTCACGAAAATTGATCCTTTATAGAGTAGGAAAGTTTAAGTTTTAATATGCGGTGATAAAAATGGATCCATAATAGTAGTTTCATAACCTAAATAAGAAGAGTGCTAGACAGTGTGGTGTAAGGTATTTAATGGTCGGCCATGTCTCACTATAATGTTCTTACTTGTTTTTCAACATTTTATATTCATTAATAAAGCCCAGTTTATATTCTATTTTATTTCATTTCAGTTTTCTATGATTAGTTCGAAAAGGTCTCTTGATTTCTATGGCGTTCCACTTTAATCGAAAAGCGATCATTAAAAAAGTATATTTTATCAAAGTTTGCTCTCTGTACCTTCATTTCATATAGCTATGAGAATGTTATGAGAATTAGATATAGCTAAATTTGCTCCAAAGTCTCTCCGAGGAAAGGCATATATATATACATATATATGTATATTGGATGCATGAGTGAATGTCGTATCCTTTTAAGTATAGCAATATTTTATTCAAATTGTCATTAATTAGTAGCCATAACTTTTCACAATTGTCAGCCCTCATATGGAAGATATCTATTAATAATCGTTTCGGGGGTATTATGATCACAAAAATAAACGGTCTCCTCAACGAAATAAATGTGAACCTAAATCAGCAATAATTGATTGACATTCATTGATTTAGTTTCGGCGGTGATGATTTCGTTTGGTTGACCATCCCGTAACACAAAACATCAAACTGATTCTCGTAAACGAATATAATTTATAAGCTATCTTGGCTCGTGTTCATTTTTTAATCTTCTATTAATTCAGGCCAAATATTGGCGTTTCCTTGACACAAAAATGAACATATTCAGGGAAACATGTATACGTTCAGGGAAATATGTATATTACACTATATAGATGAGTCAACAAGTCCCCGGACTAAATAAGAAGAAACATATTTCTCTTTTCTTTGCAAAATTCGATTTATTCACCAACATATCCTTCTACAATAGTGGTACATTCAGTCCAATGCTTCTCCAACTTTTCCATGTTCTTTTATAAAATGTTTGACCACGACGAGCTGATCATTTGATCTAAATTGTTTTTTTCCCAGGCCATCAGGCTGGTGAATGAGACATTGATTGACATACGGAGTGCACGAAGTATTAGTGAATCTATCCATTTCCCACATTCGCCAAGTAATAATCGGTATGCTTGTGTACTTGAAACAGTTCTATTACTCGCCGGATGCATCCTACTATGTATATATTCACAACGCGTTGAAAAAATCTGAAGATTTGTGTTCACGACTTTGCTATTATCATTCTAATCAGATCCAGTTTAAAAGCTAGCCTTATCAATTTCTAGCTTAGAAGCGTCAGTTGTTTTCAAATTTTCTTAATATATTCAAGAGATGGCAAAATTCAACTAAGAGGATACATCTATCGAAATCGACCAAAATAGCAAGCAAAAGAAAGAAAAATGAAAAACGCCATGCCAAATAAAGGGACTTAGAAGGGGTATTAGAAGCACGGCACAACTCTATATTAATTCCATACAATACGTACCCAGAAAGGATATCAATCATTCCACAATGTAGCAGTTGGTAACAAAGGGTTCATTCAAGTTGCATATTATGTTTTTTTTTTTTCTCTTGCTATTCTTTTCGCACGGATTACCAAAATCCTAAAACCATCTTATTCAGACAACTAGAATAATAATAAACACAAAAATTAGAAAAGTGTAGGAAAGTTCAAGAAAAATTCGTTACAGCATTGTCTGCAGGTCAATGCGCAATCAAGGGGGAAATTTTCTATTCCGCCAAAGATATTTTAGATTTGCTAAGAATCCGCCTAAGTGGCCGAGTAGGCAAGAGTCTCGACTAGCAACCCAATGGTCGTGGGTTCAAATCTCAAGTGCGGTAGAGTTTTTAATAAAGCCGAAAGCCTTAGTTGCTAACGCTTTAAGACTTTATTCTTAGAATTTATTCTCTGGCTAAATTTATAATAATTATAATAATAATAGATTTGCTAAAGGTTTGTAACGCTTAGTTAATAAACTCCTGCACGGCCTGCATATATGTACATATATACAGTTTATCAGTGTGAATAACGGAATCAATCTATTCGATCATGTTTAAATAAGCCTACGAAAATCGTATGTAGTCAAGGATAGGCAAATGTGATTTGAAATATCATATATTTATATACCGTGTCGCATATTAATGGATCTATACCTTATCTTGAACAAACTGAACGTACAAAAATAATCAATATATCATAATCTATTGAAAATTTGATTCGCTTCAACAATAAAAGATTCGGTTCAATATGTATAATCAAAGCCGAATATATGACCTTCGTCTGGTTTCATCATTAACGTAAAAAAATAGATAGAGCAATTCGTTATGGTTGTGTATCTTTATATTACTTGCATGTTATATAATTTTGTTTTTATAACATTTTGCACATTTGCTCGCACATAGACTCATAGACTCATTCATTTATTCCCTTTGTATCATTGTTGATCACGACCTATAACATTTTATTACCCCTCTCGAATCGATTTATCTGTGAAATGTGTAGAGGGATGACCTGTGCTCTTTGCGAAAATATTTGTATATCTTCCATTATATCATAGTGATGCGCTTCTGAAGTTAAATAAATTCTATAAGGAAAATGTACTGCTGAATGTAGTCAATCCACCCCTATTTTGTAACTCTTTCTTCTAAATGAGTCTATACGTTAATGCGTTTTGAAAGCTTGTCTCGTACGTTTTCGTATGACTGTCCGTCCTTTTATATGTTAAGCGCATCACTATTAATACGAACGCATAATAACTTTGAAATTTCATTTTTCGGAATGTATCCTTTCAAATGTTTTTAAACCTTAATTTTCTTTTTCTTCTATATAAGCAAACATATATATACATTATCTCCTTCTTTATTATATTTTAGAGAAATATACGAAACATTTTTTAATCCGTTTAAATCACTTTAGTCAATATTGAAAGGATTTGCTTCACACATATACGAAAATAAACATTTTCATTTTGTCCAAATATTGACTTATTGGTGCGACTTATTTATTAATAAAGGAAAGTTAAATAATTTATTCACAGGTATGTACAATATGGCATTTGCTCATTATAAGAAAAAAAAAAAACCAAGTAAAAAAATTATATTCGGCGGGGGCCGATTCTCGCATACCCACCACTATGCTTTTCGCATTCCATTCTTCAAGTTATTTTATTTGATATCCATAACGATGGTATTATTAAGAAAAAATTAATCACGATGTCTGCCATATTTATTTTACAATTAACCCATTTTCAGGCAGATAACACATCTTCATGTGAGCAGCGTAGAAAATAGTTTTAAACATTTCGTTTTGTTCGTGTTATGATAAATAAGCATAAACCATTTAAAACAAAGTGAAAAAATATTAAATTTAATCAATTGTAACTTTGTGCGGGCATGGCCGATTGCTTCCATTTGCTAGACCTAAAGAGTAAAGTGTTTTGTAAAGTAAACGTGGAAAGCTTCAGCATTTTAAGTTCAATAATTTCCGAGTAACGAGCAAATACCCAAAAAAAAAAAAACTGAGTTGCGTTCAGTTTACGTTCCACTGCGCGCTTCTGCTCTAACCAATTTAGCCCATTTTCAATATCAACTTGCGTGCAGTAACTTCCAATGTTTCTAAAAAATTCGAAGTCGATATCTTCGTTTTTGCAACCAGGAGAGCGCCAACAGAAAACACCATACAGACGGACAGACGGACAGACGGATCGATTTAGCATTTAATGCTGATCAAGAATATATGCACATAGTTTATGGCGTCTTTGATGCTTCCTTCTGGGTGTTACAAACGTTTTGACAAAATGAATATATCTCTCATCCTTTGGCGGTGGGTATGAAAGTATTGTATTGAACGTTTGGGTCCGCATAACCATAATCCTCGTTATTAGCAATGAATTGATTACCTTGATCTCTCTTTTATATAAAATGCTATTTTGAATTCGTCTTCTTAATGTCTGTTTTTGCAAGTCGATGGGGGATTTTGGAAGCAGTGATAATGAAGCATCGCGCCGGTGTTTCATTATCCTTGGTACGGTCAGTGGTTAAGTAAGTTAAGCCACATTTAACGCACACACCCAACATCGTTTGTTTGCCTCGTACATCCAAGATTTACGACAGCATACTTCAGACATGTGATATCATATATACTTTTGTTGTTCATATCAGTTGTTATTATCGGGATGTTCATCCTCAGATTAGTTTGTTTTATTATCCTCCCCACTATCACGACTAGAACTGCTTGTAATTGTTGTTTTACTTTATTAAATTTTACATGTTTTGGTGTGCCGTAATTGTTGTTGTTTGTGTTTGGAATGCAACCATTGATGCTTGCATTCTCGGATGTACTATTTACCACTGTTATTATTCTTTAATGCATTTAAATTGTTGTTATCAAACTATTGTCTTTTGCTTTTGAAAATTTTTTTTTGATTCAGTTTGCCGATCTTTTTTTAATCATAGCCGCAGCAACCATTGGGTAGCTTATATAACTTATCGCCATCACCAGCACTGCCATCATCTACGATAGTAGACGAAGGTAATGTTAATTGCGCGATCGCAGTCAACAGAGAACTTTGCTTGTCCTTTAAGCTTTTAGAGTTATGAAGATGTTCTTTTTTTTTGTTTTTGTAAATTGACATTAGCGTAAAAGAGATCAACGCGACGGTTCACTGCAAGAGCAAGAGAGACTTTGTATATTAAAATTTTAAAGGCATATTAGCTTCCATTCGCAGCTAACTCTGTCTTCCTCAAACTTTTATTCTTCTACGATACGGAAACCAAAAGTCAAAAATAACATTAGATGTAATTTTATAGAACCCTACAGAAGGGATACCACAAATTTATGCTATGCCTAGCGTCCTTTCTGTTTCGCTGTTTATCCGGTGGTTTTTATGAACTGTCAAAACACTTAAACAGTTTACAGTTAAATATATTACGTTCTCGATGTTATCAGCCAACTTTTGGAGGTCACCGTTGCATCGTTTACATAGCTGCCCCTCGCTCGCTACAATAAGTGTGCGAAACGCTTGCAATGAGAAAAAAAAGGCTTTACATCTAAACGCTGAAAAGTTCAATTAATATCGAATATCGCAAAAATCTTTTTTTAATAAATGCGTATTAATAAGCCACGAGTCTCTTTAAGCGAAAATCGTAAATGGGTTTGATTGCTGCTTGTTTGATTGGTTTGTTATTATGTTTTTTTTTTTGAATGGATGGGAGCTATGGTATGATAAAGTTATTAACATCATTATAACATAAAACCAGTCACATTTGTATTATAGAGTTTGAAGCAAACACATTTCCGCATAATTAAAAGAAGCAAAAACGCGGGATATTCGAACCCAATAACCATTCTGTCGTCGAAAATTTACAGCTTTCCACATTTTCGTTGCATAGATGCTACTATAAACTGGGCTCCGACATGGTATGAAAAGCAGGGTTACGAAGCTGCCGTTTATAGTGCCATACCGACGAAGGACTGATTTTTTGAACCGTAAATTTGTTTTCAGAGACTTCACTGTTTAAAATATTTGCGATCTACTTTTTTTTCAAGTTTTTCTGTCTACGTTCATCCCAATACCCTTTAAACTTTACCACGTACTGCAATATGATGAAATTCAACTCTAAAAAAGTTAAATGTGACCCGCATTAATTCCTGGGTTTCATTATATACAAGCTCCAATGTTCCAGATGAAATTGTTTTAAATTTCGGGAATGAGTTCTGAAGTTAAT
Source organism: Glossina fuscipes (assembly GCF_014805625.2). Taxonomy (NCBI): domain Eukaryota; kingdom Metazoa; phylum Arthropoda; class Insecta; order Diptera; family Glossinidae; genus Glossina; species Glossina fuscipes. The sequence goes on along the minus strand of NW_023998415.1, from coordinate 49,852,547 downwards.
TCTTTTTTGTATAAATGTCAAATATGAGCGCTTTACGTCTCTCCGAAGGACGAGGAGTATATCCGTTTTGTCAAAACGTTTGCAACGCCCAGTAGGAAGCATTAAAAACCTAACAAAGTGTATATATTCTTGATTAGCATCAAATTCTAAATCGATCACGCTAGTCTTAACACCGTTGTGTGTGTGTTTGAGTGTCATTTACAGCTTTCCGAAAAATGTCCACAGATAAAAAGAAAATTTATTATGAAAATAATTAATTTATTAAATTTATTTCAAGAACTTATTTTGAATTTATCCCGAGGACAAATTTTTATGTTCAATATTGACCAAATTTTCTCTGATAATAACGAGACAAATGGATTCGAAAACTTCTTTAATTTTCGTGTACTTGAAGAATTAAATATTCCGTAATTACTTTATAGGTCGAATTCAAGTACGCAGATTCCATCAAAATAGTAATAGAAACCGCTGAAAAGCTGCTACTCCACGTGGAGAAATATAAATAAATTTTCTTGCTGAGATTAAATACAATCATGTATTTTTGAACGCAGCAATTAAATAATGATTTCTTCCTCGTATAAAGGATCGGGACAAATAAATTCAGAAATCGGACTCGCCGGACGATGGCCATCTACATCTACATCACTGGACGATGACGATAACTGTATAATATCAATAACAGTTGGTTCTGTTCGGCTGTGTGTTGCTTGTTCAACATTTGAAATGCGTAATTTTAGGCCACTAGCAGAGCGTGGTGTAACGACCAAATTTGCATGGCGACAAGCATTATGCGATGGGGATAGAGTATCAGTTGCAGCCGCATTTGAAAAGCGATCTCGATTGAAACGCTTCTGTGCTTTGCGTCGGTACGGTTTATATTCATCCGAGAGGCTGTAATCTGAGGAATCAGATGGCAACCGTCGACGTTTATGATAAACTTTAGAGTTGGTACCGAGAGAATTACTGCCAGAACTTTCATCGCTATCGAAACAGACTAAAATTATAGATTAACATAAGTTAATTGATCTTGCAGTAATAAATAATGTATATCGTACTTATCTTTTGTATACGTCTTCGTTTTTTGGAATTGTTTAATATTTCTGCCCGTGAGTCGACACTAACACGTTTCAGCAGTACTCTGGGCTGACGCAAATTACTGAGATCGTTTACATTCAATTTACGTAAGCGCACTTTCAATTGCTTTTTGAAGCAGGCATTTTGAAATTCCAAAAATCGTCTAGTCTTTAACAAGTCCTGCGCGTCTTTCCGATTATGGTACGAAACTGGCTCATCACATACTGTTGCTATTTCTTCCAATATTTCCGAATCGTAAGTACGACTTTTGTCAGTCATATTTGCACCAATTACTTGTTGTGAAGCAGATCCATTATCATCTGAAATAAGTTCCGCTACATGCATTTTCTGTTATTTTTTCTTGTTATCTAATAAAAAGGTTAATAATTTACCAAGGCTTTTAAAATCTTTCACTTTGTCTAATGATCTTTCGCACAGGTCTTCTAATTGCTCTGCGGGCTGCGATTGCTCAAAGGTACTTTTAGTAATAAGTTCGCAATTTTTGTGACATGCTTTCGTCGGGATTTCAGCAAAGTGTTTCGACGTATATTCACTTTTAGGAGTTAACGGGATTGCGTTTTGAATAACCGTCGAGTGTTCAGTGTTCATATTGATCGCTGATTGATCTCCGCATTCCCGTGCCTCAGAATGAGGGACGATTTGCTGCTTTTGTTCTATAACGGCTGAATAAGCGTTTCCAAAATCGCATAACTCAATATTTTTGTCGCTAGGGCATTTACTATTCTCATAATTTTTATTAGTGACTATAGCAATATTATTTTGAAGAATATCTGGCATTTGGACGATTTCCTGAAATGATATTTATGAGCTGTTAATAGCTAACCGCTCCGTAATATACCTTAATACTTACTTGCTCTGTTATGATATTTTCGCACTTAATATTTTCCATTATCACCCCAGCAGTACCTTGAAATATTCGCATAAGGAAAAAAAAATAAGAAATTATACTTCCATCTTTGTTATGTTAATACCTTCTTGAACAGTCAGTTCCCCTTCTATGCATTCGGAAGTATTTTCAACAGTTCCAGTAGCACAATCATGCAGCGGAGATGCTATGAAACAAAAATTTTTGATTAAATTCTTTTAAAAGCAAATATTAAGCTAACTTTTTTTTAATTTGTGCGTATCCTAACGTCACACCCATATAAAATTTTTTTTTAATTCTAAAGTTGTTCTACTTTATTTAATTATTTTTATTTTTACCGTGTTTATCGTTCTTATGTTCTTCTTCTTTTTGTCCCATTTTAATGACTCCTTGCAAAGTCTTCAATTGCTGGAAACGCTGTGAAACTTCCAAAGACTTCAGAAGACTTGAACCTTTGTCGATTGCTTTCAATTCACAATTTTTTACATTCCAAACATCAGCAAGTGCTTTGAAGCCTTGCGTAGAGTTTATATATTTGGGACGTACTTTCAGCCAATCATGAAGGTCTCTTTTAAGTACGGCAGTACCTGCGCTTTTTTCTTGATCGCGACCCGCGAGAGAGGTAGAAACGTTTGGCTCCGGGGATTTTTGGCCAGGCGTACTATAACAAGACTTCTTAACGTTACTCAGAATTGCGTTGGCTACGGCAGCAGCTGTGCGGGCTCTAGTTCGACGTTTACCAAATGCCTGGAATTCAGCATCATTTTGGAGGATATTTTCTGAAAGAGATTAGCCCAAGTACAATTACAAAAATTATCTATAGACTAATAACGTTTTTATACCTTCAATCATATTTTTTTGTTTCTGGAGCTCTCTACCAGGTGTCGTATAGTTATCTTCATCATCCTCAAAATCCTCGCCTTCTTCCTCTTCCTCCTCTTCATCGTCCACAGCATCGCTTTCATTGTCAATATATTCACCCGAATAAATATGATTTTCATAACCCTCTTCTATGGTGCCGTAATCGAGTTGGGGTCTGTTTTTATATTTTTCATAATCGACATGTAAAAATTTCAAACGGTCATTCGCTTCCGCCATATTGAGTTCAATAAATCGTCGCTTTTCTAAAGAATTTTTCAATATCAATTTGCATCGTTTTCGTAACTCTACCCAGTTAACAGCCCAAGCGAAATTTTTGTTGCGTGGTAAAAATATTACCGTCAATATATCTTTTACCACACTCTCCGGTAATCGTAGCGAATGCAATGATTGAAACAATGGCTTATAATCGCAAGCAAGTGCCTCGTTATTAGTTACGTCAGCAATTTCTTTTACATCAATTGTTGAACTTAATAAACCATATTTAGCATTGAGAACAGGGATCTTTTCAGCACCCAGTGACACAGGGGATTTTTGGTGTTCCTCAAAGCGACGCTTATTAAAACGCATACCACAACGAATGACATGATCGTGGAGTCTATTAGTAGGATTCAAATAGAAAGCTGTAAGCCAAAATTCTTGCTCAAGAAACGGATGTTCTTCGAACACCTTTGCCAGGTCTTCATAATGCCTCGAAAGTTTTATTTCCAGGTTCAACATAAAATTTGTGGTAAGGCCTGGATGATAGCGCCATGTTTCAATAGCATTCAGTTCGTGGCCAATGATTTTCAACAGTATTATAATTTTGGCGAAATGCCAACCTTTGTACGACTGAAATATTATATATAAACAATACTAAGAATATTGATAATATGAACAAATTTGTCTACTTACTCGCAGCGCCAATAGTTCATAAACGTAATACAAGACATTCTCGCTGTTTGGTATGTTTTGAAATACGGTATCTAGCTTTCTATCACTTTTTCCATTATCTGCGTTACACCCATTTTCGTAGCGATCATCAGCAATGCTTTCTTCTCGGTCGTCAGCATTCTCATAGCTGCCAATATTACTCATGCGATTTCCTTTACATATTTTACTTTTAAAATCGGTCATATATCGTATAGTTTGCATAACATTATGAGCATAATGTTGTGCTTCCTTTTTACGCAGCTCTTCCAAAAGAAAACGTTCGCTATTTTCCCGTTCTACTACATACATATTCATGTAAAACTTGTAGAGTTGAAAGTTGGAAGCAAAGTTTTCTTCGTTCATCAAATTTAATTCCATTAGCATATTTCCAAGTAAGTAGCTTTTATAAGCTTGTGATGTAACACCAAACAAAGTTACCAAATGTGTGTCATATGAATGGCAAATAAATGATTCGAAAAATTCTCGCTTTTCCACGGACAAATTAACGCAAGTCAAAGCTATAAAACGGGCTGGTGTGTATTCTACACTTTCCATTGCGTGCGGTGATTTCGAAACTTGCATTTTAAATCCTTGATAGTAAAACCGTATATTATTAATCTGGAATAGTGTATACTTAATTACTATAGATTCAAACGGAAATTTGTCCGCTTATCACATACCATATTGTCTATAACATAACCTCGTACGCCATCCGTTTCATAAACAGCCATCAAATATACGTGACACATGAAAATCAAAGAACGTTTATCCTCGCGATTTACTATTACTCGGTTGTCTCCAAACTTAGCATTCCAAGCGGCAATGACACGCATTGATAATGTCTTAACAACATCCATCGATTTGCTATCAAATAACTTTATAAGACGTAATAAAATTAAAAGCAATTGCTCCTGCTCGAAATAGTTGATATCTGCAAGTATTTTCATAAGATAAATTTAATGGTAAAATAAAGCACCTTAATACCTTTTATATTAGCTGGGTCTTCGGTAGTTTCTAAAGAATTCATTTTGCTGCCGTCTCGGACTTTATTCATATATATATTTAAATCTTTTAAGTAGTTGACATTATACGGTGTTAAACCCAATTGCAACCATTCCTCCCATTTAATTGATTTAAAACATTTTTTCAGCAAGCCTTTAGCTCTTTCAAGGCAGTATAATAAAGCCATACGAAAGGATTGACGGCAACATTTCCATTCTTCACTAAACCATATATTTAAGCTGTACGGCACCACCATTCGCATTACTATGCGAAGATGTTCCCACTTCCTTCCATCTTCTCTCTGTTCATAATCGTTACACAATTCCCATACGTAAAGCAATATATTAATACGTTCTTCGCCCATCAATGGAAATATATCCAAATCACTCTCCTGCATTATATAAGTCAGTTTGAACTAAAAATCGAAATAAAATATTTATTAAAAATATTCTAAGTGCAACTTTTGTAATTTACATACCGCAGCCATTTTATCAAAACCGATTGCCTGAGCACTTTTTAAAAATCTTTCCCTATCTATAGTATTAAAAGGTAATATGGCTTCCATTATGATTTTATTATTTAACGTTTGTCACTGGCTTTTAAAACATTTCTCGAAATTTTATATTTTTTCATCGAGCTTGGAAGCCGAAATGTGTAAACAGCTGCTAATAATCAGTTGTTTCACAACATTATTGAACTTGCAGCTAGGTAGGTGAAACACATAAAGTTTCGCTTATGTTCCCACATCTGAGCAGCATATAAAGGTTGCGCGCAGTAACACAAAGAAGACCGTGCTTGCCTCACTATTCATTTTGCAGGAAAAATTAAACAAATCTATGTATATGTAAACAATTAGCTTATGCTTTGAGTAGCAAACACAAAGAAACTAATAGAAAAGTTGTACTCTTGATACAATGAAGTGTCGTTTTGCTTTCATCTCTGGGAATAAAAGGTGAATATATGGAGAGCAATGTAAGCGAACACAATGTAACTGCGCATCCCGAAAAATTGTTTAACTTGTTGTGAGCCTTTGTAATAATTGGCAAATCATATGACTTTGTATGTGACTAACAAAAGGAAAAGAAAAAGTAATAGAAAAAACTTATTTCAAATTGAGAAACTCTGTTTGTAAATACACGTTTCATATTAAATTATTTTATCTCCGTTTTTATTTATCATCGGACAGGGGGGAGGGGGGGGGGGGGCTTTTTAACGCTCAGGCGGAAAGTTCAGAGACCCCACAAAGTGTATATATTCCTGATAAACATCAAATTTTGAACAGATTTAAGCATGTCCGTCTGGTTGGCTATCCGTCCTCGCAATGTCTGCTGTAAATCTTCTCCTGGCCGTGAAAATGAATCTATCGACCTGAAATTCGACACAAGCATTGGAAGCTATTGCACGCAGGTTGGTGTTGAAAAAAGGCTAAATCGGTTAAAGAACAAGCCTGTAGGAACACGTAAATTGGGAACATATATGTTTTTCAAAAGGATTAAGAATTTGGTTTTTTATAGCATATAAATGTGCAAAAATTTCAACGCGTATGCTATGGACGATCTGTATAAAAATAAAAAAAATTGGCCACGTCTCCCCAATATTATACCGTCTAAAATTTAATTGTTTTTTCGATACTTCTTCAATGCGCAGAAACAAGTTTCAAAAACCCTATAAAGTATATAAATCCCTGGCCAATTTCAAACTTGGAGTGCACCTAAATTTTGTTCCTTTACTTCTTTTGTCTTTTTTAGGATAACGGTGATGAGTATAAAAGATTCGGTCCCGGTCGAATTTAATGTTCTTACTTGTTTCATTTTGGTTTGATATTTGCGGAAAAGTATTGATAGAGACGGCTTCCAACGTGCTTTACGTAGGAACGACTAGATATAGAAAAATTGGTTTTAACGGATTTGAGCTAGGATTGAAAGACTTTTTGAATTGATGATACCGCGAACACTCCCTATGTTGTATTGGAAGTAGACACTCGTATTTTAGATAAGAAAGGCTTCTTAGATAATTTTTTGAACTAGAAGACTTTTGATCAAAGCGAGAATTAGCAAAATAAGGAATTTCATCCCAAACTCTTTAATACGACTCTGAGTGAATATCGGACTGTTACCTTATTTTATTTCAAACACGATTCTTCTCATTTCAGGTGAACGCATGTCATTTATACAAGATATTTACAACAGACGATATTGGAGATGGACTATGAGAAAGTCTTGGGGGAACAGACTTCCTTTGGACAACAGCATTGTATTCTTTTTCGTTAAGACTTTGCTCACAATTTTCTTGTCATTTTTTAAGCAAAGCCTGTAAATAAATTCACTAACGAAGGGAAATTTTCATCGTGCGATTCGTTGTGGAGACAGTCAAAATAATTGAACGAGTTTTTCTCCCTCTCCTTTTCATATGTGATATTGTCCATTGCGATGATCTCACTACGGGCTAATTCATGCTCCCTTTGCGAAAATGCCTCGTATAATATATTATCATTATTCGAACCGCAACCGATACATTTGACTCGAACACAGTTTTCAATGCATTTAGGCGATTTGCACCAATTCAGGAGTCTGGCCTCTTTAGTCTGGCCTCTTAGAGTTTTGAAACGTGGTCGAATCTTCTACACTTAAAACATTGTTTTAAATTTTGAATGAAATTGAAATGAAATTGAACACAAATGAATTTGATGAATTTCGGGAAGGGCCTTTTTTTTAATTTATTTATTTAGTTTTATTTATTTAGTTTTATTTATTTATTTATTTATTTTAATTCTACTTATACATGAAACTCAACTAAACAAATAACAGTCGAGTTCAATTGGCACTTAAAGCAAAACTTATATTAAATTAATAATAAAACTTAGTATAAGTACAATATAATATATAAGAAGGAAAAAAAGAAAAAAAGCATGTAGATAGAGCATAGAGCCACACTTACAACCGGTACAGGACCAAATTGCAAATGAACCCCTAAGCCATCGCAAACATGCATAAGCCTGGCAACCGATAATACTTAACAACAATTCATTTTCCAATCGTAACGACTTTTAAGGATAAAAGCTAGTTTAAGTAAGACATAGGTAAATCGTGCGTATTAAGCAATGTTGCTTTAATGGACTTTAAAGAGTCCGATAACGAGAATAAGTGATAGACGTCATTTAGGTTCTTGCAAACTACTCTGAGCGGATTAAACAGCGCATAGTAATATTTACACTGACTAAGCTTAACCAAGATAAAGTGCCTAGAGAAGCGGTTGGGGACATTAAGGCTTATTTCACCAAGTAATAAAGGCGAGTCAATTGTACCATTTATTACTTTGATTACAAAGGAAACGCTAAGAACAAACCTACGTTTTCCTTAAAACTTAGTTGCATTTCAGTTTTTGTTTTTTGCATTTCTTCGCTGAAGTCTAATTGAGTTAAAGTCATTATTTTTTAAGAAAGAGTTGCCATTGCGGGCCGTGTTAAAAAGTAACTTGGCTCCGCCTTCCTTAAAGGTTTTAAGGTAATCGTGAAAGGAATAGTTAAATGACAGTTGCTCAAGTTGATTTCTGGATTTGAAATAACTTTGGTGCCCATTAGTTTTGCTATTGAGTCTCGTTGTATCATTAGGTAAGAGAATTGACACCTCACTCCCACTCCCACTCCCACTTTAAGTAACCGAAAGTTAATTCTTCGACATTCCCTAATTCCCTTTATACACTACACCACTTAGGGTACAGGATATATTAAGTTTGTGCCGATGTAACAAGCGTAAGGGCTTAAGACGGACCTATCTTTTTATGCCGATCGATTTAGAATCATAAACTTAATTTATCTAAGTCTGTCTGTCCGTTCGTCCGTCTGATGTCTGTCCATGTAAAATAAAATAAAATCACTTTTCCTCGAAGCCTTTCAAATTTTTGAAATTTATTTTATTTGATACGTTTTCCTAAAGCTTCAAAAATGTGGTTAAGCTCGAAAAATCGTCAAAATTAATTTGAAGTGTGTTTTCAGTTTTCAAATATGTTTATATCGATTTGCGGTTTTTGGCGGTTTATGAGAAAAGAGCATGTTTCTGGAGACTACTTCTGTGTACAAAACCCACCAAGTTTCGATAATGAATTTAAATTGAAGTACAGTTTATTTAAAGCGTAATATTTGCGTAAGAATGTGTGTTTGTATATTTTATATTTAAATCTATAACTATTTGTTCTATGGGCATGAGTTTCTTTTATTTCAGATTTTAATTCAGGCCCCGTCTATTTAAAAGTGATCATAGACATGTAAATGACTGCCTCTGTGCTTCTGCAAAAATTTAATTCAGGAACCCGCAAATTTTTACTCCCTTTCCCGCAAAAATTAGGCCAATGCTCCAACATAACCTCAAAGTAAATAGCCCAAATAGCCCGTTATACAGGGTGATTTGCGTAAGATTTGTGGAATAACATTTTCAGATAAAGCACACAAACCACATCCGCATTTGTACATGTAAAAGTCCTTTAGGAACGTCAGATGTGTTTTCACTATACCAAGGACGCAATAATCCTTATTTAATCAAATATGAGCTTCATCTCCGATATGTATAAGAAGTAACTGTGAATTCATTTCTTCCGTAATAAGATTTAACGATTTCCCTACGATGTACAACTATGTATGCATTACACAAATAATGGCAAAAACAGTGTATTTTACTTACATTTACTTTCGGAACCACAAAACGGATGATGATCCTATATATTTGTGTATCATTACAGTAGTTGCTTTGGATGTGTAAGTTGGGTAGGATGCACTTACCGCATTTTTGCTAATTCATCCTTTCATTGGAGCTATGATTTCGACTTCAAAAATTATAATTATAATACGATCAATCGTCACGGGTGACAGTGGGTTCTAATACGGTCGACATTATATGTAAAAGTAGCTTCCAATCTGCTTTGTCTCAATATCCTATTCTATTCGTGGAATTTTGAGAGGTAATGGTGGACTCTAACGTAACAATGGATAACTAAAAGATTTGACTCAAAAGGAAAATTGGAAAAAAAGTCAACTTTGGAAAAGAGGTGAGAAGTGAGGAAAAAATATGGAAAAATCTTTCTAGTATGGGCTATTCTCATAGGTAACATTGGATTCTAATAGGATTTGTATTCAAACATAAGGGTTGGACACCTTTTGAAGAACGATAGCTATCACCCATTGGATTTAACAGGCATATCTCTCTCTCTCTCTCTCTCTCTCTCTCTCTCGCTCTCTCTCTCTCTCTCTCTCTCTCTCTCTCTCTCTCTCTCTCTCTCTCTAATAATGATTTAGTTAATTATTTGAATCTCAACAACGGTATCCAAAAATGAGCTTTTTCGGGGTTAGTGTTAAAAGCCCCTTTGCTCTTTTAATCATGAATTTTATTTTGTCTGAGAGAAGAGTAGCGGCTAAAGATGGGGAATATTTGCTAAAAGATATTTGGCAGCATTTTTTAACACTAGATTTATCGCATCCGTCAATTCGACGGTTACGTGTTTTCAAGCTCAAAAATTCTGCATTAGGAAGTAGACATCTTTAGAAATCACGTATTGCTTTTTAATGATTTAATAATATATATATGTATTACCACCCTCTTTTTTGGGGACAGCCCATTTTGAACTTCTGGAAGTGGTATACCTGTTTTTATGGAAACCCGTCATTTTAATGGGTACATTTTGTGGATCATCTCACCAGCAAAAAAAAACACAGGTAACTAAAATTTGGTCTGATCGGTTATGAATACGTGAGTAAAAAAAATGTCATGATTTGTGTACGCGCAAGAGCAACGGTCTTCACCTTGAGCCGACAACTCCTCCTAATTGCGGGATTACTCTCCAAATCTGTTTCCTTTTGATTCGAATTGGTTTCGATCAATACGGTCACGTTTAGCAGATCACCACCAAGTTACGAAATTTTGAAGGTGTGCCAAAATGGTTTGATGATTATAACGCCCATAAACCATAGGTTCATAAGCTCCGGGTCCAAAAGAAGAGATGAACGGCCATAGATAGCGATCGTGTGTGTTCGGCTTTGTTAGAAAGTAATTGCTGAATAAAATATATATAAGAAATTTTATTTGTGCCCCTAACCTAATATCTCTGCATCCTAAAAATATTCTATTGATTTTCTAATACTTTTTATATTATATAATAAAATATATAATCATGTCGGCTAAGTGCTAGTTTGCGTTTAGTTGTGAAACATTGAAATCAAAAGCAACAAGTGTGCTTTCTGTTTGTAATGATTACCAATAATCCAAAGCTGTCACATAAAAGGTCTGCAGCAATCCATTCATAAAGTGCTTCTAAGCATTCGCCGACAATGAATAAAATAAAAATTATGAAAATGTGTCAACAGAAGAATAAGCCCAATAGACAACTAAGATTGAATTAAAACTTAACATTCAAGGATAGTAATATTATGGGATGTCAAGAGAGAGAAACAAAAAAAAAATATATATATATAAATGTATATACATATATGGTCGCATTTACGCATAAACTCGCACGCATTACTCACATTATATATGTACAATGTACTTTTTGTCGTCCTATGAGGAAAAAATTTCCTATGGCGTTCGCCATTTTGGTTCAATAACTTTGCCGAGGCACTTCAAATGATGTAATGTAATATAATGATAATCTATGTAAAATTGTATAGACGTAAAAAATCTGCTCAGTTAAAGGTATACATATACATATATGTACACATATATATGTACTTAATGTTTGCACTTATGTCATAGTTTTGCATTCGCTTCGTTTCTGATTTATTATTATTATTATTATTAATTTCGCCAGAGAAATAAATTCTAAGACTGAACTCTTAAAAGCACTAGCAATCTAAGGCTATCGGCTTTTATTAAAAACTTTACCGCACTTGAGATTCGAACCCACGACCATTGACTTGCTGCTAGTCGAGATTCCTCGCCTTCGGCTACTCCGTTTCTGATTTAAAAAGAGGTGAACTCATTAATTAATTAATTTATTCCTATGTCGCTCACTTTCTTATTGCGTAGATGGCATATTGTTTCATTCGTTTTAATGTATGCTGGTAAGGAGTCCCTAAAATATATAGATAGAGAATCATTCTCCAATCTCATATTGTTCATATTAAGATAGTTTGTTTTAATATGTGGTCTATAAATCACATGCTTCCTCCCATTTAAAATGTTGCGCGCATTAAACATTGATGTCAATGTATAATTCCAAAAAAGCCATAAGTTTTTCGGCTTAAGGTTATATAATATATTAGAACGCTTACTCTTTTATAGTTGCTCTGTTCATGAGAGGTTTCACTTGTGCACGTTTTTATCTTTACCAGTTAATATTTGTCAAAGTTTTATAATTGAAATATTATTAGGTCTATCAAAAAGTAAAGTGCGTAACGACAGAGCAATCAAAAGAATTCTCTTATTGTCAGACGATCGCAGGCTATGACTGCTTGATTATCTCACAAAAATTAATAATTTTGATTATCCCCTTCACTTTAAAAAACGTGAAGACAAAATCACAAAAGTAAAATTTATATAGTGCAGAATTTGCTTCGTCCGATGAAACAGTATCATGAAATATTAAATGGTTCAGGTCATGGTCAGGAAAAAAAAACATAACATGATTTTGGGCGATACAAGAATGAAAGTGCGTAAGTTAGTTGCGATCATTAGCATACCAACTAGATGGAGTTAAGTTTTATATTTTACTCGATCCAAACAAAGCTCTATGCAAGACGGTACTTACGCTCTATTCGGTTGGATTCTTTTCAACCAGTTATGTTACCATTTGTTGCACACCGGACTCACAGAAAGCACCGATAGAATGTGTTTTGCCAGGTAGAAAAGCATCAAAGTGGGCAAGGAAAGATTATGATTCATAGGTTTTTTTGAGATGCATATGCCGGAAACTATTAATCGATTACCTCCGGAAGGGCTCTGTGGAAACAAAGGAATAGTATAATCAAGGAGCAAAGAAAACGTTTGAGAAAGAAAAATCTTTTCCCTCATTGTGAAGCGCCAACTCAGAGAAATGACATGGTTCCGCAACCATCGTATTCTGTCTATCTATCTCTTTGGAAACGTTAAAAGATAACTTCATGTCTGTTAAGCTAAGAAATAGTTTGTTTTCTATTTTCTGATTACACTAAGACTAGTTGAAGATTTCTCCAATGGAATGCAGTTCCGTTCACTCAATTGGTGTATTTGATAAAGTTACTACCATCATCTTAAATTTGGATTAGGAATGAATTCCTCGTTATACCCTACACCACATGTGGTGCACGGTATATTAAGTTAGTGCCTATGTAACATGCATAAGGGCTTAAGATGGACCCACCTTTTTTATTATGCCGATCGATTTAGAATCATAATCTAAATTGATCTAAGCCTGTCTGTCCGTTCGTCCGTCTGGTGTCTGCCCATGTAAATTTGTGTTCAAGTTACATACAGGTAGCAATTTTTGAGATATTTTGATGAAGTTTGGTGTAGTGACGTGTGGTGACCCAAAGACGAACGCTATTAAATATGATTCGAATCGATCCAGTTTTTCGCCCACTCCCCCTATAAGGACCTATTCTGAAAAGATGTTATATGGAAAACACTTGTAATTTTCAAAATTTCTCAGCAAAAGTGGTTGAGTAGTAGTGCTTCGACATTCGAAATTGGTATAAAAACTTTGGACTGGCTAAGGCAATTTTTGAAATAGCCTCTCATATAATGAAAACTGACATAACTGTGCCAAATTTCGATTATTGCGGCCTATTTTTTCGGATCCTACCCTAATAACCCATAACCCATAACCCATAATATTATAGTAATTTCAAACAAAAATAAACTCTACAAAATTTGGACTATGTATGTCTATTTTTGGTTCCTGCCCTACGTATGGATTAAACTTGTACTACATTAGGTTGTATTTTGGGCCCGCTTCTCCATAAATACGCATACATGAGAAGTATGCTTTTATACAGAGACAAGATGTAATTTTTGTAAAAAAAAAGAATTGTCTTAGACAATGTGGAGTAGGGTATTTTATGGTCGGCCTTGCCCAATCATAACGTTCTCAATTGTTTTTATATTAAATTCCTTGTAATTATTAAAAAAACATATATTACATAATACAAATAAAAGATAGGGTTTTCATATACGAACTTTAGTTACTGAAAGTTCTTTTTATGATGCCCTATGAGAGGTTTTATGTTCACTGCCAGAGGTTCTTCTTTTTCCGTAACCCTGGTAAGTAGTATTCTAATTTAATTTAGAAAAAAATACAATTGCCTTTTCGGACCCATTGATGGGTGCGGGACAGACGGAAAATTCATAATGCAAAGCTGAAAATGTACGAGCTTTTGGTTGTAGTTTTTGAAAGTTAATCCGCGACCGTCAACTGAGATTATGTATGCTCCCTTCATGCTATGATTATGAGTCAACCATAACCACAGAGGGTAAAGCAAAACGGATGAGCATGACTAAATCGGTTCAGAGTTTTGTAATAATCAGAAGAGAAAAGAAAAAAAACATGTATTGACTTCATGAAATTTCTAATGCGAATGGAACGATAAATTTGTTGTAGCTCCATCTCTTAATGCTAAGTTAAAAAAAAAAAAAATGCTGAATCTGTTAAAGAATTTTACAAGTTCCACTAAATTTTAATGGATTATTAGAATTTTTAATATCGAATTGCTTTTAAACGGCATTAAAATAAAATTTTATATACAAATGCTGGATAAGCGTTCAATTCATTCCATATGTTCTATATATACAATTCGCATACAGTTTCAGTTAACTTTCTGCAAAAAAAAGAAAAAAAAAAAGGTTTTCTTCGCTACTTGAAGTTATTTATATTTATAGCAGTTCGATTCGACATACCAATAAGAAGAATATTTAGTAAACAATATTGCTTTAGATCCTGCACTAGCCCTGTAGCACAATACATAATTGAGCATATGGTGTATATGAAGTCTTTATAATCGAGTAAATGTATGCATGTATGTATGTTTATATATGTATGTATGTATGTATGTATGTAAGTATGTATATATGTACGTATGTAAGTATGTATGTATTCTTCCGCTCCTGTTTATTGTTGACACTTCGGGTTCGCTAAGAACTATTAGTCGGTAATTCGTTTTATAATATTCTTGTGGTTGTTATTCATTTTGAACGTATCCGTTCTATCTGTGCTTATGTATGCGCACATGTGCTAAGCATTGCGTATAAATAAATGATTTTGCAATCCGTTGCTGGCATTCACATTCAATCAACAAGTTAATACAGTTCGTCTAATAACTTAACATAAAACGAATGAATCAACAAGTTCACCAAGCATTTGTTGGAAAGCAATTAAAATTTGCGCGCTCTCTGATTGAATTACGGTTTTAAATTAATTTTAATATTTGTGAATAGCAACAACAACAACAACAATTACAGTTACAGTTATAGTTACAGTTACATTCTGCACGCAAGTAAATGTAATTTATTGAAATACATAATTCAAGTGTATTTGTATTTGTTCCAAAGAATTTAATGTGAATTTTTTTATCCTTTGATATTGAAAGAAAAGCTGCATAAAAATTTGTTTTTTTTAATTCTTCAACTTTACCCAGTTAGGTATCTAAAATTTTTAATGATAAATTCATATCATTTCTTAGATAATGTAGAAAATTCTCTATTGCATACACACGCATACACATAAAGTAGATTTAAATTTATTTAAAACAAAGTTTCTCTAGAAGTGGTAAGAAAGAAAAAAAACGAAAAAAAAACCCAATTGTCGAATGTGTGGTACAATAAGTTTTGAAATTTTCGACTATCTCTACTGTTTTTCCATAAAGAGCATGATTTCATATTGAGCTGACAACTTCCCTAATTCAGAATCTCGAAATCAAAATTATCACCGATTATATATAAATTGGAAAACATTCAAAATGATTGAAATCGTTTCTAGACGACTGTCCCAAAAAAGTTCAAAATTAATGAATTTTCAGATATAAACTCACTCTTCTGTTTCCTGTTAAATTCAATCAGTTGACGCCGTATGCTGTTTATTCAGTTAACTTCGAAATAATCTCTAAAAATGCACAGATATATATTTTTGCATGTATAGAGTGACGAAAAATGTAACCATCCAATTATCCAAATTTTACTTTTCCAACGTAGATGAGTATATCAGCGATTACTGTAAGTAAATAGGCTCTTAAAGCAGACTTTTGCGGCTTATCCTATAATAAAATATGAAATGACCGCATAGGGCATTTCGTGAAAGTTTGCTTACTACGTCTTCGACCAAGGGATATGCAATTTCTTTTAAATCAATGTTTATTGTTTATATAATTAGTGATCCAAAACTAGAAAGTGTTAGTGTTGATCAATCAATGAACATGATATGGGAGCAATGCGTTTACGCTCGTTGCAAATATTATTATTATATTTTTGAGATATGGATTAAGTTTTTTTTAGTATTTTTATGCCCATCACCGAAGAACGAGTGATGCGGTCATTCTGTGAAAACGCTTGCAGCACCCAGAAGGACGCATCAGAAAGTCCAGAAAGTCTACCTATCCTTTATCACCATGTTCGTTTGTTCATCTGTGCATTTGTCTGTCTGTCTGTCTGTGTAATGTCTGTTGTAAACGTTCGCTATCGCTGTCGATTTCAAATTTCGCAGAAATTCATGCACGTAGAACGGTATTCAAAATAGGCCAAATTGGCCGAAGCACACGTCCATAGCATTACGTAAACTGGCGATACTGTAGCATTTATGTACAAAAATGCAAAAAAGTTGACCACGCCTAACCAATATTATAGTGTATCAAGCTTCAATTGTTTTTTCAATACCTTTATAACGTGCAGAAACAAGCTTCAAAAACCCCATAAAGTATACAAATTCTTGGCCACTTTCAAACGTCTCTGTCTGTTCGCCTGTCCATCTGTCTGTTTGCGCAACTTTATAGTATTTGTGGTAAACATTCTCCCGTTAGCGAAAATGGAGATATTGCCAACATATTTGGAAAAGAATTCGGAATTGACTTAAACTTTTCAAAGTGCATACCTATAACGCCCAAAAGCTTGTAAGACAAGAAGTTTTGCTTTGAAAATAGAAGAAATCAACTGCGGCCTCTTCATACCATGTAGAGCATGAAAATTTTGTTCTTTTACTTCTTTTGTCTTTTCTAGGATAACGGCGATGGATGTAAGAGAATCAGTCCCGACCGAATTCCATTTTCTTACTTGTTTTTTAAATAAAACGCGTTTTCGCTCTTTACAAGTATCATTATTATATCTTTGAGATAGGGATTAAGTTTCGATAAAATATCATTTTCTTAATCAATTTAAATTTGTCTGTCCGTCTGTCCATTTATCCTTCTCATGTAGTCTCGTGTTCAAGTTGTAGGTTGCAATTTTTGAGTTATGTTTTGGCTCAATGACGAAGGCTATTGAGAACGCTTCGGATCGAGCTAACCTATAAAGCCCTACAGGCAGCGCAGTACGAAGTTGTGCTAACTAAACTTCCAAAGTTATTGCAGCTCATAATCACAAAAAATTTTGGCAGCAAAAAATTCCTTATGATTGTATTAGTACGTATGATGAATAGAACAATGAGATTTTGAAAATATAATATTTAATTATTTATTTTACAGTTATGTACGTATACCATTTTTATAGTGTACGATCGAATTCATAAAAACAAGTTTCATCGAAACAAAACCTGAAACACTCTTCTAAAGATTGTTGAAGGAGGCGCAATATTATTTGCAAATAGTGTTAGTGAGTGTTCGGAAGTTGTTTTGTAACAATAAAGTCATGCTATGCGATTGCGTACTCTTACCGAAGCCGTCTGTATGTCGTTTAACTCAAGAGTCGAATTGATTTCGCAGACATTTCATTAAGCTAAGCTTATCGCTAAAATATCAGGTCAGAAACATCACTTTCATACTGTAAGGTAGTAGTAGAAGGGCCACTTTGCCATGCCTTTGTTTCCCTAATGGATATATTAAATGTCGATCTGCCATGACTAATATATTCTCGGGCAATTTTATGCTCCTTTCTAGAATGAGAAGAGAAAATTTATGGAATAATATTTGTAAACGTTTGTGTTTAATTGCTTAGTAAGTAGATAACGACTTTGGTATATATATAGGGGTCTAACAATGAAACGTTTGCTTTTCATTTTGGCCATGTTTGCCATTAAGAACACAAAATTAGAAAAATTACAAAACTTTTCTTTCGTTGAAAGAACTTCGAGAATAACGATGTAATGTATCCCAGTGTATACCGGACCATCATGTAAAAGCCAAAAGTATTAAATGTAAAGAAATCTTTAATAAAATTTTAAGCGTCCAGTGATAACAGTAATTGTTACGAAAGTACTTAATTACTTCATGATTTTATTCAATTTTATGAAGTTATGTGTACGCATATGTATACGACACGTGTGTCATAATGTGGAAAATTTTATTTACATATCGATTTTATTTATTGCAATAATACAATATTTCTTAATAATTGCAAAAGAATACGAATCTCTTCGTTTCTTCCTATTCTTTCCTTCTACACTGCACGCGGGGCATTATGAATTTGACTCCTGAGTAACGCTAATGGCTTGCGCTTCCTAATAAGTATTGCTATTCGAAATCTGTTTTATTCACAAAATTGAACTCGCTATGAGTTGCTCGTCTCTGATTCTTCTTGCCCTTCGCTGTCATTGGAACTATAGGACTATTGCAAACTAAGTCTTTGATCTGAACCAACAACTTTTCTTAGTGATGCACTAATGTGACCAAAAAGTGATATGACTTTTCCGCGATCTTTTGCTTCGATTGACAGCAAATCTATGTGATGCACTAGAATATGTCTGACTAAAACAGCACAGGCAGATAAATAATGTAAAAAATGTAAATATATTATAGCTGTAGATGTGTTGTACAATTACCAATGACCACAACATATGATTTGCCAATTAAATGATATGTAAAGTAGTTAGTATAGGTTGCATACTGAGCGAATAGGTTTTCCATTCTATCTATGCCATCATATATCGTACCTAAGCTAGTGCTTAGTATTAAGCGTTATGTTGGGGGAAATTCGATTTTTCGGCTCACACGTTAATTTTTATATTTAATCTGAATTATTTCGATGATAGCTTTCCATCTATGCTTTTCATGCATTGCATGATTGACAAACATTTACTCATTTAAATTTTCACTTGAATGCTTACAGGCATCTTCATTATAGACTTATTGATATTCGCTTATAGGTATGCACGTATTTTTACATGAATTCGTTAGTTTCATTTTATTCCCTAAACATGTATGTATGTATGTATGTATGTACGTATGTATGTATGTAAGTGTGCTAACAGTTTTGTTCAAACTGAGCGAGCATATGCAAATATATTTGTTGTGTTTGTTAATCATTCGTGTCCAGAATACTCAATCCGGTTCCGTTGTACGCGTGCATATCCTATTTCATTCTTCGTTCGCAAACAGTGGAAAAAGTAAATAACAACAATCTAAACAATTAAAATACGTAGACTTGTCATAGGTGCGAATTTGGATACCCACAAAGGATATACTTATAGAAGTCCATTGCAGTAAGGCATGCTTTACGTTCTCTAAATATTTTTTTTATACTAACTTGTTTTTCCAATCCCGGCAATTTTGTAAAATGTTTAATTTTTTCGGGCGTGTTTTGTTTGCGAGTTCATTATCTTATATTTGATCTATGATATGGAAAATTGCGGGAACGTGAATAAAGGTGACTGAAAGCCAAAATGCATTATATCTCAAGGTGATGAAATCAATACATATAGATATATATTACTTTTTCTTAATGGTATGCATAGAAATTAATATATAGCTAAAAGTTATGGTTATCCGCATCTTATATATTATAAATATTTTTATATGATAAAATTTTTCACCATTAGAAAAACTCTACTTACTCTACTTACTCTACTTAAAATATCTTTTCGTATAAAAAGAATCATAAAAAATTTGCCATTCGAATCGTAACACAAGGAAAATTATTACAGAGCGGTAGAGCTAAGCAACACCCATCCCCCGCCCCCTCATAAATATATCTATCATAATATCAGGTAAATTTAATATTTATTTTTTCACATATATTATTTAAGGATATTGTGGATATGTTTAGAAATAATTAGTTTTGAAGAAATAATAATGAAATGTTCCTTAACTTTAAAGAGGTTTAATTTTCCTTAATATGATCGCAAAAGGGGAAGTCTTCGAAAAATTAATTAATTATTGCTAGAACATTATGGATGAAAGCGGTTTCATGTTGAATATCTTAAAGTATTGAAGAATTTTCTTGTTCGCGATAAGATTTGAGACTGATCATTATGTATGATCATTATGCTTTCCATCAACGAGATAAGATGGCAGTAAATGAAAATGAAGTCACCTTCGGGGGACCGAATCTTTTATACCCATCACTGTTACCCTAAAAAAAGACAAAAGATGAAAGTTCTTGTCTTATTGACAAGCTTGTGGGCGTTATAGGTATGTCTGCAAATTTGTTGGCAATATCTTCGGGAAAATGTTTACTACAAAGTAGCGTAAGCAGAAAGATGGACAGACGAACATGCGGACATGTTTAGATGCATTCAAGATGTGAAACTGGCCGAGGATTTGTATACTTTGCGGGGTTTTTGGACCTTGTTTTTGCGCGTTATGAGGATGTTGAAAAAACAATTTTGATACAAGTTTGATACATTATAGCATTGCGTAGGCGTGGTCAACTTTTTTGCATTTGCATGTACACAAATACTACAGCATCGTCTATAGAACATGCGTTTAAGTTTTTGTACATTTATTCGCTATAATTTACGAGCAATGAGCAGAAAAACAATTTTTTAGTCCTTCGGCCGATTTGGCCTATTTTGAATACCAACCTGCGTGCAAGAATTTCTAATGTTTCTGCGAAATTTGAACTCGATAGCTTCATTTCTATGGGCAGGAGAATGTTTACGACAAACATTATGTAGACGGGCGGACAGTAGATGGACTGACGGACATTCTTAAATCGATTTAGAATTTAATGCTGATCAAGAATATATGTATATACTTTGTGAACTGTCTGATGCTTCCTTCTGGACGTTGCAAACGTTTTGACAAAATAAATATACCATCCGTAATTCTTCTTCAGTGATGGGTGGGTATAGAAAGAAAAAATCTGCAATTCTTTTATGTCAGTTTCAGTGAGAACGCCAATAACAATCGACTTAAAATTTAGAATTGACAAATTTATGATTTTCATGGTACGAGATGATTATTGCTCAATACTATTGTGCACAAATTCGATATATTATATATATTATATTTTACGGTATATTTTTTATATATATATATATATATATATTAAAATACTATATATATATATATATCGTATATGTAGTATTTTAATTTTCATTTCCGTTTCCGTTTTTATACATCTTCTCATTCTGCGACTATCGCTTACTTTAACGCAAAAGAATCAAATCATTCTTATGCATCTTCAAATATTAAATATCAATAGATTTAATGATAGAGATGAACTTTGCATAAAGGTGTTCGCATTTTATATAGCAAAAGTTTTTATATAAGCGTTAATGGTACTTTTGAACGAGAGGATATGAAGAAAGGCAGAAAAATAAAATCTAAAAATAAAGAGTCTTGAAAAACGAAGATTTTAAAAATCCATAAATAAGATCATTTGATCACCTATATAGATATATATTTATATATGTCACAAATAATCATCAATACTGAATTAAGCAAATTATAAAAAAAAAAAAAAGAAGAAAATCGAATAATTTCTTTATCTATTTGGTCTTATGTATTTTGACAATTTGCTTATCTTAATAAAAATATAGCCAAATAAATGACTTTTCTATAATGATTTTTACCATTATTCAGAGGGCTTAACCTCTTTAGCCAGAATATAGTATCCGCTATGTATTACAGCTGAGGTCGTTACGTAATTATACGAAAAGAAACTTTCCAAAGGTTTTTTTTTTTTTGCATAGAAAAGAAGTCGCGGTAAATTATCGTTCGGATTCGTAGATCATAAATGAGGAGCGACTTTTACGCGACTCGATTTTATAATAAATATTGAGTAATTCCCTGCCTACTTCTTTTTTTTTGTTGTTGTTTTATCCATCAAAGGAACTACTTCGCATCTTCGGGGCGTGTAAGCTTGGAGATCGACGATCTTAGAGTTTATGCCTATACAGTTTGGACACATTATTCAGCTAATTTAAAATTATTACTGGTATAGAGTAAATACATGATAATGAAATTAGTTGCTCATCGAACTTCAGAAGATGTTCAATTTTTTCTAATTTTCTTTATATAAATTTCTATGATTTGCCGGCAGGACAGAATTTGTGGCAAGGGTTTAACGTGGGTTCCTGCCTGTAAGGCTTAACCCCACGGTGGCCCAAACCACTTTTTAAGCGTACTACGCCCCCTGGCGAGTTAGACAATCCCCACAGAGTAGGGGCCTAAACAGCACCAGAGTCCAGATCAGTTTATTGTGTATGGAACAATAAACCCCACTCTGGTGAGTGGCGAGGGCCTAGCTGCACTCGATTGTTCCACTTTTTGCCGGCAGGACAGCAGTATTTTGATATTATTTCATTATATCCCACACCACTTGTGGTACAGGGTATAGTAAGTTAGGGCGGACGACGTATGTAACACGCAGAAGGGACTAAAGTAAACCTGCCTTTTATTATACCGCCCGATTCAGAATCATAATCTGACCCTGATCTAAGCCTGTCTGTCCACCTGTCCGTCTCATGTCTGTCTATATAAAATTGTGTTCAAACTAAAGATCGCAATTTTTGAGATACTTTGATGAAATTTGGTTCAGTGACCCGAGGACGAACGCTATTGCAAATGGTTCGGATCGATACACTTTTTTGACCGCTTCCCATATAACGCCGTATTCTGGAAAATCTTTGTATGGAAAAAAATTGTAATTTTCAACATACGACATTGTAAATTGGTATGGAAATTTTCGATAGGCCTGGGCAATTTTGGAACACCTTCTCATATGATGAAAGCTAAGGTTCATATGACAAAAAGAAAAACTATATCATAATAGTAATTCAACATTAAAAAAGCAAACTGTACCAAATTTGGAACAATTCGGCCTATTTTTTGGATCCTCCCCTAGCAAGGACTTTCACGAAAATTTATCCTTTGTAGAGCATAAAAGTCTCAATTTTAATTAAAATTAGGTAATTAGTGACAAGATGTGGGAGGGGTTGTATATTTTTCGCTCACGGACTCTTCTAAGATCGTTTCAACCAAAACAAATGCCACGTACTTGCCCCTTATTGAATATGCGGGCAGACCGAACCTAGCGAAGGTGGATCTTGTGCCTTTCACTAGAGCCTTTCAATACCGACTCTGCCTGCCTGTTGGTCTCCCCTCAGATTCAAAAAGTTTGTAGGAGATCCTCATTCTTCGGTGCTAGGCATAAATATAACGCATTCTTCGGTCCTATCTTAGGTATTTATCTGTGGCATGTCCGGAGTTTATTTGCTGGTTGTTCTGTGCGAAATATCTGTATACCTGTCGGCCATCCCAGTGACGATTAAAATTAATGGGTTTGAGAAACTATATTTGTATAAAGCGGGTGCATTCTCGAATAGTTGTTATTCTATACAGTGCAGGCAAAAAGATTTATAGCGACATTCAAGATGAACGCGCTTCTGTTTTATTTATAAACGCAAATTCTACTCAAGTAAATTGGATTATCATCGTCATCGGTCACAAAATAAATTTTCGTCCCTTGCCCGTCGCGCTAATTTAGTGTACTAAAGGTCAAAGCGACACAACCGCGCAAAAATCAAACACATTGGTGCTAAGCGGGTGTAAAGTATTTGTTAAAGGGCAGCCATCAAAGTTTTTAGTTTCTCCTTAGCGAGATGATAGAGAGTCCCTTCCATAAACTTTTATGTTCCAGGTGATGTTTTTTTCTTTTAATGTTTTTCTCTTTTTTGCACCCATCACCGAAGTATGAGGGGCATATTCATTCTGTTTTAAATTGATTTAAGTATGTCCGTCCGTCTGTGTGTCTGTCCGGCTGTGTAACGTCTGTTGTAGTTTTTTTTCGTTCTTAAGCACTTAGATGTTGTACACAGTCTACTCACCTAAAAGCATACTATAATGTATGCTTTCGCTTTTTTATGACGGAAATTTTATCCACACAAATATTGACAATGAAGAGCACGTATTCAAATCTCTGCTAATTAACAACACCACTGTTATTATTGATAACAGGGAAACGCGAAGCCTTCGTGCTGAGACGTCTTGTCATTTAGTTATCCTTTTGGTTACAAAGTTTTCTTAAGTGTTCTTCTTATTAAGTTGTTTGTATTCATGCAGACGGACATTCCCTCTCTTCTACTCTAGCAATAAGCATTACCGTAGCAGCAACAGGAAAAACTATATAGAAAAACAGTTAGCGATTAGCGATTTTGAGCTATCATAAGGAGAGGGTTTATTGCCCGTACACTGGTATTGGACGGCAGACAGACTATGTCGTTGCAGACACTTTGCGACATAATAATGCAGAGTTAGTTAGTTACGACGCCCTCGGAATCCATTTGTTAAACTTCCTGAATAGAAAGAATAATGTTTCTCGTTCCTTTGATTGTCAATCATTTTCAACGCTATGCCCATAAATGATAAAATGATTCATTGTCAAGGGAAGTGAAAGATGAGATATATCTCGAGAGGATTTCAGACAAAGTTAAAGTTGCGATTATGTTTTTATCAAGTAAAAGATCGTATAAACATGATTAAAGCTATTCCTCTATGCGCAATAATCACGGATATGCATTTTGTCCTAATTACGTAAAATAATCGACATAGTTTATTAACTATCTATCATTTGTTATGTTTTAGATTGGAATTCAAAAAAGTACAGTACGCTCGGCTGCTATTTTCGGTTCTTACGGAGAAGATATAAAGAGAGGACATTATAAATAAATAATATGTCGTGGACTTTGCTGATTATTGTGCGAATTTTAATAGCAATAACTTTGATTAATAATAATTTCCCAATGGTGAAGTCTGCGGCAGTAATGGCAGAAATATCTACGGCTTATGACAATGAAAATGAAATGAATGATCAAGTACCGTTAGATGAAAAACGTGCTTGGAATTCGTTACGGAATATGTTTCGGGGAAATCGAATTCCACAGATAGATGAAAATCTTGGTTATGCTATTTTAAATGAAAAACGTTTATGGAAAAATTTCGAAGGTTCATGGGAAAAGCCCGGTCAATTGAATAGTGAAGAGAAGCTCTTATATTCTAGTGCTACTACTAATCCTGAGAGTAAATTGCAAACGGCTTATCTAACTAATGCGGCAATTTTAGATCAATTAGTCAGCGAATTAAATTCCAGCGAGGATGTAGATGATGCTAACAATATGTTGACTGAGAAACGTGCTTGGAAGGCTTTGAATGTAGCATGGGGTAAAAGACGCAATTCTCCGACTTGGAACAAATTTCGTGGCAAGTATTTACAATCATATTCTTGTCTCTTATTTTTGCGTATGTGCATGCAATAAAAATTCAAATGCGAAAAAAATATAACTTTGGGTGTTTTAGGTGCTTGGGGTAAACGTGAGCCCAACTGGAGCAATTTGAAAGGCATGTGGGGAAAACGGTCAAAAAATTGGCAGAAATTACAAGGAACTTGGGGCAAACGTACTTCACGATACCATGATGTGAATTAAATTTATTTACCTTTGCTTCGATGTAATTGTGATGAAAGTCAATTTTATTTTTTACTCTTCATGTATAAACTCACTAAATACTAAATCAATTAGATTGCAAAGTTCAGGTCAATTAAACTGATCTGGTTCCTATAAACGTTACTGATTTACTCATAAAATTCATTTATATATTTTATTAATTTATATTATATAAGCAACAAAATGCATATGTAGTTTTAAGTAAATCAAATAACATTAGTTAGCCAATTGTGTAACACTTAGAAGCAGTTCTCCCGTTTACATAAATCGGACAGCATTACATATATGTGTGTGTATGATGAATAGCGAAAACTTATCAATTTAATAAAATCTAAAATTTACTTTCGTACACACCGTACATATCCCTACATGGCTGTGAATATTGAATAAATATTGAATGGGGCTAAGAGAGCTAAGAGGGGCAGGATTGCGTATGCACGCAATGCAATCAATCCATTAAACATCTACAACATATATATATATATATATATATCGTGACGTTTTCTGTAAATAAACATCATAGCTTGTCCTGATGCAATACCAATACGCATCCAGCATCGATTCGGGATGGCCAGGCAGAGTTTTCCATTAGAGAAAAATGTGTACACCACTTGTGGTAAATGGGATATTATAACAATGCGGACGTATGTAGCACGCAGAAAGCCTTTTTTTATTATACCGATCGACTCAGAATCGTAATCTGAATTGATGTAAAACTGTATGTCCCTCTGCTTATGTAAATTTGTGTTCAAGCTACATACAGGTCGCAATTTTTGAGATATTTTGTTGAACTTTGGTACAGTGGCGTGTTTTGACCCAAGGACGAACGCTATTGAAAATGATTTGGATCGGTTCACTTTTTCGACCGTTCCCCCTATAACGCCTTATTCTGAAAAGTTGTTATATGAAAAAAAAATTACAATTTTCAAAATTTCTCAGGAAAAGTGATTAAGTGGTAGAATTTCGACATTCGAAATTGGTATAAAAACTTTGGATCGGCTGTGACAATTTTTGAACTCCCTGTCATATAATGAATACAATAAAAAGGTATAATTTTGAATGCTTCACAATGAAAATTATATCATAATAATAATTTAACATAAAAAAATGAACCGCACCAAATTTGGACCATCTCTACCAATTTTTTGGATCCTTCCCTAGCAAGAATTTTCATGAAAATTGATCGTTTGTAATTTCATACAAAAATGAACTCTACAAAATTTGGACCATCTATGCCTATTTTTGGATTCTACGCTATGTAACTTGCACTACATTAGGTTGCGTCTTGGGCCCGGCTCTCCGTGAATGCGCACATGAAAAATATGTCTTTATATGAAAACAAGACATAATTTTTGTGTTCTATAATAAGATTAAGAATTGTGTTAGGCAACGTGGTGTAAAGTATTCAAAGATCGGCGTTACCCAACTATAATGTTCTCACTTGTTTTTTTTTTTTCTGTCTGATGCAGGGAACGTCCGCTCGCATTGTCTACAAAGCAGCTCAATATATGATTTCATTTATATAACGTCGTCGTAACTGAGAGATTTGGAATTAAACATCCAATGTCGGTTTAAAAAACTTTCATCTTTATATATATGCGTCGAAGGCGAATCCATTTTTTTTTTTTATTTTTCTTTTGTTATAGCGTCAATTAATCTCTTGAAACTAAAGTTCCATCCAAACAGATTTAATTTATTTATCCATATAGCGAGAACGAGGACCGATCATCAAGGTTTTATACAGTATAGTGATTGTAAAGCGCTTTAATTCATTTTGCTAATTTTGAAGCGAACAACAAGTATGATAAGTGAATGCATTCATACTCGTCTCGTATTTTAGCGGAATTTTTTTCGCCCTATATATAAAAATTGGGTAAAGAGTTTGATAAAAACGATGCAGACCTATCACTGCTGTTAACTTGGCTTTACTTTCGCAAAACTTGCGAAACACAAATAAGTAAAGGTATTGTAAAGAAAATTTGGATTTTCTTATAAGTAAAAGAAAACTTGAATTTCAAACTAAATATGAATTTGCCAGGTTTTGCGAGGCAGTGCATCCCTAGGATGCGTTCTGCAACTTATCCAACATCGACTGAACCATCATTGTCGCTGATTCCCAGTTGTTTCGCGATAACAGCCAAGTTTGTCATGCATATGATGCATTTTAAACTCGAGAAATTTCTTTAAGGGCTTGCAAAACTTCTATCATTTCTTTCGCGCTTTCTCGAAGCAATTCAAATAGTCATCCACGTAGTGATCAGTTATACCTTTAGCTGCTCTCGGGTAGTTACCATAAAATTCCATCGCGTTTTTGTTTTTCTTACACTGGACTAGGGTTGGTGAACAAGTGGGTCCGAAGGTCGTTCTTTGCATGACGTATGACCACTGTTACGAGTGGCTGATTTATGTCCAGTCCAGACAATAGCACCTTGTTAAGGGCTCCTCAAATTTTTCTTATTGGCGTTCATTACTCCAAAGTATCCTAAATAAAATGTCTTTTCTTTTGTCTTCATTCGGTTATAACTCTTGCGTATCCTTGTTCTATGTATTCGTCAATTTTGGTAGAGTATTTTTTCGCAAATTCAGACATATTCAAGTCTCCCGAATGTTTTGTAGTACTTTCTATAATTTGCACAGCTCTTTGGTTATCATCAGACATTAATGAGTACACGGGAGTGTGAATTCCAAAAGTTTCCACACCGAAGCACCCTTTCATCAGCTTTTCCATTTCAGGGAATGATTCGGTTTCCACTCCTGATTTGCAGCCATGACAAGATAGGAATCGCTTAGCTATTTCACTAGTTTATATACAGTGCGACCCAATCGCATTTTTATCGCAATAAGTGCAAAAGGGGATAGTATTCTCGGTGTTTCGGTGACGACCGCCGATCGTAAAAAACAAATATCCGTAACGAAGATAACGTCATCTCTCTTTGTCAAATCTTTAATCTTACAAGATTTTCGCGTATGTTATGTATTTTTAATCACCTGAATCTGTTTATATATTACACCACTTGCCGTACAAGAAATTACTAAGATTGCGTGAATGTATGCAATACCCAGAATAACTTGAGATAGGTTAAACTTTTCATTATACTGATCGATTCGAAATCACTTTTTATATCGATTTGAGTATGTCTCTCCGTCTGCCGACTTTATTTTTTATCGTTCATCTACAGGTTGCAAATTTTTGAGATACTTTTACGAAATTCGATATGTATCGAATGGGCTTTGGCTCAAATATTTACGCTACTGAAAATGGTTCGAATGGGGCCAGTTTTTCGACAGCCTTAACTTGTAAAGTCGTTGTATGAATAATAATACCATGATGTAGAGTGTTTTATGGGCGGTCCGGGAACTCACTTAAACTTTTTTGTTATTGCTAATAAAGATTTGCTCTATTCAGCATAACGTTAGCTTCAATGATTTTTAATTTTGATCGTGTCTTTCGTATCATTCAGAAGTTCATGAATGTCGCTTAAATCATATTTACATTGAAACAATTATGTTTTACTTCTATATGCTTATTCCCAGCTCTTAAAATTGAGAATTAAATAAAATAATATTTGAAAACAAAAAACTAAAATTTGTATTTAATTAAAAAAAATTTCAATGGAATTTAAAAAAAAAAAGAAAAAAATAAAACAAAATCGCAATAGTGCAGAAAGTCATGCCTTTATATATAAAACACTGTCTTTATAGATAAGAAATGCTACCTTCAAGATAAAAGATACTGCCTAAATATAGATAAAAAAAAAAAGAAAAAAAAACACAACTGAGACTAATCTGACTTAGAAATGAATGGATGAGCTAACATTAAGTAAGAGAAACTCGATGTGACAAGACGTTTGTAAAAGAGCAGTACCGTACTATGTATTTATATATTTAAACAAAACAAAGCTAAAAAGAATAAGGTAACCTACAATGGTCAAACGAGAATCCAGTTTTTCAAGTACGCTTTCTGTGAAAATAACTAGAAAAGAGTTTAACCATTGTACACAAAAATCTTTTTTGGCGACATAAAAGAAATTTCAAGGTGTAAGAAAACTGAAAACACATTTCGGAAATAACAATCTAATGAATATTATTTATTGCTATTATAAAACAAAAAAACAAGGATATATCAGTTTAAAAAAAAGCAAAAGCAAAAGCAAAAGAAATCGCAACGTATTGAACGGACAACAAAATTCTGTGCAAATTCAAAGAACGCGAGCAAACGTATTCCTTCTCGCGACCGGTACTAACTGTAAAAGTTTTTTTTTTTTATTCTTTTTTATTTTTTGCATTTCTTCTTCACAACTAGAAGAAAGTGTCCAGTGAGTGCAGTTATGAGTGAAAAAACCGCTATTAATTTAGAAAGATTAACAAGTGACGACTAAAAAGGAAGAAGTGCTCAGATTTTTATGTGGAATGCTCAGCATTCAGCTTATAAAACAACACGCCTCCTTTTCCAACATAAAAAGTTGTGGTGATCTTAATTAGACATATGATTTTTGTACATGTACATCTCACAACTGTGGAGGAACTATATAAGGAGCCGTATAACCTGGATAAGCGTAAAATTTCGGGTTAATTAATCTAATCAGGTGCAATTATTCTAAGTATGCGTACGTATGTGTGCGTGTGTTTGCGTTAACATTGTGAAAACAAAAAACTTCCACAACAAACCCTAAATTTTTGACTCAGCTATTGAGTTGAACGTTACAAGCGAAATCGCTCGATAATTCGATAATTGGTATAAAATCTTTTCCTTTACTTTCCAAATCCAGGAAAATTGAACAATAAATGCATAAAGAACAAAAAAGTTCTTCTTCTTGCTTTTAACTTTTAAGCTTCATGCATAAGAGCAGCTTTGCAGATAGAAAAATAAGTAAGAACATTATAGTCGGGAAAGACCGGTCATTAAATACCCTGCACGACACGTATTACTTTAGTGCAATTAATTGTTCACTCGTTTTGGTAATAATAGGTTAAAAATGACACATTATTTTCATGAAAGCCCCAATATTGTAGTATGCTCAAAACATCGTATGACGTGACCCAAATTTATCAAACTTAATTTACTCACCAAAAATTTACATTATTTTTCAGATTCCGTTAAAGAAAATTAGAAATAGTATTTCTGTTCGTATCAAGCGTGGCTTTTCTTGATAATCCCTATACATGTTACGGTCTAAAAAATATAGGCCTATGTCATGCAAATTCCCTATCGTTAATTTCTGTGCTAAATGGCTACTGTGGACCTTTAAACCTTTTTCTAAACATCTTTCTTTTTATAAGAAATGTTATATGGAGTGCGATCCAAGAAATAAACCTACCTGGCTCCAATTTGGTCCCGTTAATTTTTATGGCCAAATTACTATCAAGGAATAAATTTTCATCATAAAACATTATCGATTAGGCCTTATTATCATATAAAGGACAACATTGCCTAAGAGTTCTTGCGGTGCGGTCGAGTTCAAAAAATCAACTTTCGTGATAAAAATTCAATGGATTTGATTTTTCTGTCAATTTACTATACGTTTTTACTACGTAAAGATTTAGTTTTCGTAGGAACGGTTATATGAGAGGAGACTCAAAAAATTTCCCCAACCGAACCAAATTTTTCATAACAATTTAAAATGATGAAATACTATTACACAACGCGTTTTGTAAACAAATTTTGAAAATTGCAACGGGAGCGGGTGAGAAAGTGAACCAATTCAAACCATTTTCTATAGGGTTCGTGCTTGGGTCACCTCACGTTAATGCATCAAATTTCATCAAAATATATCAAACCATGCGACCAACAGGTTAAGCACAAATATACATGGACAGGCATAATATAGGACAGACACGTTTTGGACCTGTATAATAAAAGATGGGTCTACTTGAAGCCCTTCTAGATGTTACACACGTCCGCACCTAACCAAAACCTAATGTAACCTGCACCACAAATAATGTAGAGTATAACTTAGCCGAACATACTCTTAATAATGAACCTCAAGTTAAACATTAAGAATAACTTTCATAAAGTAAAAGTAAAAGAAACAACGAACAGATCAGACTCACATACAAATAAACAAGAAAAAAAATGAAAAAAGAAAAGCATATATACTGCTAGCACAACGACGCACTCGCAACCGGTATAGACCCAAGCTAGGAGGGAACCACTAAACCGATGCAAACACGCAAAATCTTGGTAATCGATAATAGTCAACAGTTGTAGTTTAATTTACGAACCATACGAAGGAAGCTTTAAAGATAAAGAGTTAATTTAGATACAATTTAGGCAGGACGTGCCTATCCGACATTAAGATAATCTTATAGTTACCATTTAGATTTTTGTAGGGAGCCCGGAACGAATTTAACACCTCATATTTATGTCTATACTAACTAACATTTATGAGAAAATCAAATTTCTGAAAGAACAATTACCAACATTGAAATTAATCTCCACTAATAAGAACGGAGAGTCAAGAAAGCCAGAAACATCTATGGTCAGCCTTCGTTTCTCCAGTGAATATACGATTGAAAGTACCAATGCCCAGCTTACCCATGGAAATTTTTGATATATTTCGATGAAATTTGGTGCACTGAGGTGCTTTGACTCAAGGACGACCGCTATTGAAAAGGGTTCGCATTGGGCCACTCTTTCGATCTCACCCCATAAAATGATTTGTTATAAAAAGTCGTTATATACATTTATTCGTGGTAGTAATATGACATAAAAATTAAATGGACCAAATTGGAACCGCATGGGCCCATTTCTTGGATCGCTCTTCATGTAACATTTCTTATAAAAGGAAAGATGTTTAGAAACAGATTTAGAATTTTCCAGTAGCAATTTAGCGCAAAAATTAACGATGGGGAATTTTGATGAGATAGGCCTATATTTTAGACTCTAACATCTGTAGACATTATTATAAAACGCAAGCCCTTATATGGGGAGAAAGTCTAATTTTTAGTTTTCTAAGACGCTACCTGAAAAATAATGCAATTTTCGGAAAGTAAATAAAGTTTGCTAAATTTCGGGCTTTGATCAATAATGTGCAATTTTTCATCTATCATTACCGAAACGAGTGAATGACTGTACTAGACGAAGTGGTGTAGAGTATTGACCGACTATAACGTTCTTACTTGTTCTTATCCTAACTCGTACTATGTATTCTATATTTATTAATTTTTATACCCTACATCATTTGTAACATATTAAAATTGTGCAGATGTATACAACACCCAGAAGGACTTGGGCTACTTTCACTTTTTATTATACCAGTTTAAATTTGTCCGTCTGTCTGCCCATGTATTCTTATGTTCAATCTACAGCTCGCGATCTCTAAAGTATTTTGACGAAATTTATCATACAGACAGGTTTTGGCCCAAGGACAAACGCCATTAAAAATGGTATAGATAGTCTTTTTGACCACTTCCCATATAAGCCCTTATATTGAAAAGTGCTACACAAATCATTATATCAAGCAAACTGGTGTGGGATATTTAATGGTGGACCGTTATCCACTATACTTTTTTCACTTGTGTTAAGTTAACTATCACATATCTATCTGGCTTTATGAAAGATTAACAAAATATAATTTATAAACGTATAATTTGTAAATTCTATATTGTATTCTTGTTTCGCAATCCATTTGATGTAACTGTACAAGGCTCATAGATAATTTCGAGAGATCAAATTTGAAATCACCATCAACTGAAGTAAATCTACAAAACCAAGCAAGCAACTTGCAAATAACGATGAATAATGATTTGAAATCTAGAGCAGCGGATTTACTTATCAGGACTTTCTTTTTTATTAGCTCACTATTATTCTTAGGTCAAAAGTATTTGATAAATTTTTTTTTGTTTGGTTATTTCAAATGGAATGACTTTCCAGTACGTTTTAGTACTAAGTTTTGAAAAATTTTTTAAAATTGATAACTGCCAACGAATTCAGGATGAATCGCTTACAATATTGTGATTATCTTTATCTTGTTGTAAAAGCTCGGCTATATACAAGATATTGGAAAACTTTTGAAGTGAAAATGCTGCTTTTATATACAAGTATGAACTAAGCGTTTAATAGAATGAGTAAAATATATTTATCGGTCTACTACTTTACTACTACCTAACTGCTTTTTATTTTAGACCTCTTTGACTTATTTATTTATTTTGCTTATTTTTTTTGGTTGAACCAGTGCAAATGTCGTTATATAAAAAGTGCGTTTTGTTTAACTGCTTTTGAGTGTGCATGTGTGTTTTTCTGTCTGTCTGTGTATGTGTGTGTGTGTGTGTGTGTGTGTGTGTGTGTGTGCGTATACGTAACTTAAGAAAGAGAAGAAAAGAATTGCAAAAGCAATGTGGCACTCAATGCGGAATTTGGTGCAAATTTTGCAACAGTTATTTTTAATATTGTGTTTAATGTTATATTCGGCATACAATGCAAAATCTCAACATGTCAATCAACTTCCACATTTCATGGAAGGCGGAGATATGGCTCATTTCAGCTTAGCAGAAAATGTGGCTATCGGTAGTCCAGTGTATCAATTAAAAGGTTGGTATATATTTATATATATATATATGTATAACAACTTTTTAAGAGCTAATATTATCAAGATTGTTATTAAGCTCAGCAAACATTAAATGAATTAATTTTGCTCTTGTTGTACATATATAAAAATACGCACATAAAAATTTAGAGGAATTAAAATACAATTTCTAAGTTCATATATATCACATATACATACATATAGGGACTCATCAAGAAAAAAAAAAAGAAAGGAAAACAGAAAAGACACCAAACAAAAGATGCTCGCGAATGATTGTAAGTAAACACATTATATATACATATATATATATATGTACATATAAGACCTTCCAAATGGTAAGAAGCGAGCAAGTACCTGTTCGCAACTAACTGTAAGATGAACAAACAAGAAAAACCAATGACAAAGTCGGCTTGAAAATAAACTGTTCAGAAAATTATATTCAGCTATGGCCGCATCCTTTATACCCAGCATCTTTATTTTGATAAGAGAAAAACAAAAATAAAGAAATTTCGATGTTGATTGTTCCGGCCGATTTTTCCACTTTTACATAAATACTATGAGATTACTCGTGGAACATATATAATACAATATAATAATTGAAATTTTTATCGTTGTATCTGTTGTAATTTATGAGTAATGACCAGAAGAGCAAATTTCTTTTTGCTTTTTAAAGCACAGTTCGCACTGAAAGGTATAGAACGCGTTTTTTGATCGATTTCTTCCAGTCTCATGGCCAATTTGTCGGGGGAAGAACTTCCAATGTTTTTAGGCTTAAGACAATATTTCGTACACACATAGAGAGAAAAATAGACAGGCGAATGGCTTATAGGTAGATAGGCTTACTTTGATGCTGCTTTATATAGTACAGTAATAAACTAAAGCATATATATATACATACGTCTAAATATAAAACATCATTTATGCATTCCGTGATCTAGGTTTGAAATCAGTGAAATGTGAAATGAACACAAAACAAAACAAGACATGTATTATATATCAGTACGTTATGTACGCTTATAAATAATAAATAACAACAAAAAAACCTTTTGTGAAAATTCCAAAGAAGCAAGTATTTCCAGGAAAACTAATTACCTTATATTGATAAAATTGATTAAATACGTGCTAAGAAGCTTTCGGGTTCTTGAACAAGACTGTTATAAAATTTTTAAAAGTGCGCACAGTGATAGTACGCATTCTCGGCAAAAGTAAATAATTATTTAGAATAGAGCACATATTGTCTATTGATAGAAACTTGAATACAAATCATTCCATTCAGTCTGCCTAGAGTTTCTTTCTTTTTTTAAGATTTGTTGTAAGACTCATCTAAGCAACTCGCATCCAATAATTGCTAAAATTGTTTGTCTATGTTGTATGGATGGAAACTAAGTGAACCTAACCTATGTATTACACGAAGAAAACTGTATGTATATATATATATATAATTAACGCTAGTGATCATCATTGCCGTTATTCCAGATTATGTTTTTTGCCTTACGGCTGAGTGAAGCTTTTGAAAAATCGTTCGTAACACATTTGCAAATTTAAATAGTGTGTTCGACACAAACCTGAATTAATGGTTATGCCAAAAAAGAAAATTTAAAACAAGAAAGAATATTATGGTCGGGCAAAGCCGACAATGAAATACCTTGACACGCAAAAATTATATCTTATCTCTATATAAAGGCATTTTTTCATGCCCGAATTTATGGGGAAGCGGGCCCAAAACGCAACCTAATGTAGTACTGGTTTTATCCCGTACCTTATGCAGGATCCAAAAATGGGTGTAGAAGGCCAAATTTTACGGAGTTTATTTTTGCATGAACTTTTGTATAAACTATTACGGGTCAATTTGTTTTGCTTAGCTGACCTATACAGGAGCAATTTCCGTAAAAAATTCAAAAATTATCCCAGCCACTCCGTCCGTCCGGTTGATGTGTGTCGATGTAAATTTGTATTCTGGCTACAAGTCGAAATGTTTGAGATATTTTGATGAATTTTGGTACACTGACGTGTTTTGATCCAAGGACGAGCGCTATTGAAAATAATTCGGATTGGTCCACGTCTTCGACCACTCGCTCCAAATAACGATCTATTGTGAAAAGTCATCGTATAGAAAAAGATTGCAATTGCGTTCAAAATTTTCTCGGCAAAAGTGGCTAAGTAGTAGTGTTTTTTCGGCATTTTAAATTGATGTGAAAGCTTTGGATCGACTGGGGCAATTTTGGAACCCTCTCTCACGTAACGAAAGCTGAAGCTCTCGCATAAAAAAATTGATTGTACCAAATTTGAACCATCTCGGCCTATTGTTTGGATCCTACCCTAATAAGGATTTTCACGAAAATTGATCCATTGCAGAACAGAAAAGTCGAAATTTTAATATGTTGCAATGGAAATTAACTTATAGTAGTGATTTCATACAAAAATAAATTCCGCAAAATTTGGATCATCCACGCCTATTTTTGCATCCTGTCCTCCGACTTGACCGAATATTTTTACTTGTTTCATATTATATTTGTATGTTAGATTTTATGCTGCGCAATTTAATAATTATTGCCGAGCTTGCTATGTCTGGCCTACTGTGCATGTGTGTTTTTCCTGCAGAAATATGATGGAGCAAAGATGCACACATCATTTTGCTTCTTCGGGCATATATCGCAAATTTATATCTCATTTCTCGCTTTTTACACAACGTATTATTTTTATGCGTTATATTATTACTTGAGATCTAATCACAGTTAGTTAGTTAGAGTGATATAGATTATTTTCAAAGCTTTCCTTTTCAGTTTCTTTACTATCGAAAATTTCATATATTTTGCTTTAGGCGTGGATCCCAAGGGCACTGCTGTAAAATATAGTATATCTGGACCAGTGTTCTCGGTTGATCGTCATACTGGTGTGGTACGCTTACGTCAAGAATTGGATCGTGAAACTCAAGACACTATCGAAGTAATAATCAGCTTGACCGACGAAGGTCTCTATGGAAATGAACCCCACACAATCTCATTGAGACGTGAGATACCAGTACGCGATTATAATGACAACCAGCCAATATTTATGACGCGGCCATATTTGGCGAATATTTCTGAATTGTTGGAAGTAAATTCAGAATTGGACATAAAACCCTCCATAATTGTTGTGGATCACGATACCGATCGAAATGCGGAGGTTACTATTAAGTGTGTGCAAGTAAGTAGAAATTGCAACTAATATTGTCGGTAGAGAGTAAAGATTGGGAAGGAGCATGTGTTGAGATTCAGATAAGACGCAACGGTTATTCCAAGGTACGGCATATATTAACATATGGTGATTTGGGTGCCTACGTTTAGTTTTAATCGAAGTAGTTGTCATAGTTGACACATGACCACCTACTATGACTAGTGTATGTTACAAGCCCAAACAGGAGCTAACAAGCTTAAGTGCGAATGCATAACCTTTCTCTAAGAGCAAGGGATGTAGATGAAATCGCTTACCTACTCATTCCTTATAAACTCCTACTGTTTTTCAAATTATGGCTTAAAAGGCCGTTACCGGTATATGCACGAGAAGCGTTGATACTTCACTTTTTACAAATTATTTTCAGAATATATTGTTGTTTCCAATCTGAAAACTTTATTTCAGTTTATTGACACGATAAGAGGCAAACTTTATGAACGCTCATTGCGTATTGCTGAGTGATAGGTAGGAAAAAATGTTGAAAATTTATTAAGAATTTTGTTTTATTTGCAGGAGAACGATATTTGTGATACTTTTAATGTTACCGCCGAGGAGATTTCACCTGGTAACTACACAGCCCATGTATTTCTAAGGAAGCCCCTTGATTTTGAACGGCGCCCCAATTATATTATGACCATATCTGCTTCAGATGGCTCTCTAGAAAATCCTTTAACCTCATATGCTACCATTTCGATATCCTTGATAGACGTTCAAGATCAGTCACCTGTGTTTATCAATGCGCCATATTCCGCAACAATCGATGAAAATACTGCCCCAGGAACTAGCGTGTTAAACGTTGCTGCTATTGACGGAGACGTGGGAATTCCCCGCGATGTTATCTTATCTTTGGAAGATGAAGTATTTGGATATTTTACTTTAATACCCTTCGGAGACCCTATCGAGGGTACTGCCGTGTTGGCAACTACTAATATATCTTTGGATCGTGAAAATTCGCGTATTTTGCAAAACGCAGGCGTTTATGTTTTCTCAGTGCGGGCTACGGAATTAATTGACGGCTTCATGCCAGCAGACAGCTCTACCACTCAGATCACAATAGTTGTTAATGACATTGATGATCATGTTCCTACGTTTAACAGCAATAATCTTACCATATCTATACCAGAAAACCTGGGCATAGGAATGCCCCTACCTGGACTCGCAATTTTTATTAATGATTTAGATACGGGCAGTAACAGCCACTATGATTTAAAATTGCGAAATATTCGCAATTCTCTTAATGTATTCAGTGTAAGTCCTTTCGAAGGTCAAGGGAGAACACCCATCGTTGTAAAGGTGCTGAACTCAAGTCGTTTAGATTATGACGTTGCCGATTCAATGGACAGAATATTCTTGTTTGATATTATTGCTTCGGTGAGAGGCGAAGAGAAATCCAAAGTTCGAGTTAACGTTGAACTTACTGATCTCAATGACAATTCTCCAGTATTTGAATCCAGTAGTTATCGATTTTCCGTATCCGAAAATCTTCCCCCTAATTCCCGGATTGGTTCAATTACAGCCACGGAAAAGGATTCTGGTAAATTTGGTGATATAACTTATTGTCTTAAAGGCTTCGGTGCCGATCACTTTTACACAGATCCCAAATTGGGAGGGTTTTTCGTCAAAAAGACTTTGGACTACGAAACACAAAGTAGTTATAGTTTCTCCATTGTAGCAGCAGACGGAGGTGGCCGTGAAATGAATGCCCAAATTTACGTAGAAATTGACGATATAAACGACAACTATCCGCAATTTGAAAAATCAGAATATGTTCGTACTATAAGGGAGAATACCGCCATTTTTGAACCACAATTTATTATAAGAGCCATTGATGTAGATGGTCCTGCTCAAGGTGGTGGTAAAATTCGATATGGCATAATATCAGAAAATAGCATATCTGGCAATGTGTTTCACATTGATGAAGTATCTGGAGAAATTTCATTGCAAAAAATAGCACGTTCCAAGGATACGGAGAGAGGAGAATATGAGTTGGAGGTGGCAGCTACCGATTTTGGAATACCGCCGTTAACTAATATTACCAAAGTTTCAATACGTGTGGGTATTTCGGGTAACCAACGACCAGTGTTCAAAGGTCATTTTCAGAATGTTGAAAACGTACCAATTTTGGGCCCGCCTAGTTATCGAGTATCGATACCAGAAAACGCTCCCGCAGGTCATAATGTAACTGTAGTCAGAGCTCATGACCCAGATGGTTTGGATAGTTTACTCCGTTATCGTATTGTGGGAGCTAATGATAACTTTGAAATCGATGAAGCGTAAGCTATTTTCGCGTTTCTTTCCCTAATTTGTTGACAGGTGGAATATAAAATATAAATCTTTTTCTTTTATAGTATCGGCTTAATAAGGGTCTCCCCACAGGCTCGCATCGATCGTGAATCAAATATGGGCAGTTTTGAAATCATTGTTAACGCTGTGGACTCTGGTTTACCGATAGCTGAAACAGCTACCTCCACTGTTTATGTAAATATCAAAGATATCAACGATGAAAAACCAAAATTTGAACATCCTAGTTACGTGGCGTACATTTCGGAACGTACTGAATTTGGGGAAACTGTGATTAAAGTAAAGGCCATTGATAGCGATTTAAATTCCAAACTGTGTTACTCTATTAAAGATGATAATATCAAGGCAATTACCAAAACAGGGATTGGTTTGATCAATCGCACAAGTTATCGCGTTGAAGACGCCTTTCGAATAAACAACCAGAGTGGTATTATCTCGGTTAATGGAAAATTACGTCATGACTTAGCAGCAGTTATCGTGTTGCCTATTGAAGTAAGAGACTTAAACGCTGAAATAAATCTTGACTCCCAAATTGATACTACTGAGGTTACAATTTATGTGCAATCGTTCAAGGATACAAATCCTGTGTTCACCAATAAGGGCTGGGTTAGTTCGAAGGCTGTAATAAATATACATATTATGGAAGAAATGCCCATTGAAAGTACGCTCTTCGTATTACAAGCTGAAGACCCTATCACGAAGCTGCCTATAAAAAGTTTCCAGTTGATCGAACCACTTAAATTGGAATACTTTCATATTCACGAACGCAGTGGCGAAGTAATTTTACGTAAACGTTTGGATTATGAAACCCTTAGAGAGGATGAAGTTCAATGTATATTCCAAATCAAAGCCAATTCGCCAGATGGCCAGCGTAGCACTATTAGTAAGGTAAATATAACGATCGAGAATGTCAATGACAACGGCCCAATATTTGAAGAGCAATCTTATCGGGCAACGGTAGAGGAAAATAAGAAGCATCCTCTTAAGATAATACGTGTCCGAGCCACCGACAAGGATGCCACTCTAACTGAACGTGACGAACGTTTCGGTTATCATAAGATCATATATTCACTACATGGAGAACATTCGGGCTTATTTGAAATTAATTCTTCAACAGGTGAAATTATGATAGGATTAAATCAACTCATAGACCATGAACGGACTCCTCGTATATATTTGCAAGTAAAGGCTGAAGATTCGCCTGGAAAACCAATGGATTCTAAACACAGTTTTGTCGACCTTGAAATCGACGTATTGGATATAAACGATAATGTTCCACAGTTTGACCAAATCGAATACACGGCAGTAATACCTGAAAACGCGGACATTGAAACAAGCGTTATAAAAGTTTTTGCTACCGATCTGGATGAAGGTCCCAGTGGTGAGGTTTACTATAAAATTGCAGAAGAAGATGAGGTAGCTGATCTTTTCAAGATTAATAAATATACGGGCGAAATAAAAACCAAAAGTGAACTAACGGGTAAGGGACGCGCTGAACCCTATACCATACGCATTATAGCCCAAGACAATGGTGAACAAATCTCAAAGCAAATGGCTTTAAGCTCTGAAACTAGTGTTGCTATTTACATTGGAGATGTTAGTGCCAATGATGGCAAACCGTATTTCCTGAAGCCGAAAGATGGGCAAGTGGCCGACGTTAAAGAAGTAAGTGAATTGCATTAAAATTATAATATAATGTTATGTCCCCTTGTTTGGCATAGCATTAAATCGCTTCTTATTATCAACACATGTTAGACACGATTTAAATGTGCGAAGTGAACCGAAGTGAAGATAGCCCGCCAAGGTTTGCACTTTTGTTAAAAATGTCTATGTTGCTAAGTTACGGCTTATCGCGAAGTAAAAGCTAAGTCATTGCTAAGAAATCTCAGGCATAACAATAAAAGAATGCAATGTCCAAAATGAGTTGTAACCACTTTCAGAGACATTACCAGCTTCCAGACTTTAGATACGTTTTAAAAAATTTTAAATCCTATTAGAAAAGTCCTATTTCATTACTATGTGTAGGCCCTATCACTGCCAAAATCGCCTCAACTATGCCCTGCTCATATACATAAGATAATAAAATAATTATAGAAAATTTGAAAAAAGTCGAAATCCGTAGCAATTGCTGTGAATGAAACGGCAAATGCCCTTCTCTCTCGTACAATTGTTAGAATTTCATTAGCCAATTACCAATTGAACACGCGTCATTGAGAAGTCAGAGTAAATACAATACCTATATAGCGCGCATTACATACGCTAGCAAGTTTCGGTAGTAAAAGCAGAATTCAAAGAAAGTCAAAAAAAAAAAATCAAGTGATCGAAAACCCACTCACCATCTGAACACATATGATATATATTGTAAATTTAACAGACTGAAAATTACGGATTGAAGATTACAAATCAAATAAATCAATCAAATCACATTGGGCACTTTTCACAATGAATTTTGGATTTTTGATTTGTTCAATAGGAGGAGGAGAAGAAGACGATGAAGAAGAATTTTTTTCATTTTTCAAAATATGCCAGAAAGCCAAATATAATTAACGTGTTTATTAATTTTGTTTAGAATGCTCCTATTGGCACTGCAGTCTTTCAAGTTCAAGCTAGCGATCCAGATAATCCAAATACACCATCGGGTACTTTGCATTATAAAATATTAGATGATACACTCGATGCGGCCGCGTTTAAAATCGATGAAAACACTGGCCTAATAAGCACATCTCAAGTACTAGATCGCGAAACTAAAGATTTATATAACATAATCCTGGAAGTATATGATGATGGACAGCCGGGACAATCGTTGACGAAAGTTCTACAAATCAATATTTTGGATGTGAACGACCATCAGCCAGTCTTTTGCAGAGAACCAGTTAGTATACAACATAACTTGAAAGCACGGACTTCAGCACTGAAAAATTAAAAACATTTTTATATAATCTAGGACGAAGGACCTTTACAATTTCTTGTTCTCGAAGAAGAACATGGAGGAACAATTGTTGGAAATTTCGCAGCTATTGATATAGACATAGGAGAGAATGCTTTAATTGATTACGTAATAATTGAGGGAAATGATGAGAAAGTTTTTTCTATTGAGACGTCCGAAAATAATACCGCTACCTTAAAAACGACGAAACCGATAGATCGAGAGTTAGTTGAGAATTTTCAATTAACTGTTAAATGTCTACAACGGGGTGAAGCGATTGATTCGTTAATTGGCGATACGTACGACCGATACGATCGCTCTCATTTACGAATTCACGTAAGAGTGATTGACATTGATGACAATTTACCGCAATTCGAGCATAAGTATGCATCGGTGGGCGTACGCATCAATGTACCCATTGATACAATTATTACAAAAATTCGCGTCACCGATTTGGACGCGGAAGCTGAGCCCTTAATCTTAACTATCGAAAATCTTACTTTTGTTCCGCAATTTTACAAAAGAACGAAAACAATGCGAACCGCCGTATGGCAAACTTTATTCGTACTTGACAATCGAACAGGTGAACTTAAAACCGCCGGTTCATTCGCCGATTATGTGGACGGCTACTTTGAAATGAAAATACGTGCGAATAATTCACAAAATGTTAAACGACACACGTTCAGCACTTTCAATGTATTCATTATACGTGATAAATCGCTCCTGAAATTTGTATTTGCTCGTCCACCGAAAGAAATACGAAATATTGTGCGGCCTTTTCAAGAGAAGATGAGGGAAAAACTCACGCCTTTTAACTTGAACCTACACATTATGGATACGCAAGCGCTAACCAGATCCGATTACAGTTTAGACTTCACTGCAGCAAGTTCTTGTTTTCAAATGTTCAGAAATGGTTCCGCGATGTCACTTAATGAAATGAAACGACTAATGAACTCCGAACGTCTAAAGGAAGAGTTACTCGACGTTTATGTAGAATATGGAATAAGTGCAGTAGAACCATGTTCGACCAGAAAAATTCCAGCCATCGCTGGTATAATAGGCTTTCCAGGCATATGGCTTGTGGGTATTGCTGCTCTAATAGGGATGGCGGCTTTAATAACGGTTTGCACAGCTTGTTTCTTAAAAAGGAAGTAAGTTTGAAGCTTTGCATAATCTTAACTTTAAAAATTTGCCGTACATAACGGTATCCAATTTCAGATTTAAAGCGCATTCAAATCATAGCTTGCAAACTTCCTACGCACCTACAGAATCCTTTGGTGTGAGTGTACCTGCTGTTTATCTACCATATTCTGAACCTATGTACGGCCCCCTATAGCAACCAGTTATCTGGACTAGTGTTAATTAAATTAAGGTTACTTCTAAATCTAATTATATAAACTCTGTCTCTTCTTT
Organism: Glossina fuscipes; assembly: GCF_014805625.2. Taxonomy (NCBI): domain Eukaryota; kingdom Metazoa; phylum Arthropoda; class Insecta; order Diptera; family Glossinidae; genus Glossina; species Glossina fuscipes. The sequence goes on along the minus strand of NW_023998415.1, from coordinate 49,808,653 downwards.
CCTTACTGCCGGTAAAAGAATGTATTTTTTTTCTTTTTTTAAACTCGGATTATACAAATTATTAGCGAAAAAGACTGCGGATTTTGTTAACATCGTTCGAAAAATAGAATAAAGCTTACATGTAATATGCCTGTGATTTATGGTATTTTCTAATTTTAAAAACTAGAACATCTTTTTCTAGATAGATAACTAACTAATGATTCTATTCAATGATAATGAGGGTTTTCGTGAATAAAATCGATGTACAATTTAAACGTTACGCATAATTTGAGAAATATGATCGTTAATTGATTGGACTTGATAGTACGTATATGGCAGCTCTATGTTGTAAAAAAAGTATATGTATATATATATATATATACTTTTATATACATGTATACTTTTTATATATATATACTTTATATATATATATACTTTTATGCTTTACATATTATAGATACATCGGCTTATAACCATAAACGTAATCGATTGATACAGGTCATAATTGAGTATGCTTGCGATCCTAACCGCATACGTATCAAAGCAAGTCACTTACAACCGATCCATCCGAAAGTTAAATACAGACAAGATTCTTGCGGAATTGATACTTCCATAGTTTTCTTGTACTATATACATATTTATGGTAAGTATTATTATATGCGAATATATGCAATACTCAGAACGACTTTAGATGTTCGCGTCTGTTATTATTACAATTTGTTCGGAGTTTCAGTTTCTCACTCAACTTAAGTCTGTTTGTTTATATATAGCTCAAAATTTTCGATATAATTCAATGAATTTGCGAACGCTGGTATATTTGCTCTGAAGAACGAGCCCTACTGAAAATAGATTAATTCGGACCATTTGTACGGCTACTGTCGTTGTTATGTAGAAAAAAAGTTGGTATTTACAATATTTCCCGGCGATAGGAGCCAAGTTTTCGCACCGCTCCCCTATAAGGATTATTATGCAAAGTCAAGTTTTGCCTAACAGTGAGATCAAATTTTTTGGATGAAAATAGATTGAAAAATATTCATCTTTTCGATCCTTTATGGAAGTTCTCTCTCGGGAACAGTTTACAATAAAAAAAAAAAAATGAAACACAAAGTTGCATTTTCAGTATCTTACGACGAAAGTAGATGATGAACAACGAAATCTTTAACAAGAAAGTTTAATTTGGCAAGACCACCTCAGTTCATATTCTGGGTTTGACTTCACATGTAAAAACCTGATACTAGATCTAAAAGTATGTCTTGAATACCCGAAGAGTTCGATTAGACGAGATGGTGTCCGGTGATTTTAAATGGGGGCCTTGGCTAACTGAAATGCGAAATATTCGAAAATTGCCTCGACTTGTCTTTTATAAATAGAAAGATTTAAAATAAATATGAAATAGATATACACGTATACGTAGTGTACATTTACAGTTTTATCTTATGAAAAATATTTCGTTTTTTATTTTATATTTAATTAATTGATAAGCGTTTTCACCTGACATCAAGCAACGTGCTTGAAATTGGTTCAAATTTTCGATGGAGAAATTATGCCACAAAGTTGCATTTCTCCTTGTCAGCCTTTCCCAAACATCTCAAACGGTTAAATTAATGTTGCGCTTATCAATTCATCGATAATGTAACAAAAATTGAATCAAGACTATCCAAGTGAATGATTTAGGTAATAACAGATGGGGAAGAGGTGTTTATTATTATTATTATTATTATTTATTATTTTAATTTTAGACTAATGAATTGAATTCTTAGACTAAAAAAAGAGACATTGAGCACTAGCAATACAGGCTATCGGCTCTAATTTAAAAAAATGGATATTAGATAATCAGCTTAGTAGTATTAATAAAGTAAAATATTGAATTCATATTCTGTTCTGAAGCTGATTGTAGAATGTTCAAAGGGTTAATCGTTCCAAATGCAATACTTCTAGCCAAGGAAAAGTTGAAGAGGTGTTTAAAGTCTCCTAATTGTTGAAAATCGTCAGTGAGAAAATGATAAATTTTCAATTTTTCTTAAGACATCGGCATGAGCGGGATAATGAGCACTGTTATTCCTCTCATTGCTGCCTTGAAATTCTTAAGCGTTAAAGTTAAACGGATTCGATAAATTTGAGGTCGATGGAAGTCTGTGTTTTGAAAATATATTCAAGTGAACCGTAATAGGTGCTGCTTTTGGATTCGTGCTATTCGCGATAGCTAAGAACTGTTCTCGACTTATAGGACGGTAAGCAGGAAATCGTTTAAACCGTTTTATTGCGGTTGGATCACACACCAATGATTGCCGCTCTTGTTGGCGGTATTTTGACGTTTGATGTGGATAGACTGTGTGTTGCAAAGAGATTCTGGCTTGACTTATTTGATTTAGCATATCTTTAACCTGTGTTGGACGTTTACGCGAGCAAAAACTATTATAATAATCGTCAGCAGATATCGATACTGGCAGGGGTGTAGTAAGGTAACGTGTATGCGCGTTTTCTAAAAATGATATCGAGTTGAGTTTTATCGAAGGTTTAAAAGTATTTTCCTCCATGTTAGGAGCTGTCGAGCCTCTAACATTTCTTTGCATGGGCCATAAGGGAGATATGTCCAATTTAACTTTGAACGGCTCATGATTTATCAATTCAGGTGATCGTATGACATTTAATCCGTTGTAAGGTGAATAAAACGACGGATATAACACATTATTATATTTCGAAGGAGATGCGTACTGGGAAAATGTTAAATTATTAGCGCTAATTATTTTCTCGTTCCGAATGTCCTTTTTTAGCCTTTTATATATTGAATTTTGAGCCCTAAGGTTGTTGACGTGTTTTGGCTGTTGAAACGCCATAAAATTGATGTCATATGGTGACGCTGGCCTAAATAAGTGAAACTGATCCATTATTAAATCCTGATAACGCTGACCTTCTAAATTCACCGTGGGTGTGGGCAAAGCACTTTTACCGTGCAAATGGGCGTGAGCAGTGCTGTATTGTTGCCATAAGCCGCTAGGCTTTTGTCGTTTGCCACGTAAGAAATTAATGAAGCTACTCAACTTGAAGTTGTTGAATGATCCAGATATATGTAAAACTGTGGGTGTCGATATATGTGATGGGAGAATACGAATAAAAATAGGGTCATCACCACTAAACTCTCCAGTTTTACTTGCGTCGATGCCCATATCAGTCGCAGGCTTTTTAAACTCGGTAGGCAAAGATCCTTCCGAAGGAGTACGAAAAGGTTTGGGTATGTTATCATTACTAGAAGTTTCATCAGTTATCGCGTTTAATGTATTGTATTGACGGTGCACATCAACTGAATTTCGGTCAACGTTTAAAGGAAGGCGTCTTGTTAATAGATCACTTTGCACCAATTTTAGGGCAAACGGACGTCTATGTTTAGTTTTATAATAATTGTATGATTCTGGTGGCATATTGTAATCAAAATTAGTAGCAGAGCCTTTGGTGGCATTATCTGGAAGGACGAACAATGACTGACGATGATTGCTTGATATCGATTGCTGTTCTTGCTCTGCATCGATCGTTGGCGAAGCTATTAGTTTTGATGGATTTATTTTTGTGTGCCATGTACCGTAACCGGATCGATCGTGTGTGTTGCCATCATTACGTCCTAATAGGTAAGCGGCCGACATTGCTGGCCATTGGAGTTCCTCTTGCTGTTTGCTCAAAATTTGCTCTCCTACCCCACGGCGTAGTGGCTGATTCTTTGCTGACATATTTTGATTAGATCCTGTATAAAGGCTTCCATACCTCGTATCAATATTCGTATTAATGGAACGATTTAATATATCCAGCTTATCGTTACCGTTATTGTCGAATTGTTTTGTTTTATATATCATCAAAGTCATGACAGTAGAAGTAATGTTAACGTTAAATGCCGGAGTTTTATTCTCGCAAATTGCGATTGCCAAGACATTGAACAGTATTATTGACACCTGTTGTACAAAAGAAGAAAAACAAAACGAAAATGTAACAAGGAAAGTTGCAAGAATAATAATTTCTACAAGATAGGAAGGAGTTGATTCCTTCGAGTCCTTCAAATCGCATATCCTACTTAGTGGCTCTTCAAAGCTGAAAACGACACTCAGCAGGCACCATCCGTTTTATATATATATATATATGCTGCTGTGTTATGCTAAATTAAATAGTCTAAACTTGTGAAATAATCACTTATGAAAGAAGGGGATGAAAAATATTTATTCACTGATAACCGTGATTTCATCTCATAGCTCGAATTTGGGGATATTTGATTTTAACGCTCCCAAAGTATACAAAACTATTTGATGCCAAATATATTTTTTTGGATAAATTTTAAGGTCGTATCGTAACCCTGCTAGACGACGAAAAGGTAGAAAGGCAAAAAAATAAGCAATAGATCTCATTATTTTCAAGGACATTTCTCCGAGGAATGCTTTTATGCGTTATAAACATATACTCCTTCGGTGCCCATGGAAGCATAACGTTGACAATTACAACTCAGCAACTACTAAAAGAAATTTGCATGTCCTTGCACTATAGTAAGGCAGAAAAGTTTTTCATATTATATTCGAGGCCTTAATGATACCATTGGAATTGGGCATTTCTAGAATACTAAAGCTATTACTAATTGGAGAAGATATAATATACATACAGCTTTCAATCAAAATCAAAAACAAAGTATAGAATGGCGTTATGAAAAGATTTTACTTACAAACACAGCGGAAGCGCACAAGAAGCCATTTATATTGCACAGTATATCAACTTTAGTTAGAGAAGTACTTTGACATTTATATACTATTCGATATTTTAGATTCTTGAAAAACATTTTTTCCCAAAAGAACACAAAACGTCTTCTAGATAAATCTGATGTTATGAGAAGAATTTAAACAGTTGCGACGAATTGCAGCAAAATTTTATTTGAAAAGAGCAGCAAACATCCTCCGCTTCAGTGGAAATCGCAAAGCCAACTGAAAACTAGAAAAACTTTATGAGGATCCAAAGAAATTAATTTGAATGCGTATAAGAAAAACTCCGGTTGTTGTTTGAAAAATATAGCATCTGACATATAGATCAAATACATTGTATATGTGTATAATATTTAACCAAAGCCGACCGTTAAGTACTTTATACTCCTTCAACTAGATATATTTTTATTATAAAATACCGAAAAATTGGATCTTGTTGCATAAGAACTCTTATTTTTCGTCGAAGCCTTTATATGAGAGACCGAAAATTAAATCAATATTATCCAAAATTTAATTAGCAAACTACTATTCTGGACTAATTCTCATCATAGAATACTACTAAAAACTACTCTTACTACAGCAGTTCCACCTCATCCAAAGTTTTCACTTTCCCCTTATGCCAAAATAATGTTTTTAAACGATTTTAGTCCAAAATTATTAACAATGCAAAATTTTCAATCATGAAAAGTTCGTAACCTCACGTGTTGCAAAAAGGGAATAGACGCCAAAAATAACCGAATCCAATCGTTTTTCAATACAGTTTATGGTTATCTCAAAATATGTAGACGCACGAAATCCTCTTAAAACAGGTCACGGTGCATAACCTTAGTTTTTCAAAAAGGAAGTGGTTGCCAAAAATAATCGAGTCCAGTAGATTTTCGATATAGTTTGTGGTTCGAAATCCTTCTAAAAAAATTTGTGAGTTGACTATAGAGTTATATACGCGGGCAACAGATCCAAAAAGATTTAAAATAGCCGATTTGATCGATTTGTATAATAAAATAAAAGCCCATTATGTACTTCTTACTACGTACTATGGCAAACGGTGTAGAGTATAAAAGAGACCATAAAAGTTAAACATTCTTTGTTGACGATTTCTATTTTGCTTAATAGGAATAATTATATTGTTGCGTGAAGCATATGAAGCAAATATCACGCAAAACAAATGAAATCCCAATCAGATAATTAGTGCGAAACATCTCAAACGGCACGTTATTAATAAGTGGTCATGGAAATGGAAAACTAATGCACTACTCTGTAACGAGCAACTTACAGCTCTTGCCCTAAGAGCTTATCCTAATTTTATATGGACCCACATAACGTAGAAGTTGGTGACAGTTCATCATTCCTTTTAAGTCTTTAAAACTTAGACTTGGTAAAATTAGTTTCATTGGTATTTCATTGCTTGTCAATCGTTTTACGTCTTCTTCGAAAATTTAACTAAGGAGAATGAATGAGAAATCAGAGAAAACAATAACTTACAAGAGCTGAAATAACGGAAACAAACATTATTTCAAACATTAACCGCAATTGTTATTCAAGCACCTTACCACCGACCGTCCTTAATCTCCACTTTCGGAAGCCAAGCCCTATTGAAATGTCTTAATCGGATACTTTTACCCAAAAATCAGCATATAATAAATTACCAAAAATTTTCTTCAATTTACAAGAATTATGTTAATCATTTAATTAAATTTTTTACACAAAAAATCCACGATCAATGCGGGAGCATTTAAATACTTTCGCTACGTAAGAATACTTCCGCAAGTGTAATAAAACACTCAGATTTATATAAAATGAAGACTTGAAAATTTATGCAGAAGCTCTTCAGTATAATTTACAAACAAATCGATATTGTATCGAATCAGTCTCATATTATTTTTGCATTTTTTAGAGTTGTAGAAATATATTCCTGCAAACAACGTTGCGAAAACACCGTCGGCAGCACGGATTTGAAATAACGATCTTAAAGAAAGCCGTCGCTACTAATCCACAATATTAAGCAACTCTGCGACTTTGTTTAATTTTATTGTTAAGGTGGAGCATCGCACTATTACTTTTGTATTCATTTTTCTATCCTTTATTGCCCGAAATTTATTAATCAATCAAAATACTTATATTCCTCTTCTCAATACTTTACATAATTATTTCGCAGATGTATTTAAGTAACACACACAATTAACAAATATTTTACAATTTTTGTATTTTAATTCAAAAAAAAAAAACTATTTCATTAGACCATACATGAGTCTTTTTTATGTGTAGTTCTAAAAATTAATACACAATCTTGCAAAATCCCTAACATCTTCTTTTTCCTGACTTGTACTTATCATCATGTTTACTATGGACTTCTTTGCGCTTTCTCTTATTTAAAGGATTTCTGGGATCGTAAGCATCGTACCAGTCGTCTGCTTTAGTAGAGGCATCTTTGGCTAAAACCGGTGCGTCATCTTGAAACTTCAGCATATGTTTTAGCCAATCATCGCCTTGAATTTCTTTTTCCATCGCTGATTCATCAACTTTGTCAAGCTTAATGTCCTCTTCAGGGAATTGTTGCTTGAGTGAGTGTAATTTTGAACGAAATTTTGTTAGTAAATTCAAAGTGAAATCTTCTCTAATTTGGGAAAAGAAAAACGATAGATAAATTTAACTTTTTTTTAGTAATATTTCACTTACCGGCCAACGCCTTTGAGCGGCATGTTGGATTTTATAATTTCATATTTTTCCTTTTCTTTTATGAAATTCTTAATTAACTCATTATCTTCAACTTCTTTCTTAAAATTTCTTGCTTTCACTTCTTCAGTCAATTTTTTCTCTAAAATTCCATCTTTAACCTTTTTTTCAATTTGATACTGTTTTTTAAGTGAGAGAATCTCTTGACGAATTTCTTCTCTGTAAGAAAACATGAAGGTACAAATGTAAGGACGTATTTTGTTTTTCTTCCAGGTAACCTTACTTTTTTTTAGTGTTTTGCATTTTCACGTGCTCTTCACAAGTTAATAGGGAGTCGTTTTCCGAATCTGAGTTATTTTTTTTAACAATGCTATCGGATTTGTTTTTTGTAATTTTGGACTTGAGTTTCTCCTGTATACGGTGCTTTCTTTGCTGAACTTCAAGCTCATTTGACTGTTTAACGAAGCTTTCGTTGTGATCATAATCGGCTTCATTTTCTTCTGCATTTGAAATTACTCTGACTGGTTCTTTGCTAAGGTTAGGATCGTCAACTGCGTCATGCAAGGATTTGGCTTTACCGGCATTTTTCTGCATAAATTGATTGGTTTTTTCCTCATCCTCTTCGGCTTCCTCTCCAAATGATAATAAACCAAAATTCCTAAGAAAAAATTAGCTAACATTTAACTAAATTCATTTATGATTACTAACTTGATTCCTTTCTCCTTTTCGACTTTTCTTTTCTCTTTATTATTCGCTTTTTGAAATTTTCTCGGTTCGATATCGCAAAATGGATTTTTAAGGATTTCAGTTTTTAATATTTTATGAGCATACATAGGCCTTTCATTATGATCCGTCAGAGCTTCTTCTAGCTTAAGCATGTTAAATATTGTATCACCAGTAACTTTGCCAAATAAAGTGTTTTTGCTTTGTAGTTCTGGAGTTGGTGCCATAGTGAAGAAAAATTGTGAGCTATTATCATCTTTGTCTGAGTTTGCCATTCCAACCAAACCACGCCTAACATAACGCAGTCTTGAGTGGAATTCATCTTTAAATGGATGACCGTAGATAGATTCACCACCAGTACCATCACCATTAGGATCTCCACCTTGTACAATAAAACCTTTGACCACACGATGAAATATAGTATCGTTGTAATAACCTTCCATGCATAATTGAATGAAATTTCGACATGTCTTAGGACATTCACGAGACCATAGTTCAATATCAATGTCACCCACTGTTGTCTTTAAGAGAACCTGTTGAATTCAAAATTTAGACGGTATACAGCTTATTGGCAAAATGCTCACTTTTCCTGCTGTTGGAGGCTCTTGTATATATATATTACTCATTTTCCTCAAATCGACTTTTTTATTTTGATTAAAAGTACTAGATGGGTCAGAGTGGTTAATAGTAACTAAAATAACTATTTACGATAAATGTGAAAATAACAAACCGGTTGATGCTGTCATGAAACAGATCAAGAAATGAAATTAGTTAATAATTTGTAATAGCATGTCATATAAATTATTAAAATACATTTCATTATTATATACACAATAATTATAAATAAAAATAAACAATAATAATAAACTGAAGTAATTCTTAGTTATACAGTTCACAAACAAAATATACTTATGCTTGTAAAAAAAAGCGAAGTGTGTTAACCAAAAGATTATTGAAACATATGAAATAATCAGAACATTCTAAATTTCAAATATCTAGACACGAACAGGAGACTGAAAACAGGCTAGCAGATATACAAAAATGTCCATAAGCATAGTAAAGGAAAGTAATAAATCGAATCTTCTTAAAATTCTGATAACTATATCGGAGTGAAAAATGAAGTAATTTGTAAAGTGGCGAAGAAGACGCTAATTGATAATAGTTTCAAATAGACCCGAAAGGGATTAAGAGAATATCACTTTCGCAATGGAATACATCCAAGTGCATAAGCCACTCGTTTGTCCTAAACAATAAAGGATTTTCATCGACTTCAAACTGACCAAAGATGGCACAGTTCTGACTGTTCTTAAAAGCAATGTACTGACCCATAGAGAATAAACTATTACGATAATATCAGTTATCAGTGTTAAGATCTTGATTTGATTTATGAGCACGTAACCTAATAGAAAAATGATAGCAGACGGTAAAACGTCTATGAACAGATTACTTCCAGCCAATGGTAACATCTTAGCATCAAAGAAGGATTTTACATTCAGGTGTAACAGAATTAAAAGCAACTTACGGAAACTCTACCCAAGTTGGTGCACCCAATATCGGTTTATAAAAATTGAGAACAAAAAGTGTAATAAGATCTAACATCTTTTCAAGATATACGACCATCTTTCCTAATAATTAAAGTCGTGCACAATGGTACCACCGTATAGTTGAATAAATAGAAAACAATTTATTGCTCTTTAGCTGATCATGGCCTAGTTTGCTAGAATTGTAAAAATGTTTGAAAAATATCCTAAAGAAATTAGTTATAATGGGTATTTACAATATCTTATGGAGATCTTATTTATTTTCGCCAAAAGTTCTATGCTAAAATCTGTCCCTTTCGCTGCATTAGCAGAACGTAGAATCACACGCTTTGCACCTTACCATTTAAGAAATGAGGAAGAAGACGAAAAAAATGTTTATAGTTCCACAACTGAAATCATAATTAATTCCAAAATCTCCATTACTCACTTCTTACCAAAAACCACATATTTTGTTTGGAAATTAATTAAAAAAATTAAAAAACGTTTATTCTATTATCTACGTAATTAGAACTCAACAAATAGAACATTACGTGGTACCTTTGTCGCAGGGATTTATTTCATTGAGCAAGCCCTGCTAAATTTTATACACATTATATTTATCATTTTATTCTTAATAGAAGTAAATTCTATCTAGAAGTATTAAAAACTCTCTTGTGCCTTATACTAAAACGTAAAAAGCTAAACTAATAAGGTTACTGAAGGTTTTAATTCTTTTTTAATAATTCATAAAAAATTATATTTTTAATGATTTTATTATTTATAGTTGTGTTTAATAATCTGATAATTTCTTCTAATACGTGATACAAATATGACCTACTCACTCAGGCTGCCTATCATTACTTACCCTGCACGTTTTAGATATGGCGGCTTGCTTTCTAATTTTATGATTTCCACCCCAACCTTTACCGGATACATTAATACTATAATTCTGAATAACAATAAAGTTTCTTTGTAAGGGAAAAATTTCAAAAAGAAGTTCGGAATTCCTCCCTTATATAATATCACTTCTATGTTCCAGGCAATTTTTGTATTTTTGATAGTTCGGCTTTAAATTTGGCAATAGTCTCTCTGGCTACTTTCAATTTATCCTTTAAAATGTTTATTTCATTCTTGACTTTTTCCCTTACTTCAGTAATGTTTGATAAGGATTTCTCCTTCTTAAGTTCAACTACAAATAAATGAATTTTAATAATGATGATTAACTTTGTTATTTACATACTTACAATTCGTATTATGAGTATATACTTCGTTGGTTAGTGGCTGAACACTCACAAGAAAGTGTTGCATTAGTTGCGTCGGTTCTTGAAATACAATCTCCTCATAGGATTCCGATACTAGACCAGTTTTTGGATCCATTGGGGCTGTGGATAATTCCCCGCCTACTATTGGTGATTGAAATAGTTTTAGTATATGATAGCAAGTCACCGGTCTTTCTGTAGGGTCATGAAAATAGATTTTAATGACCACTTCAAATTCTCCCCAACCAGTTTCCGTAATTTCATATGGTGGTTTGGTTACGATGCGATTAGGATTTGCGTAACTCTCATGCAGTTTGAAATGAACCTTTTTTACATAAAGTGACATGTCTTCATTCTGATAGGGTTTCACATACACTTTCCATTGATGAGTATGACCATCTTCTTCGCGTTTTTTGCCAAAAGACTGTGCGATATTTCCATAAACTATAGGTTTGATAATCGTTAAGCCTTTTACGCGACCTCCTGAATCAGGACCAAAATCGGTAGGTATGTTTAAACTATTCATTATGGTAAATTAAAATGATTTGTTTTATGCCAAAAGTCTACAACAAAACTGTGATTGCATATAGCAGCTGTTACCAATTATAGGTATTACTGGGAAATGATACCCTCTACACAATAATCAGCGAAGATAACAACACGAAAAGAAACGCGATTTTAGATCTAAACAATTAGTGCATAGTTTCTAAAAAAAACTACGCGCCGCAGAGTATATGTAAAATCTATATATATATATTTTCAATTTTCTTTAATGGAATGGAATAATAGCAAATAACTTAAACTAACCGTTGGTTTTAAAATTTGCCGTATAGAATTTTTATAATGTTAGTGAGTTTGTATGTGTAAGTGTGTGGAATCAATCGGACCAACATCAGTTTCTTCCTGTTTATATTCTGGTTCATTCTGAAGACTTTCTCTCTTCTCTTCGGACTGCTTCGAAGATCGCTCCTCAAGAAAGATAGAAAGTTCGTACTTTTGGAGCTGCGACCGAAAGCCTATGTTGGCATCATAACGCCTCAGTGTCTACGGTATCCTTATAAGCTGTTGCGTAGGCGTATGTGAACTTTGCGTAAGCAACTTCAATAAAAGGTCGCGATATATTTAGTTCAACCTCGGAGAATTTTACATTTCTTTATTAAATCGTCCAGCAAATCGACTTCGTTAAATTTCTTGACCTCCTCATCTTTTTAAGCAATCTTCTGTGGCTGGAAACATCCCTCTTTGGGTGTGACATAGATTAATTTTTTTCGTTTTTCTTCAAAAATTAAATCAAATTTATTCCACGATATACATCACGCTCGTAAAAAAAATATATTTTCAAACTGTTCAAAATCCAACAATTGAATGAATTTTTCTTTTCAAAAACAAAAGACTAAGCTTGATAATTTAAAAAAGAAAGAAAAATCAATTTCTAATTAGGCTACCATATCACAGAATCAGCTATTATCAACTCGTTGAATAATTTATAAAAAAGGGATTACAATAAAACCAACAGTAAACCAAAAAAAAAAAAAAAAAATGATTTTAAGAACCGCGCAAAGAAGAAATGTGTTAAAATGTTTGTGTGAAATTAGAAAAACCATATGTTTTGTAAAAGTGAAATCAAGTTGGAAATATAGATCTGTGTCGTTTCTACCGACTCGTTTATCAGAATGCTAATAATAGCGCTGTTTTACTCAAGCTATATAGAGAGGTAAGATAAAGAATTTGGTAGGAGCGAAATAAATTTCATTTTAATTCAAAATAAAAGGCATGAAAGATTTTCTATGCTAAAAGAAAGAAGTAAATATAAATAAAGTGTACATATCAATAGCCTCAAATGAATGCGTGAACTTAACAACATATAAAGTCAATTTTGCACTTTACAACTTCAAATAGTTCTTTGTGAGCAGTCTATCCAGCTTTTTCGACTTTAACGGTTCTCTGCCTCTCATGCTATTATAAAAATTACTCACTGGTTCGATTAACTCTCGAAAATGCCTTGTTTTCTCGGTCGCCGTTGTATTCATTTTATATCGGATTTATTGAGTTGTGAACTTAGATTATCGTTTACAGATTTGCGTTCTTTTCGCTTACCTTAGCATGACCTGCGCAATCAAACTACCGAATGGGGGTATTAATTCGCCTGCTCTATTAAGGGAAAAACCCACTCTCAGCAAACAACAGTGTATATTTGCCAGTTTTGTTTGAATGAAAGGAACGTTAACAGAGTAGAGATATTCAAAGAAGTTATTATATATGTTTTTAAGTATTAAAAAAAATAATTTGTGAAAAATATTTGAATCTAAAATGAAAAAATGACTTCATCTAGAGACCAATAGTTAGAAAAACATTTTGTATGTTCCAGAAATATTGTTTTTTTTTTGTGATTGGGGAGTAATTGAATCAAAAAGTTCAATTATGGACCAGCAAAACATAATACAATCTTATGTTGAAAACTAATGTTTAAACCAACTTTTCAAAAGTATTTTACGGCTCGGGAGTGAAAAATGTTGCATTATTTTGGAAAAAAAAAACGGGTTTAAGATGTCTTACAGACGTGTTTTTCTTTTTTTGTTACAAAACTATAAAATTGGCCTACTATATTAAAATCCAACAAAATCATATCCTGTCGGAAATTTAGAAGATTATTCCATTGCAATCAATTGTTCCGCATCCATACCATACGTCAAAATGTTGTCTTTCATCAATAGAGCTAAAAAGCGATTTAGAAAATAATACTAAATCGATCGATGAGCAAGTTCTTCATAACTTTCCATACATTTGCAACAATCTTAATATACTTTTACTATTTGCAGGGTAGTGTATAAATGCATCGCAGTCCATAAATACAATGGAATAAATTCAAATCTTAGTAAAGATTATTCATCATGTATAACTGTAATTAATTGATTGTGTTAATCATATTGGCTTCAGTCTCCGAAGAATTTAATGTAAATTGAGTTTTTGTCGCGATATTTTAACCTTAACTGCCTTCTACTGACTCTATAACAATGCAAAGCTCATAAAGTGTTTTAAGCAAAAAAAAAAAAAAAAAAAAAAAAAAATGTTTATAAATAAAGTTTTATGATAATTTCAAAGTGGTTTTAATTTAATAATTAACTGCATGCAATGTGTTTGTTACATGAATTTTGTTGATGAAAAAGCATTGATATAGGGTATAAAATAAAAAGAGTAAATTTTTAAAATTTATACTCTTCAAAGAGTTGTAGAGGAAGAGTTAAAGCATTTTTTTAGAATTGCTAGAACAGCTAAACCGCACAGAGCAATATATTGCTGAGACAGTTTGCACAGTTTGCTAACATTATTAATGCTGATTGCACGTGAGTGACGGGAATATCTGAAAAAAAAAACAATTTTCTGTTTTATATATATTTCCACAAAAATATTAAACATAAATATATATACAAAAAGTGAAATATTTTTGAAGTATATTCAATATGACAGATCGCTTCGTTACTTTGGATATAGACAATGATGCATCCGGTCGTCGCAAAAGGAGTACGTCAAATAATGTTAGTCAGGTAATTTTTTTTTAACAGATAAGCATTGCGATCAATTGTGATTGAATATTTCAACTGTCGCCTGATTCTTTGTTGTCCGTCATTCAACAAATTAATAGTATTACAATAAAGGTTGTGAAGAATTTTCTCAACTATGGAACACATGAATGCTTCCGAAAGTAACGAAAATGAATTTTTAATTCTCATACTTTACACACAAACAATAAAATCTGATTGTGTTTAGGCCCTATCAGTCAATTGCTTGAAACTATTTCTGCATTCATCGTGTAGATGACCGTGTGAAATATTTCCACAAATTGTAACCGATAAATGTATAAATTAATTTTATTTATTATTAAATAAATATAATTTATTTTATTTTAAATCGTTTATTTATATAAAAAAATTTATTTATTTTTTTTATAAATTAAATTTATTTTATTTTATTTATTTGCACTTTATTGATTTGGAAAATAATTTCCCATGACAAACCTTTGTCTAAAGAAATTTAATCTTAACTATATACTAAGGTAGATTATAGTTTAAGCCTGATCAGTGGCCATCAATTCAGAGTATATATATATGAAGATATATATATATGCCCTGTGCTGCAAGCTTCTATATCAATATTTAAGATCGGAAGCATTCCAATAGACAAACAATAGATAGGCGCATACGGCAGTTATGAATTTAGAATCTAACACAGGCCCTTTACGGGATCTCTAATGAATCGCTTTAAAATTTTGAAAAATTGAAACTTCTATAAAATGATTTTTAAATCGCTTATAATTTATTCATTAATCGTGAAGTGCAAATTAGTTCAAGATATAAATAATATGGACTATCGTCTAGTTAATATGTGCTCAAGTGAATAAAAATATCTGCAACCAAAAACAAAAGAAACAACAAGTATTAACATTATAGTCGGGCAAGGTCAATTATTAGACACTCTACATTATTTCGCCTAATATAGAGTTATTCACTCGTTTTACTTATAAGACGCCAAAAGTTACACATTATTTTCATAAAAGGCCATACTTTCCATGAAAGCCCGCACTTTGAAGGAATCCTTATATGCAGTGGTGTTCCGGAAAATAGATCTACGTCGATTTGTATGTAGTTTTCACAATAAAATATTAAATGTTGTAACTTTTTACTATATATAAAATTAAATTTTTGTACGAGCGGTCATATAAGGGAGTGTTAAAAATATTGCCAAAGTCGTAGCAAATTTTTTTGAAAACTTTTGAAAATTGCAATTTTTTTCCTTATAAAGACTTTTCAAAATAAGGCGTTATATAAGGAGCCATCGAAAAAGTAGACCGATCCGAACCATTTCCAACAGCGTTCGTTTTTGGATCAAAACACGTCAGCGTACATAATTTCAAATCAAAATATCGCAAAAATTGCGACCTACAGCTTGAACACAAGCATACATGGAGCGATATTTCAGAACAAGGGCATGGGCAAACATCAGACGGACAGACAAGCTTACAATACCGAAGATGATTCTGAATCGATCGGTACAATAAAAGCTGGGCACACTTTAAGCCCTTCTGTTCCGTGTGCCACGCAAACTTAATGTACCTTGTACTACAAGTGGTGTAGGGTACAAAAATAAAAAATTATTCAAGCAAACTTTTGTTATATTGTAATTTCACTTTTTGCTTAGGTAACAACTTTAAGATCTTATGAATATTGAACAGTGGAAAAAATTTCAAATTAAGAGACATATATATATATATATATTAATGACTTCCTGTATGTAAAGGATGTTGTTGTCATTCTAAACTATAATGCAGCCATTGCTAGATCGTACTGCATAATCAAGTTCGTTTGACTGAGTTGAGATTAAAATCATTTTATATAAAAAGCTAAGGCAGAGAATACGCTCAACCTCCATTAATTATTTTTTTTCAACTTTGTTCATTCTATATAGTGAGATAGATGAACCATCGCTTAGAATTTCATAGAAATGGAGAATAGAAGATAAGAAATGACGGCGATCAACATCACTTAACATATATGTCAAAAATGGGAGAAATATTGATCTTGACAAGTTATTTCGATTGCGTCTATTTATTAAATGTAGTCGAAAGCACGTATTCAAGGTCAGCATTCGTTTAATGCAAATTTATGCAAGGCCTGTGTAACAAGTGATGAGAACATAATCCTTAACCGCGCATTTCATTTATCGCATTAAATTCAAAAGCTGTTCATTACTTATAGGAATACACCCTAAGTAAATGACTAACGCAAATAGCGAATGTAATTTAGTCGTGTGTTTGTCCGTCTTCTCAGTATTCAGTTAGATCGATCTGAAAACTTAGGTGAATAGCGACGTGTAAACGCTTGAGTTCCATCACATCAAAGAATAAATCGTCAAACTTTGCTTTAATTGAGCTGCTGATGTTTTGAACATAGGTAGCCATAAAAGCTTAAAAACATTTATATTTTTGAAAATTTTCAAAATAAGGCGAATTCGAACCATTCTCAATAGCGTTCGTCCCCGTTTGGGTCAAGTTTCATCACAATATCTCAAAAATTGTGACCTATCGCTTGAATACGAAATTACGAAATTTTTTATATTTTTAAATATGTTTAAAATATGTCTTTCTTTAGCCATAGGTATAGAGACTGGATTATTGTTTATTTATTTATTTTTTTTTTTTTTTTGAGAATCAATTTTGGGCTAACTATGCAGCTGGCCGGAGAGCTGCCTGGATTAAAGGTATCTTACGAGAGAGGGAGAGGGTTTGGAGGATACATTTACAAAACTATCCATAACTTTTATACTTTACACCACTTGTGGGACAGGGTATATTAACATAGTGTGTAGCATGCAGAAGGACTTAAGATAAACTCATCGATCGATTCGGAATCATAATCTCAACCTGTCCGTACGTCTGTCCATTTGTGTTCAAGCTACAGGTTGTAATTTTTGGGATATTTTCATACGACTTTCTTAAAATGTCGATTGTTTTTAAAGGGATCTCCTACCCGATTTTATCGTTAACATGACTTTTATATTTCCCGGGAGGAGAGTCTTCGACATACCCTCTAATGTATCCAAATTTTGTTTTGAAAAAATAGGTCTTTTTATGCTTGGCCTCGTTGCTGCTTGGCTTGGCCGCTGCATTTATTTTTGAGATAACATCCAATGCCTAATGTTTCCATTGCCTGACAGCATCCAAAACAGAGCAGTAACTTTCACCAAGTATTATAAATGTTTTCTTACTCATTCTATTTATTGTTGTAATAAAATCTAAACATCGATGCACCTTTTGGTTTGATTTCTTGACCACCGTCGAACGTTTATCTCTTTAATTATCTCCATAGGTAATGAAATGCAGATCCACAAATATTTAATTTCACATTTATACTATTATTCTCATTTCGGAGAGCTAATATAATATACCGATGCATGGGTTATTCATGCTTTCCCTGTAATTACATTTACAAAAAAAAAAAAACAAACAAAGTATCATTTTTAAGATTAAATGATTCATTCCCCGGCCCATCAAACGTATTTACCATAAGTTTCGCATTGTTTGGGTTTATGAACTTTATGGCGTTACTCACAAAAAGAAAAAAAAACAAGAAAAAGAACCAAAAAAAAAACGAATTAGTTTTTTTATTATTTTCAGTGTTCTTTTTTTTCAATTCTCACTATCAGTTTTAATTCTCCCTGGCTTGACCTTCAGATGTTTCTATCGCTTTTCCAGAATTGATTTGACATTCATTTCCCAATAATTTCTCTTACACGCGTTTATTACTAATTCCAGGCTCTTCCGCTCTTTCCCCGCGAACTAAGTTGTGCCTGTTGCTGCTAAGTGATTTTTTTGGTGTCAACCAAAACATTACCAAATAAATAGCGTTCTTGTTGATTTCTGGGAAAGAAAAAAATATCTCACATATATATTGCACGCTTCTAAGAGAGTGTCAATAAAAGGTTCAAATGTCTGGGAAAGTTTTCAGCTTTTCTGCTCATTCCAATCCAGAAAATATTTCTTTTTTTCGTATCCATGTTCTCGCTTCTTTAGCTGGCGTTTTCGTTAAATTTTTTTCTTTTTATAACCTGCACGATTTATGGCCCAAGGTATATTAAGTTAGTGCGGTCGGTATGTAACACGCAGAACGCCTTCAGATAGACTCAAGTTTTATTATACCGATCGATTCAGAATCAGAATTTGAATTGATCTAAGGCAGTCTGTCCGTCTGGCCGTCTGATGTCTGTCCACGTAAATTTGTATTCAACTCCAAGTCGCAATTTTTGAGATATTTTGATGAAAATTGGTTCAGTGACAGAGTAAGGACGTACACTATAGAAAATGGTCCGGATTGGGCCACTTTTTCAACCACTCCCCATATAGCTCCCTATTATGAAAAGTCGTTAAATAGGAAAAAATTTGCAATTTTCGAAATTTCTCACCAAAAGTGGCCAAGTAGTAGTATTTGGGCATTCTAAACTGAACAAGCTGGAACAATTTTTGAACCCCTTCGTACAACGAAAATTGATGTTCATACGACAAACAGGTAAAAATGTATATCATAATAGTAATTTAATATACAAAAATTAATTGTACAGAATTTGGATCATCTCGGCCTATTTTTTGGATCATACCGTAATCGGGATTATCAGGAAAATTTATCTTTTGTAGAGCAGATGAAAATTGATCCATAATAGTCATTTCATTTTAAATAAGAATTATGTTACACAATGTAATGTAGGGTATTTAATGGTCGGTCTTGCCCGACTATGATGTTCTTACTCGTTTATTTCATTCTTATTAACAATTTTGGGCCAGGTGCGCATTGTGGTGTTACCTCGTCGGCCTTCACTTTATTAATGCTTTCTTTGCTTAATTGCGTGTAATGTATATGTATGTACATAGTTTAGTGTGCAAAGTTAACAAATATATTAGTTCCCATATTATCGCGTCGCTCTTTAGGGGTTTTATGTGGATGTCCATTGATATAAGCTCCACTCGACAAAGTCCCCTGCACGATGGATATTTTGGGCGTGAGTGAAACAATTCCTATAATGGGCTGAAATGTCGAGGCCTTTATGGGGCATAAACACTTTGTACTTCTGCGTTTTTCGATTTACCACACTCGACATGAAACTCCTCGAAGGGCCACCTCGAGCAGCCAATATGAAGCCTTTTCTTTTGAATTAGACAACTTACAGATTACACTAGCTTTAGAGGGATTCCATACAATTCGCAAAGCCATGCAAACTACCCCATCCCATAGATTTGCGGAAATGTGGAAACACATTGAGCCAACTTTATCGCGATATCAGAATTAAATACTTCTCGGTTTCATAAAAACCAGTGCCCGTCTAACACAGATTTTATATGACCTTCATAGCAAGAAATTGTTCAGAAAAACAAATTTTTCTAAGTTCTTTCAGTCTTCTTAGCCGCTAAATCATAAAGGATTTAAAACTTATAGAGGGACAATGAAGAGGTGAGGCTTCCTTCGCCGTCTGTAGGGATCGTGGGTTTCTTCTCCCCCTTTTTTTTGTACTGCAAGCGCCTATTTTAGTTTTACATGGTTGTCTGAATTGATGATTTCAACTGGTGATTTCAAGGTGGTAATTAATAAAAGATATGAAATAGAAGCGAGAACTGATGCTCCCAAGCAGTAAGATAACCCCCACCAATAGAGGTCGCTACTATCACTAACGTTCCAGAATGAGAAGACGGCTGCTATTCACATTCTTACAGGCTCATCTGGGTCAAGGTCTACCCAACACCTCATTATTTAATGTCCCCACGAAAAATCGGGTTAATCATTCCCACATTTGATACTTTCCAAAGGGTCGCATTCAACAGGTAAACTAGAAACATTATTACAGTGCATCACATCAGATACATTTATCTTAAAATTGCAAAAAAATCGGGAAATGAGCAAACGAGATGAAACGGAGGCCGTTGTCTTCGCTGATTGTTTAGTTGATATGCATAGATCTTGCACGCAACTAAGTTCTTAATTTTATTTTTTTCAACACCAACACAAACGTCCTCCCGATTAACTTTCAGTTCCGCGGAAAATGTGTTGGACGAGTTGCTAACGATTTTTGCCTTAATCTCCGAAAAAGTAAATGTAAAGAAAAATAATTCACATCATAAGCATTCTACTTAACGCCTTGAAAATGAGCCTGCTTCTTAAATGAAGAGTTCTAGAGATTATGTTAAAATGCCTTGTGGAAAAATTCTTTGAACTGCGCAATTTGTTCCACAAGCCACATTTAAACGTTTATATTCAGTTGATATTCTGTCTGCGCTATTTTGTGGACGTGAAATTGTCTCAACATGTCGTTGGGAATCTAAAAAGAATGCGGCTTAGAATCTTTTAACAATTTGCTCATACATAACATATCCATGACCTGAAACGATATTTTCTTATTTATATATATGTTCAGGGTAAAGACTTGTTTAATTGATCGCATTGTTTAATTAACCGTTTAAAGTGTATTAAATAAAGTAAAAGTATAAAACAAAATAAATACGTGCGCTTGAATTATTATTGTTATGTCTGCCTAGGATGCGTTACATATCACAAAAAGTTAATTACAAAAAATAATAATTGTCTTATAAATATTGCGCTACTTTGACGCTGCATATATTCGTAACTTGAACCCGCTAAGGCAAGGATAGAGGTTGAGATAGATTCACCTTTTATTATAGTGATAGATTTAGAATCATTTTCTGTGAATTCGCGCTTATATGTGTTCAACCTGGAAGTCATACTTTCATGAAATTTAGTGCGTTGATCTGTCTTGGTCCAACGACGAAGGCTACTTAAAATTTTGGGATCATCTCATTATAATGTTTTAAAAAATCGTTATGTACAATTTTGACTTTTTGACCTTATTCTGAAAAGTCTTCCTTACTAAGTAACAGTACTTGGACATTCTAAACTTATACGCCAAAAATGGTTCAGGTGGAGCAATTTTGCGAACCCCCTCTCATACAATCGTTCCCACGAAAACCAAATCTTCATAATAGTAAATTGACAAAAAAATCAACCTTACCGAATTCAGATTACATAGGTTTATTTTTTGGATACCACAGCATATAAGGATTCTCAGGATATGTAAATACTTATACGTCAAAAAGGCCTAAGTGTTAATGTTTTATGGTGAAAATTTGTTTACGATAGTAATTTGGAGTAAAAATTAAGTAGACTACGTTTGAATCGCATCGGTCTATTTTTTGGACCCGATTCCATATAAGCTTTCCTGCGAACAGTAACCCCTTGAAAGAAAGATTGAATTTTTAATACCTTATGACGAAAAATGGTCTGTAATAGCAGTTTACCACCAAAATTAATGGTATTGACTTTGGATCACACAAGTCTATTTTATAGACCCTAACATAGGTAAGTGTTATCATCAAGAGGAACCCCTTATATTAAGGGAAAGCATAATTTCTAGTTTTCTATGACGGAATCTGAAAATTAATGAAATTTTTTGAATGCAAATTAACTTTGCTAAATTTGGATCACGTTGTACAGTGAATTGACATATAAACTTATTGTGATAATTTCAGACTGTGTAGACTACACTTTTCGGGTCCCTTCAAATAAAAGCGTTCTCATGAATAGTAGGCTTTCAGATGACAACAAGTTATAAATTTCTGGTATTTTACTTTATGACAAAGATAAATGAAAAATAGAAATAAGCGAAGTTGTGCAGGTCATTAACTAGTCGGTCTTGACCGACCATAATATTTTAATTTGTTCAAACATGTTTAATTTCTGTTTTTCAGGGCGAAAACCCTCATGAACTCAACGCCACGGCTCTGTTTGATGGATCATCTAGAACACGTAGACCCGAAAGTAGTAAGAACCATGATATGCTAAGAGTCGTACGACTGCCCACAACCTTAACCATTTGTCTGCTTTGTATTATGCAATGAATTTCATAAGATAAGTCGCAGAAACGTAAGAAATATCTATCCGCCGTGTGGCATGTTATCCATTACCTAAGATCGATACGTAAAAATTCCAAAGTATTTTGTAAAGTTCATGTACGTAAGTTGGGTGGTCCCTCTTTACATCGACACCTTCGAAGACATTTGTGCTAAGTTTGGGTATAATATTAATATTAATAATAGCACGTTATAAGTGCTTACTTATTGTGTGTGAGAGAGAATTGACTATTCACTCCGCATTCAAGTTAGTCCTGCGCCCGTAAACCAAAGAACACATATATAAAGCGTTTTGGGAAAAAAGATTGTTTTTTTCGGCTCTGATCGATGTCTTTAATGCCTCGTACCGTCTGTATAGAAAATACTTATGATAATAGTTCCAGAAAGCAGTTACAAACACGCTAACACACACGCACGCAACATATTCAAACACATACATGTGTTGGATTTATCGCAAAAGAAGACAAATGGTGTATGGTAGACGAAAATAAATAGATGCGAAAGTTCAGCCGAAATGGCCAAAAGAGCAAAACGCTGTAAACGCACACATGTAAGAGTTTAAAAAATTACCAAATATAGAAAATTTGCTATAAACGCAGCTGAGTAAAACTGGCGATAACCGGTGTGATTGTGAAATTTAGCTGAGTTAATTTAGTGAAACTTTACATACAAAGATTTAACAAATGTAAGATACAGTCTACGATCAATATAAAAACTTGAAGTGTGTCATGTAAGAATTTGAAAAAAAAAAAACATTTTTTCTTTCCAAATAAGCCAAAGTTTCTACCTTTACGCGAAACAAAAAGTCGTAACTTGTTTTTAGGCAAGTTCTCCTTTTAGATAAAAAATGTGTTTCCATTTGATTTTATCGAAAGCAGCGTAGAGTTCTGCGTAAGGCGTACGACTCAGTTTATTACTTATTATATAACATTTTGATAGTTTACACTTTCGTATTGATATAAAGTAACGGACACCGATGGTGATGACGAGGTTCGCGTTGTGGGTCCCCACACTGGTGTTGACGATGGTTTACTGCCGACAGGTTTTGAACGCGGCGCAGGCGAACGTCCTCATAGAAATCCCTCACCCAGACGCACAAGCAATGCTTTTCCCAGCTACGATGACTCCGGTTTCGTAGAAATCAATGGTGTACGAACCGCAGTGCCTGATGTAAATGCGTATCAACATAAGAAAACTTTAGCTCAAGGTATGATGGATTTAGCTCTTCTATCCGCAAATGCTAATCAATTACGTTACGTACTGGAAACGTACAAACGGCATCCCTATTATTATCCCAGCATAGTATTTATATCTATGAGTATTATTTTTCAGGTATGTATGTCATGTCAACTATACGTGTTGAAAATCAAGTAAAAAATAAATATATTACAGGTAGCTGTTGGTGTGGGCCTCATATTAAACGGCAAATACAATATTAAGAACAAGGCGGACATATGCCGAGCGAATCGTATAAATAATTATACTGTGATCGGTATATTCGTTATTACGGTAGTCAATGTTTTCATATCCGCTTTTGGAGTTGCAGATCCGCTGCCATAAATTAAATTACAATTTGTGACCACCGTCCAAGCAACTTGCTGGCAGCCATTGAAAACGTAACTGTGTCTACTGAAACCTCCGTCCCGGCCCAACAGAGAAAGTGAAATTTTCCTTCATATTTCAACTATTGCTAGCAGGATACCAAAACCAAATCCACTATCTTAACTCTAATCCGACCGCCTTAGGCGTTTGAGGCTCATTTGAGCTTTGGACTTAAAATTTTCGATTATTTCACTTTGCATTTCCAAAAGATTTTATTTTACTTTATTTTAAGTTAAAAACAAGTAAAACAGCGCAGTGGAGCACGGCCTGCTGTTAAATGCCCTACACCACACCTTCGCTTAGTTCAGTGACTCATATAACGTGTTATCTCCGTAGTCTGTCTGTCTGTCTTCTTTTAGTTTTGTGAGTCAGCAGATTAACAACACGTGACTCAGCCAGTTGCAACAACTGTGTTTGCTTAGTTGGTAAATTGGTCATAGGGAAGCCTATGTAGATCTTCGATCAATAAATATAATTTTTCTAATACCCCTAATGTGACTTTTCAAAATAAAGCTGTTATATGCGAAGTGGTCATAAATATTGTTCGATCTATGTTGAAATGCTTTCGTTCTTGGGGCACAATAGATCGGTATACCAAATTTCATTAATATATCTCAAAAATTGCGACATGTAGGTTTGACAGCTTCGGAAAGTGATACAGAATCGATCGATATAATAAAGAATGGGACCATCTCAAGTCCTTGTGGCTATTGCATACATCCCTACAAACGAAAAATATACTTCTACCTTGCAGTTTAAGGTATAAAAGCATCCGTATAGATGAGAACATTTAGAAGCTTATATATGTAATAGCATAATATATAGCACACTTTAAGCCATGCAGTCCATTTTCAATGGCAACATGCGCCGACAAACCTCCAATAGTTAAACCAAAAATTTTTTAAGCCGATATCTCAATTTTTGCCAGTGGGGAAATATTTACCACAAAACATTACACACAAGAACAAACGAATTTGCCAAAAATTACTTATTAATCGGGAATATACGTAATCTATGAAATGATGAGTACAAAAACAGCAAAATGAAGCAAGCACTAATTTGCAAACGGAAGAAGAAGAAAAATCGATGTAGGCAGAAAGACAATACCTTTTAGGCTTCAGTATACATAAAAAATTAATAAAATTATCATTTAGTAATGTACGTACGTATAACTTGAGCGTTTTGGTCAACTGGTTAAAAGCATGCTACTTGCAAATTTTATATATATTCCATCATCTACATACGTTATATAAATACAGGTTTTAATTTTAATGGTATTTAACATTATGGAAGCATTACTTTGTAACACAAAACAAGCATACTGATATTATCTTTTTGAATGTAAGTTATATTCAACAGCACACCTTTTTTTTTAGGAGATGTACTGGCAGAAAAAAGAAAACAAAAAAACGTTCCGGACGTACACGGACACGACTTTGATTTAAAAAAAATTTAATTACGTAATGTAAAGAAATAATAAAATAAACAAACAAGAACGTCATATTCGGCGGGAGCCGAATCTCGCATACCCACCACTATGCTTTCCGCATTCTACTCAGCAAGTTCTTTCATTTAATACCCATATCGCTGGTATTGTTACGAAAAAAATTAATCGCAGTATCTACCATATTTATTTTAAAATTAACCCATTTTTAGACAGATAATATATCTTCTTTCGAGGTGTGTACACGGTAGTTATAAACATTCTTTGTTGTTTCCCTTATGATAAATAAGCATAAAACCACAAAAAAGTGAAAAAAATAAGATTTTTAATAACTCGAATAGTTCCATTTTTGGACCTAAAAAGTCTCTCCGTCTATCCGTCTGTGTAATGTATGTTGCCTGGCCGCAAAAATGAAGCTATCGACTTCAAATTTGGCAGAAACGGTGAAAATTCTTGTAGGTTGGTATTGAAAATGGGCCAAATCAGTCGCAGAACAAGCCCACAGCACCACGTAAACTGGGAACACCTCTGTTTTTCGAATGGAGTCAAAAATTGATTTTTTACTTATTATTCATAAACTATAGCAAATAATTGTATAAAAAATTTGAGCGCATTTTCTATGGGCGATATTGTAGCATTTGTGTACGAAAATGGATAAAAATTTACCACGACTACCCGGTATTATAGTGTATCAAAATTGAATTGTTTTTGCAATACCTTTATAATGCGCAAAAACGAGCTTCAAAACCACATAAAGTATACAAATTCTTGGTCAGATCCAAATTTGTGATGCACCTAAGCCTGTCCGCTTATATGTCTGCCCATCTGTCTGCTTGCGCAACTTTGTGACAATATGTGACAAAAATTGTTCCGTTAGCAAAAATGAAGATATCGCCCACAAATTTGCAAAAGAATTTGGAATTGAAGTAAACTTTACAAAAGAGACACCCACGACGGCCACATATGCCTATACGACAAAAACCTTTAATTTTAAAAAGAGAAAAAATCAGCTGCGCCATAGAGAATGACAGAGCATGAAAATTACGTCCTTTTTTTGCTTCTTGCTGATGGGTATAAGAGATTCGGTCCCGGCCGAATATAATTTTCTTACTTATTATATATAATTTGTATCGCGATACTAACTTAACTTTAGTGATTTCGATATTTTCTCGAACGATTTGTTATAATCTCAAGGCTTGACAATCATATATCTTGCTAAAATCGTGATTATATATTTATTTATTTCAATTGTTGTTTCGAGATTAACATTTTGTATATAATAGCATAAATCAATAATTTTATGACTGAAAAGTGATCATATCCCTTTTTATTGTGACGATTTGCAAAGGATTAGTCGTACTATTAATTAAAATTTTTGTAAAAATATGTATGTATGTATCTCCTGCAATTTTTATATTTGAATTTTTTTTCTTTTTATATTTAATAAAAGCTATTCTTATTTATCTAAGACGTATTTTCCATAATATTCAGGGAACCTAATGTGCGTAGGTATATATATATTTATCATAAGTTGGCGACTATAAATTGACGAAGAGTTGGTTGTGAAGTTCGAGATTTTATTGAGATGTAGTTTGACTTTAAGATCATTTCGTCAATAAATTTAACTGTCGAGAATTTCAAAATCACACACTAAAGAAAAATGATCTGACGGGTATTGAAAGCTGGGTATACGGTTTTTCCCAATCTCATTATCGGATGGAAATTCCAGGCAATTTTTAACCTAATGAAATGAAAAAATTTAATACTTAAATAGATCGATAATATATATCATCAAGTACAAACTTTGAGTTGATTTTTTGAATAGAATATGTAATCAATTGTATGACATATTTCACTGTCTTCCCGTATTTTCCAAGTAGTATAGGGCGGTTCATTTCTTATCGATTGTTGCACTTTATCGTTATTATTGTGCGAATCATTTTTTGCATTTTTCTCAACTTCGTTATGCAAGTCGGCATAAGCGCTTGATAAATTTAAAAATTCGCAATTTAAAATTGTAGAATAGACCGGTTCAATAGGCTCGGCATTAAAATCCCCGCATAATAGTACTGGTCGACCTTCTGAAAATTTTTGAATAAAGTGTAAAAGATCGCGACCTTGTTCATTACGCAATTTTGACAATAGCGAGCTATGGCGAGCCTTTAAATGCGTTGTACAAACACAAAATTCACGTCCCGTTGCTTTAATAATCAGATTGACAGCGATCGCTACTTGATTGCTTTGCACATGCCAGACTTCTAAGGTATGCGTACTGAAATTTCTTAAAATATATTTATACCGATTAATAAATATCGCGCAACCGTCCGGTCCATTGTTATTTTCAATATATAAGCAGGGTGAATCAGGCTTTGGATAAAAAACTCCCTCGTAGTTCTGAGAGCCGAGAATTGTTTGCAAAAATTTGAAATGATCAACTTCCTATTAAATGTGCAATTTTTTTAAAATGTTTAAAAAGTTTTAATTGTTTAATGTTCACTTACTTGCAAGCATATAATATCGGGTTGATTTTGCAAAATTTCTTCGACTATCAGGAATTTACGATTAGCCCAAGTCAAAGCGTTTTGAGGGCAACTTACAAAACCGTCAATGCTTTGACCCAATGCTGTAATCATAAGGATTGAAATGTATTATTTAAATAAATTTATAAACTAAATAAATGTTTATACAATCAAAAACTCAACTATTCTAAAATAAAATTATATAGTATTAATTTTGTAATTTCAATAATTCAAACGATCTGCCAACGCATTCTACGTATTTTATTTTTATGTTCCCGTTGGACGATTTAACTACCACGCAATATTAAAGTCTCAGCGGGCGTTATACGTGAGTAATCCGGATATTCTTATGCATATCTACAATTCAAGTTTAGAACATTAATTTGATTTCACAAAATGCATACACATATCTATACATATATATAGATATATATCTGTATATAACAATACAAAACTTTTGTACTAGTATTCACTTCACGGAGTTGCCTCAAACATTTTATACGTAGTAAAACGAACAAAGGGAAATATTGATATCTTTCCTGATTTCTGAAGGAATAAAGAATTTTCCAAATATAACACTTATACTTCTTTCAGATGGTTTCCCAACTTTTCTTTCTTTTTCTTTGTTTTTTTTTTTCGGAGAATTTAATTCTTTTCATGACTTTGTTAAACTTGCTTTGAGATAAAAGATTCCATTGTAATAAGCGTATCTGGTTGGGATTTCTCGATGATGAGCCACACACTGGAATAATGAAATATTAGTTAAATTGTCTTAAAGGACGGAATATTAAATTAAATATACCATTAGACAACGATTTGATTCTTAGGTCACGCAAATTGTCCGCAACGCTTTCAGCAGCCATACCAAAAGGGTTCGATTTGAGAAAGTAACGCTTCAGCAACGGTAGTTGATGATCACCCCGCAATTGTCTAATATGTTGCAGCAATTTCTCGATATTTAAGTCGGTTGGCAACTTAAGTCCATCATCTTGCGAGTCTACATTGGCAATTTTCGTGGCAAGATTAAACGAGCCCATCCTGCATGCGATAGAAACGGACGTGAAACAAATGCGCATTAAATAGAAGCGTATTTCTGTTTTATGTAACGCTACGATCTGTAATAATCCTCTCTGCCTGTCTGTCTGTGTATCTGAAAGTCAAACTCATGACTGCATTATTTTTAGCGCTACTCTAAAGTACTACTTGAACAGGATCGGTGGTTGTAGAGACGAACGCACCTGTTATTGATGAACTAGCTAATTCGGATGATACGGTGGGAGGGGGGGGGGGGGGGGGGTTGAATTTTTGCCCCACGGACAATCCATCGACGGTTACATTTGAAAGAAAAGTACGTGTTTTACCCTTACAGGAGCGAATAGACAAATAAAATCTTACCGAACGGGCGGTCATTCTGTACCCTAACCTATGGTCTCTTTCGGCCCATGAGTTCTAATGCGTGGCCGCCATTAAATGTTATCATAACAAATAAATAGAATATATATTCAAAATTTCTTTATGTTATTGAAGTAACTTGAGTGTTTATCCAATGCAGGTTTAATTCTCCTTATAAATCACATAAGGTTTATATACAGAAAATAAAAATATACATATTTAATGTACTTAAATTTTCTCAGGCTGACTTTGTTAAATAAGCTCAGAATCTCACCTAATCAAAAATGCAATAGTTTTTCGGGGCCTACTGTTTAAAAATCGACCAAATTGGTTCGAGCACAAGCCCGCGCTGAAGCATGAAATTAACGCAACTTCGTTTTCTAAACAAAAATTATGTATGGCGATATCGGTATCAAAAAAAGAAAGGACTTGGAGAGTAGAAGGTGTCAAGCTAAGCGTTTTTATTTTAAATTAGTTACAGTGGGCGTCATAACGTAATCAATCAATTTTTTCCTAAAAATATCGTTCATATGGCTATCAAATAAAAGGGCTTGGAGAGTGTAAAGCGAAAACCCAAGAGTTTTAATTCTTAATTAAATGTGGTGAACGTTATGACGTAATAGACTAATTTTTTTAACAATACATTTTAATGAGTTAATAGGTGAAAGATCAAGAAGTAAAGTTTTAACTGTTCAGATCTGTCAAAGATAGTTTGCAAATTTTTACTGTCCATGTTGACCACTTCACAATTGCAAAGAAACACGGTATTCACCATTCGACTTCTGAGGAACGTATCAAAAATTTGGGGAACCATGGCCTTCATATTAAGTACAACAAATGGTGACAATTGGAATTATTAGTGTATAATTATTCCAAAGCGAAAATAAAATGATGTAGACAACCGCATATTGCAATTAAGACGAATCTAACAGCAACTGGTCATTAATCAAAGCTTTTATATATTCGTATCGAATTCCTCGCGTTCTTCGGTTCTGATTTTAGATCCAAATTCCTGAAATGAAGTTAATATCTGTCCTCTTCTCTCTTCTCTAGTTTCTCAAATTAAATGAATATGTTTGGATGGAGCTATATAAGTAACTTGTTCGTTTCGTCTTCTTTACTCCTGGGAATAAAATTTCCAAATGTTTAGTTCTCTCGCATGCAATTTTCTTTCATTTTCAATTGTAAATGAAAAAATTTCACTCATAAGCAAAAAAATCAAATTTGGCAAACTATGTTCGGCTTTTAGTTAAATATTTTATAACCACGACCGTTATCGGAAAAAATAGAAACTAAGTTTTGGTACTCTACAATATCGGGTAGGCGTAGCATACGTCCGTATTACATTTCTTAGACTGAGAACATCTATGTTTTTCAAAGCAAAAAAAAAACGAAATAAATAAATAAAACGCTTTACACTTAAAGAATCAGCCACGTCCAGTCAATATTATAAAGTAACAAAATTTAAATTTCTTCGTTTTTTTTTTTTTTTTCTGATGTTTTTTAAGATAAGCGTGTTGAGTGTAGAAGATTCGACCACATTCGGATATGATTTTCTTTCGTCGTGCAGTAATATTATTGTTTAACATCGTAATACGACTTTGATTTAAAGAAGAACATTAATCTCATTTATATATAAGGTGAAATTTGAAATATTTATGGGATGAAGTAATTAGTATTTTGGAAATTTGCTTTTTACCGTGTAAGCATAAGTTTGCTTATATATGCTTTGCGATCACTTTTGCGTTTTATTTGATATGTTGAATCCATTTCTTGAAGAGTTTTAACAAACAACAAAAAAATAAAATAAAGAAAAAATTTGTTTTTTTATTTTTTTTATTTAAAACTTGTACTTGCTTAAAATGAAGCAATCCGTTCTTGTAACAGGTCTTGAGGAAACTGTGAAATGTGATGTATTAAAACGGGGACTGGTTGAATATATTCTAACATATATGTAAGTATGTGAGTATATATTGTTCTCCTGAATTTCTTTATATCTTTTAATCACATTGTTTTTTTTTATTAAATGTATCGCGTCGGAGATTTGCATATCTCATGTGAAACAACTATTATTGCAATAAATGGTACATGACAATAGCAACAAAGCAAATAATGAAAAAGAGATTGACGTTTTGTCTTTTTATGAATTTTAATGGGTACCGATGATATTGCTCTGATTATTGTGTTAAATGTTTTGTATTTCAATATATTGCATTAAATTGCGTTCGTTTAAGTCTTTGTTATTGAAAAATTCACCTTTTTATTAATTATGTGGGAACAAACTTTGTAACGCGCATCATTCTTAGCACATGCGAGAATCGCCATATAGCTATTATTAATATTATGCAATGATATATGTGTAAATATCATCACTGAGTTAACACAACATCAACATATCAATCAATGATTCCCGGGCTGATGCGTACAGATTGTTTGAAGAAATCGCCAACTGTGAAATGACGTCCGTTAAGATTACATAACATTCCCATTATTTGTTTGCGAGTAACACTGATTTACGAGTGCCGCTAAGTTTGTTGTTTTCGAGACGATAGGAAAATTTTGATATTCAAACATTTTACTTTTTGATGATCAACATACCATTCAAATTGAACATTGGCATGAAAAATCTTGTAGTGGCTCTTCTCCGGATGCTGAACGGAGAAATGAAAAAATTAAAGAAAGGAAAAAAAAAAAAAAATAAAAAGAAAACTGAATATTATTCTCAATAATTGAAAGATGAACTTGTAAGACATAGCCAATATCCTAAAGGTATCAAAAGGCAGTGCAATCAGTGTATTTGAGACGAAAATTTGGCCATGAGCAGTGGGTATGATGTCACGTTCACTGGTAGTGAAATAAATCTCGACATGGATACAAAGCCAAATTTAAGTGAATTGAAATTCGAATTGTTGTTCAAAGCATCGCCTTCTCCAGATCTATTCCCAGTGACTACTGTCTGCTTGCCGATCTTAAAAAAGTGCCTCATTGAAAAGTATTTAGATGAGATGGTAAAATATCTGCAAAACCCAAGCATATTTTAAGGGTCTTAACAAATCTTCTTAACAAAAAAAAAAAAAAAACATTGATTCCTTAAAGAAACGTTGGACTGACTCTATAACTCTTGCAGGAGGAGAATGGTTGTAAAACTTTTTTGTTTTTTACTTTCATCCGAAAATTATTCGGCAATGTATTGCACATATATATATTTAATAACCAAGCAAGAGCATTAAATCTGATCATTTTAACGCAGCAAAGACACAGTGTATTTCATTTGTGGGAATGAAACCATTATATACATTATTTCTGCAATATAATTTTTTCTAAACAAATGGGTCAACGAATCAAATTTATAGAGAAAATATAAAAATTAAGAACAGCATATCTATAAGTTGATCGAAAATACTTGCGTTCTTCATCGAAGTTCGCATTGATATACCAGACAAATGCAAGACTTAACAAATTTTAATACAACGTGAAAATAAATAGCGAGAAGATGAATTGTCATCAGCATACGCATAAATAATTAAACGAAAACGAAGTATATGTGCACATATCTGTGAACTTATGTAACGCTTCTGTATATGCGCATGATGTATACGTTCCTTTAGTAAAACGAAAAACAAGCGTTCGAACTCGCAGGGAAGAATAACAACTTTATTTAAATTATAAAAAAAACTCTCCGATAATAATTCGAGGCGGCGTTTCTCTTTCCAACTTGAAAATAACAGTGACACTCAAAAAAAATTGATTAACGGACGAGAAAGGCAATAAATGAATAAAACTCGAGAAAAAAATCGGGGTAATCATGTGATTTTGACTTCTTTAATTGATGGCATATTTATATTTCTTTAAATTATTATTTATATTTTATATTTATTTAAATACATCATTGGCTAATGCCAGTCAATACAAGATAAATTAATAAAGGTAAGTATTAGGTCATATCGAAAAGCGTCCGCAATTTTATGCTTCTCTTTGTAGCCTGCTTGCGTGTCGGTCTTGCCCCACCAGTTGCAAAATTTCAGCGACTTTTTCATTGACTGCAAGCTGCATCTTCGACAACGAAATTTCCAGAATGGAATCGAGCAAACCATACCAGGGGTTTTCATTCACACTCACCAGGTTTCCACCGTGCGTTTAACAATTTTTTTTTTTAATAGCTTTTTTACTTTTTTTTATAAAAAAAAGCATCACATCAATATATCACCCCTTTTCAAATCAGTATAAATTTTTACACCAGCGTAGAAATAGCTATCTTCACAAAAAATGCAAGCTGAAATGTCACCTTTCAAGCACGTGTTCATTTGACACAATTAGATGTGTGTTGACCGACCATCCCGCGGAAAAAACCGCGGACAATTTTCAATATAATCTAACACAATTTCAAAGGTTTAACCGAATACGGAAAGATTCATATCTACGCAGAGTAAATTTGAAAATTGATCATAAACTAAAAGTAAAATATCTATCATAAATTAAGACGTACGCGACGTACTACTTAAGTAGTAAGAATTAGATGTTAAGTCAAGTACATAAGTACAAGTAATAGTGACATGAACGATTCATTTTTTATCAGGATGTGAAAAAAGAGAATGCGACCAAACTACATAATAACATTCTATAGGTATCTTGCAAAGAATGAAATCACGGGAATACGCCCTACGACGAATTACATTGAATTGGGGAGTCTTCTTAATAACAATTTCACGTAATCGCTTGAATCGTCCAGCGAAAATAAATAATAAAAGCCATTAGATTGCCTACAAAGAACACTGAAGGGAGAAGAGAGTTGATACTTGGTTCTAAACTGCGACAACCGAAGAGAGATGACATTCCTTAAGACTCTTGTAGAAATATTAAAATCAAGCCTACCAAGGACGACTGCTGACGAAATGTCATCTTGAATAAGTTTCAATAACAATACTGCCGATGGAGTTTGTTTTATTCCTAATAGCCGTTTTGGATTATCTTTGCGCGCGATTGCGAAATTACGTTAATAGGATACCGTGTTTAATCATTGATTATTGATTAGTTGAAAATTGATTAATTATTATTGAGAAATAAAAAAAGAAACAAAATTTTGAAAAGTTTACACAATTGAAAAAATTGTCAAAGCGAACTAATGAACTAAAAACAAACCAAACAACAAAAGAAGCAAAAAAATCAAAAAAACAAACGCGAAATTTATATTCGGCTGGAATTGAATCTTCTATACCCACCACTTTTATTTGAATATAATGAAGACTCGACATATCCTAAATTTGGACAAGCGTAGCCGTTTTTTCCAATTTGGCACAGGTATTGCAGGATTATCCATAAAATATACGCGGAAAGTTTTATCGTTTTCTTTGTATTTTCAGTTTTCATCGTATATATATATTACCTTTAACCAACTACCTGACAATAACTTTCAATGATTTCGCAAAATTTAAAGATAGTATCTTAATTTTTTCAATTTGAACAACATTTATTACACAAAATCTACACAGACGGATATACCGATATCATTTTAGCACTTGACATTGAGCGAGAATATACAAACCTTGTAGGGCCGCTGGATGTTTCCGGCTGGATGTTTTCATAGAACGAATATGGCTCCATTCTTCGCCGATAGGTGCAATCATCTAATAGTACTTTTTAAAGTTTTTTCCCTTCAAGAATTTTGCGAAACTCTTCCTTATTGCATAAGTCCCGTTAATATCAACATCCCAAAAAAAAAAAGATAGTAGTGCTAATCTAACATTTTAGCAGAACTACGAAACAGATATATTTAGAAGCTACATAAATAAAATAATAAATAAAAGGACAGACAGTAGTTATAAAGAATGAAAGTGTAACTGTGATTTCTATAGGTAGGTAAATAGTCGGCGGTTAGTGTTCAAGAAGATATTCTTATCTTTTTCTTTCCCTTATAGACGATTAATATAATTTACTTACCGTGCCACTGAAAACTGAGCAAATTAAATAAAAAAAAAAGAAACGGAAAACAAATAAATTTTTAAATATATGTCAAGTTTTTTATTATTAAAAAACTTTTCTTATCGTGTAGTGAAAGCTGCAGATGCATCCACGTATATAGCAAGCTAATTTACATAGAAAATTACTCTGAGCTCGTCTCGTTATATTTACCACATTGAGCCTTCTTTGAATTTAATAATCTTTATCATTTATTTATTAATTTTTTGCGATAGAAAATACATATTAACTTCGTTTGTCTTGTAAAACTTGACTAGATTTACCTAGCCTTAAATAAGTAGTCACTTGAATTTAAATTACTTTAATGAAATTTTTTGACTATTCGAAAAAGCTACTGCCATAATTACTTTCCTAATTCTACGGTGTTTACTCTAATGTTAAATACTAAAAGGAATATTAGGTCTCGGATATTTGTAGCCGCTGAACTCAGTAGTTTCAAACAAAGGTAAGTTCGGAGTAGTGGAAGAAAAGGTCCGAGTTCTTGGCCTATAAGTGGTCGGTATAATTTTAGCTGTTAGTTTGTAAATAGTCGTACTAGTTTTCGCTTCATAAGTTGGTTGTGGTGTTGTTTTGTACCTAGGTATTGGAGAGAGGGTCGTCCCTCCGAAAGAGGTCGTATTAGTTCGTAGTGTGCTGTATGTAGCTGGAGTTGTAGTAGGAATACGAGTTATTGTTCTGTAAGCGGTAGTTGTAGCTAGTGCTTTCGTTGTCCTTTCGACCTTTGCTGTTGTAGCTGCGATAGTAAGTGTCGGTTTAGAAGTGGAAATTGCGCGGCGAGTAGTCGATGTGTACTTGGGCGTAGAGGAACTTTGGCGTGCTATAGTTGAAGTCTGTAATTTGTAAGCGGGAGGTAAATATGTCGAGGCTGGTGTGCTGGTTCTTTGAACTGATGGTTGGGTTATTTGCACAGATGATGTTAAAGGTCTCCGGGTTGTTGTGAGTAAAGGTCGTGCAGTTACAGAGGGTGGAGCTCGGGTGGTCGTTGGCACATGTATTGTTGTTATAAAAGCTGTTGTTGGGATGCTACCGAATGTTTTGCTGATCTCCGTAGAAGGTCGTGTTGCTGCTTTAAAAGGCGTAGTGGTTACTTTTGTTATAGATGAACGCGTTTTGGCTGTTGTCTGTGATCTTGGGGTAGGAGGTAAATAAGTTGGAGCTGGAGTGCTGGTTTTTTGTGCCGTCGGTTGAGTTACTCGTTTTGGAGTTGTTGCTGGTGTTCTTGTTATTGTGGTTGGTAGTCTTGTTCTTTCTGTAGTTGGAGCTCGCGTAGGTGTTACGTAAACAGTTGTCGGAACCCGTAACGCATTTTTATAACTTGTGGTTGGGACGGTACCTCTTGTTCGATAGGTTGTTGGCGGTGTGTGTTTTTTTATTGTCTCAGTTATTGTGGCTGCTTTTGTTACCGGCGGACGTGTTTTGACTGTTGTCTGTAGTTTTTTGGTAGGAGGCAAATAAGTTGGAGCTG
>NW_023998415.1:49769353-49771897 GCF_014805625.2 Glossina fuscipes | reverse complement strand
GTATTTTTCATTATTTGTATATAATATCTAAATAATAATTATTCATATATATATATGTTAAAAATTTTTACCAAAATTTGAACGGACATTTTATGCAGTTTCTGGGTAATTAAAGGGCACTCTTTACGCCTTCAAAAATTGCGTTGTTTCCCAAATTTGTTCTAAAATATGAAAAGAGGCTTCTTTTTTGATTGCGTTCCTATTTCGATTGAAAGTTGAATACAATTACACATAGTTGTGTCTTATAAATTTCCGGTTTTTCGTTTAATATTCCACTCGCACGCGCCAAAATTAATTCAAATTTATTTATCTTGTAGTTTGCAGCGGGCCCCATAAATGGATTGATGATACTGATCAAGTATTATATTCGCCAAATGCGATGTCCTATCCCAAAAATAACTACTTTATAGACGACAGACAATGTCAAAAAGTGATCCGATGCACTGATTTGCACTGATGCACTGATTACCCCCTGACATCAATCTATAATTTCAAACGATGATTATTTAGGCGGGAATCGTAGATTAAAGCTACAATTTTTTGCATTTTCGTGACCAAATGTATGCGTTGTGGATGTTATTTAATTATTGACCACTCACTCTTGTAATGCAAAATTTTTCACATTTTAAAGTAACCAAGATGAGGCAAATTTCAATGGAAAAATAAAAAAATTTATATATATAAGAAAATCAGATAAACGCTATTAGATACTCTAGACCTCTTTGCTTAATTCCGTTATTTATATAACGATTTTTCAAAATAATTTTTTGTATGGGAAGTGGTCGGAAAATGGGTCCGAACTGAACAATTTTCAATTGCGTTTGTCGTTGGGCCAAAACATGTCCATGTACCAAATTTCATTAAAATATCTCAATAATTCACATTCAAAAATAGAGGAGATATAATATAAGTAAGCCTAGCTAAATATTAAATGTTCGCATATTTCGCACAAATCCGATTATAGCTACCGCTCACTAAGCGAAGGTACCATCTTATGAAATAATTAATTAAAACCCAAACTCGTATTGTTATCGAAACTACGCTCATCACGCGTATATAGAGAAGTTTTTAAAAGGAAAGGAACGTATTATTACGAAAATTTTTCCTTTCATTGCATAGACATATATCTTTTTGTTTATGTGCGCTTCTTAGCTTAGAGTAGAATATTTTGTTTTGTATTTAAAAGATATTAGCTTTTACCGCCACAGACTCTTTTGACCTCCGCATGTACATTCATGTATTAAAAAAAAACTTAGAAACACCGCAATTATTAACTCAATTTGAATATGGTCATCATCGTCTTGTCAATATAGGGCGTCCAACACTTAAAATCTACTCTAAATTTTAAAGTGTTAAGGCTTCAGATCATTTTGTCGTACACCATCATTCAATTCAATAGCCACTTCCCACACACACCAATCCATTAAGTACATATGTATAAGCAAATCTTGATTTGAATTTATCGATCAATGTTTACATATTATTTAATTCATATAAATGAGTTCATTATTTAAGAAGTACTATAAGTCTTTTGAAAAAAAAAAAAATTAAAGAAATAAACTTTTGGAAAGGTTAACAAGGTAATTATTTAAGCTTATTGATATTCTACCTTAATTGATCTTTAATTAATTGTTAGTTAGTCTTTATTATAAAAAAAAACAGATAAAACTATAAAATTTATATAACGTTTGAAGTACGCAATAAAATTAAACATATCTTCGGCCGAATTCAGTGTTTAAAGCCATACTTGTGTTTCAATACGAAAACGTAGAGGGCAACGAGTAAATTAAATAACCTGTTCAAGCTCATAAAAAATATCTTTTCATATCCTGTGATAGTTTCATGTGTGCCATAAAATTTGTCAAACAAAATATATCGCGTCTTGTAAATATCTATGCAATATATAGAAGAAAATAATCAGATGCTAATATGAAAGCGTTTTCACATAATTTTATGGAAGGCAATAATCATTGTGAAAAGAATTATAGGTGCAGCTTAGAAATACAATAAAAACAAAAGAACAAAAAAAAAAATATATATTAAAAAAAAAGAAGAAAAGCCATATGTTCGACATATTGAATATTTCGAATATTAACGCGCGTATGTTAGAGGGAAATTTTTATTTCGCTCTCGCGCTTCATATGCATCCTATATCATTGACATTTTTAATGCTTTTCTACACTATTTGTGAAACCATAGGCGCTTATCGCGAGGTATTTTTGAGTGTTGTTGATGAGTGTTGAGATGTTTGGCAAGATGCTTTCCGCCGATATATGTCCCAATTGTTTCCATGAACTGAGTTGAACATCATAGTAGCATTGTTGATAAAAGAAATACCGAATTTCTGAATTTAAATCCTTGATGGTTTTAGAAATCATAATAAAACGAATAAATGAGATGAAATAAAAAGGTGTTTTCTATCACTACTCTCCGTTCCCCCGCCGAACTGAATCAGAGAAAAAAAGAGTTTTTGTCTTTTTTCAAATAGTTTTGTGTTTCAAATTTGCTCGATATGTACGTATAATGTATTATATATATATATAT
>NW_023998415.1:49708276-49769253 GCF_014805625.2 Glossina fuscipes | reverse complement strand
ATATGTATGTATGTATGTATGTATGTATGTATGTATGTATGTATGTATGTATGGATGCATGTATGTAACTAGTAATGAGCGTTAAAAGTTTCAACCGAGGCCAAATAAGAGTCTTCTTTCTTGTTTCAAATAGCAAAAGCTTCGAGCACCTAGATTACAACATTTGCATGCATTTAATAACGCAATGCAAATTATCTATAATCAGTTTTAGACAGAAAAATCGCGCATCAAAAAGAAAAACAAAAGAGTCGCGTACATAAGTGTACATTCTCAAGTAAATTATTAAATCAATAATTTAAAAGAAACGAGCGTTTGTTTATTTGTTTGCTTGATTTTCTCGCTTAAATGTCAACATTTTTTTACACAGCAGCAACAAGCACATAAAACTATATTGCAATGCAGCATACATAATAACAAATATTTATATAAATATTTGCATATGCATGCACGTATATATATGTATACCTATCTATATATATATATATATATATATATATATTAAATGTTTTAAATAAAAAAATAAAATATTAAATTATAATGAAATGTAATCTTTAATTTCGTATAATGTCCTTTCAAGCTCCTTTTCCTTTTCTTTTCTTTTTTTTTTTTTGTTATCTTTTTTCCAACGCCTGCATGCGTTTTATTTTGATAATCACTCTTTTTTAATTATAATTTCTATTATATTTACTAATCTTTTTACCATTTGCGCACACAATTTCTATTCACTGTTCTGTTGGCGTTAGCATTAAAAGTTTACTCGTAATCCTTGCACGATTCTCGGTTAGAACAAAAATCCTTTAACAATCGCTTTCTAAGTTAAAATAAAATACGACGATTCTCTGCGCCCTTATATATAGATAGATATATATGCATATATATGCATATCTATCTATATATGAATAATCGTTATATATATTTATATATATATATATGTATATATCAAAATATATATATATATATACATATATGTATGAATAATCGTTATCCGTTAACTAATTCAAAATGTAAAAGAATTGAAAGAAATGAATTAATTCCTTAAGCCGTTTTTTTATTCTATGAAGCTTCTGGGCTCGAGAGTGGGTTTCCAACTAAACATTTAAAGCGTTTCGATTGTCTATATATACTAGGAGCACAGAAGTTGCCTTGCAGACATAACGTAATAGATAAAACATACGCCTTTTTTTATTGACCGATTGAAGATCAATAAGTATGTACGCTTCAGCTCTTTTAAAGCGCTTATAACAGTATTCGTCACTGCAGCATTATACGTTGCAGCTATCAAACCTTCATACAATCCGACTAATATAACGAACTCATCATTTTCATCATGATCATCTTCGTAGTCATCACTGTCGCCGGCGTTTTTGTTGCCGTTAGCTGCTAGCTGCTAGTTGGCGTATGTAGTTAAGTGTCTGGACAAGCCAGTTCTTATTGTTTTTTTCTTTTTTGTGCTTTTTTTTTTGCTTTTTTTCTTTGTATTGGTAGATTTGGTAGCATCACTCAAACACTTAATACGATTAGGGGACCAAAGTTAACAAACAAACAAGAAAGACATCTTCGGTTTACGTCGTATTTACATTTTACATCACATACATATATATATATATATATATATATATATATATATATATAGATAAAGACAATTTACATTCAGCTTGGATCAATCTTTTCATACTTACCACTGGTTTGCTTTGAAACAAGAAAAGTTCTTAATAAATTGTGATAAGAGTATATCCTATATTTCGTTTAAAGGCAAATGTCATGCATACATGCATGTGCCTTATACATGTATATGCGTGCGACAGCAAGATTGAGCAGAGATTGATTCATACGTAATGAAGAATCATATTTTTATACAATTCGCAACATCTTTATACAAAAATTATGAAACCATATTTGCATAATACTTTTTCATGATTTCTTAATAGTTAGGGACATATCTTGCGGTCAATTGAATGAGAATGAAAAACTGTAAACTGATTAAAACTGATATCTGGAAAATGTTGAGGTCGTGGATTAAGAAAAATACGAGTTTTTTTGCTTGCTATAGGCGACACAATGGATTTTTTCGCGTTTTGAACTTAACCTGAAGAGAGTGATAAAGAAAAATTGTTGTATTTATCTTCCAAATAAAGTGATGAGATTTTAAACGTGCTTTTAACGGACAGGCAGAGAAAAACACAAGCAGACATGACTGTCAATCACTGATCACACAATATTTATAATTTGTGAGACTTCTGTTCTGCTATTGATGCCCCCTTTTCACTGCCGAATTTTAGATGAAAAAATTGCCGCAAATTAGTTTATAATCACGATTAATTGCACCTCATTAATATACTTTTCAATAGATCAAGCAGTTAC
Source organism: Glossina fuscipes (assembly GCF_014805625.2). Taxonomy (NCBI): domain Eukaryota; kingdom Metazoa; phylum Arthropoda; class Insecta; order Diptera; family Glossinidae; genus Glossina; species Glossina fuscipes. Next base: position 49,766,892 of record NW_023998415.1, on the reverse strand, counting down.
TGTTCGCAAATATGTATAAGTTACATTTTTGTTTCACATTTCATCCTTCAGGGCATCCTTTTCGAATTAGTGCCCAACTAAAGGAATGGAAATGTTATGGAAATTTTGATTACCAACTATATTACGATGAGTGTATAATTTTTTCAAATTCAAATTTATATATAAGTAACGCTATTAAGTGAAACATATTTTATTATTAATTGGTCAGTTATCTCATTTTCAGTATCGAGCACGAAACGTAAAAAATTTACATATTTAATAGATAATTTTATATTATTATACTTGTTAAATTGATTTTCGATATATACTTGTTTTTGTACCCTACGTCACTTGTGGTACAGGGTATATTAAATTAGTGCGGTCGTATGTAACACGCAGAAGGGCTTAAGGTAGACCCATCTTTTATTATACCGATCGATTCAGAATCATAATCTGAATTGATCTAAGCCTGTCCGTCCGTATGTCCGTCTGATGTCTATCCATATAAATTTCTGTTTAAGTTACAGTTCGCAATTTTTTAAATATTTTGATGAAATTTGATACAAGCACATGTTTCCACCCAAGGACGAAAGCTGTTGCAAATGATTCAGATCGGTCCACTTTTTCCACCATCCCCATTTAACGCCCTATTGCAATTTTCAAAATTTCTCGGCAAAAATTGCTAAGTAGTTATATTTCGGCATTCTAAACCGGTTTAAAAACTTTGGACCGGCTGCGGTAATTTTTGAACTCCCTCTCATATAACGAAAACTGAAGTTCATACGGCAAAAATTATACCATTATAGTAATTAATATAAAAAAATTAACTATGACAAGTTTTGACCGTGTCGGCCTATTTTTTGGATTCTGTCCTATTTAAGAATTAAACTTGTACTACGTTAGGTTACGTTTTGGGCCCGCTTACCCATAAATACGCATATGAAAAATGTGCCTTTATAAAGAAACAACACATAATTTTTGTGTTCTGTAATAAAAATAACATTTGTATTAGACGATGTTGTGTAGGGTATTCAAAGGTCAGCTTTGGCCGATTATAATGGTCTTACTTGTTTTAGCTCTTTTTTTTGCTTTTTCAAGTCATCCAATGTTTCAACGCAAAAAAGGTGATATTTACACTTTTCGGTTAAATTACATACGGTTTCTCACTTCCCTGGGGCCGATTTGCCTGATTTTATAATATAATGAAAAAATTTGAAATCGAAGCTTAAACGTTCTATAATATTGAAGGGATAATTCAATTGCTATTATTATTATTATTATTATCATAATTTATTTCTAGGATTATTTCTTAATAGATAGTGTAGATAGACTAGATGGGTAGACTAGTCGCTTTATTCAAGGTAAATATTTTATTGATGTTATTTTCTCCAGCTACTTTCAAAATGTCCGTTGAGTTGGACGCTCTTTCTCGTTTTTTTTTTTTTTTGTTGGGGCATTAGCAGCTCTTTTAAAATCTTTAACATACATTGCATTACTAGAGTTGCGAATAATTTAGAAAAAAGTTAAAATTTAAAAGTTTCGAACAAGCCGATTTGGTTAAAAAACAAGAAAAAAAAAAATTTATAACAGAATGGTTGTGTGCGCAGTGACTAGAAACTAGGATGACTCAGCTCATAATCCAGCGTGATTGCCACCGCAGTTATTAAGCAATTTTTGTGCTGGACCTATGTACATGAGAACTTGGCAGCGGTTTTCACTAAATTAGGAACAATGTCCCTCCGGGACAAGATTAGAGGATTGTTAATGAAAAATCGCTGGCTCATTGACACTAGTAGTCCTTCCGCTGTCATTGTCATTCTGAATAATGTGCGTATCGACGATTCTTTTGCCATTGCCTATAGCTACGGCATCTGCTCCTGCTTAGAGTGCGCGGATGTTTTTAGCCCTAAGTGCTTCGTGCCGGTGAAGTGCGGAAATATGTTGATATATGGTTACACAAAGATAAGGTAGGTATATTCATCGGTTTCAAATGTGCGTTTGAGATATACAGAACATGTAAGAATGTGGCGAGAGATTGATCCCAGGAATTCTTCCATGGCCGTTATATCTGGAGAGTTAACGGCATATACAAGTGCCGTGCTTATGCTCGTAACTTCCTTATCCTGATGGAAGACTCATCCCGCACAGGTAAAAGGCTTATTCAGGGTAATCTGAAGTAAAGGCCAGTAGTAAGATACATGCACCGATTTTCTTACTTTCTTTCCATTACCTTAATAGACTAAACGAGACACTTCTAAATATTGTAAGAAAGATGCATTGTATTCTGCAGCCAGGATCTAACCGGATATCATCCTGTATCGTATAGAGTGGTCCGCTTGTTGGTCGCAAAGATAGGTAGGTAATGCACTGGTGTAGCATCAGGCATCAGGTTGAGTCTGCTCTTGATTAACTAAATATTACTTCTTTTCACAGGGTTGCATTAGTAGCATGCTTGCCTTTGTGTTGTACGGTTTCAACGAGCAGTTTAAAGGGCCCCTCTAGACCTGTAGACTTTGCTTGTTAGCGTTGCGTTTAGAATAAGGGGAAGTCTACCGTTATTGCCGACTGACGGACTCCACAGTGACGAAATATTATACCAGCATTCTTTTCTTTAGTTTCCTTTTCTCGACGAATATTTTCTCAAAAAAGAACATTAAGTTGAAGTTTCTCGAGGAAAATTCGTTTAAAGTTTTGCAATGTGCTAAAGACTTGCTTGTTCATTACAATAACTTTTTTATTCATTTTTGCATTAGTCTACAACTTCAAGACCATAAGTGTCCTTGTTTGTACAAACATTTTTTATGTTACCCACATTTTACATTTTGCATGTAGCGAGATGATATAGACAGTGGAAAGAAAATCTATATATAATTCGTAATTAACATCAAAAACTTTGTTCCACACTTTTAATTTCGTAACGGAACCACTGACCCCTTTCGAATCGCTTTTAAGCTCATATCATATATAACGGTATAAATAGTTCCCAAGAAAAGTAGAGATCAGAGGAGGCCTTGTAAAGATTTTCACATCACTATTTGTACGCAAAAAAAAGTCCTGGCATATATGGGCTATAAAAAAGTGAAAGCTACTTTATCGATTTTTGTCCAGGCTTAGTATCTATCCAAATGAAACTAACATTTGAAGTTCTTGAAATGCGAACATGAAAAGTGCCTTTAACAAAGACGAAAAGCAAATCAGTTACATTCCCAAATGCGACGAAGCTCTCAATCAATACAAGAAAGCTATTGCTAATGCAACGCTTTTAATTCATCCAGTTGAGAATCGTTATCGTTGCCATTAGTTTTGAAATCGAAGGACGTTTAGACACCAGCGCCCAGCACGCCTGCTAGAATCGTGTCACCGACACGATTCCGAAAGTGGGAATGGTTAAAAAAGAATGAAAAGAGTTCGGGGAAACTAATAGGAAAGTCTTAGTTTACCTGCAAGTATGACTAATGTTAAACAAATGGACAGTTCTGTGGTCATCTAATGTTCTTACAGTCATCTGATGCTCTAGATTCAATTTCAAATCTTCGCACTACTATACTGTTGCCGGAATCTTTCTTGGCTATAACTCGATACAACAGCTTGACGCGGTTATACTATTACATGCGAATGTATTAGTGTTAGCAAAAGCTTAATGTACAGAGCAACTTATCCGAACGTTTGAAAGTTATTATATCTGCGAGAGAGTAAGTAGTAGCATCGCATGTATCTTAAATTAGAAACTAACTTGCCTGAAGGCTTACGGATTATTGCAGCGTAAACAGCAACTTATAGTTGAAATTAGTCCCAGCTGCAGTAAGTAAGACATGATTCAGTAGTAAAAGAAAGATGAAAGCTTTCGCTGAGTATTGATCTAAAGAAGAAAGAAGATATGCTTTCGGTTTTAGGAACAACATAATGACGTAATCATATGTATAACAATAGTATGTACTGCAATATGTAAGCCCATGTAAATATACAACAATAATAGGTGTAATAATATGTTGGTAATAACTAGAAGACTAATATGCTTGTATGTATTGAGTGATATTGTAATGGGCGACAGTACACGCAAGCTGTTCGTGTACAAGCTGTTCGTGTGTTCAAATATGTGTTTTTTTTCATGAAAATAGAAAGAGCGATAATCACAACTTTATTATTTTGGTTTTTACGATCAGCACTTGGTGGTCCCGCACATCATTTGACGTGGGTCGAGCTCCCACTTGTTTTAACTTATTTTACATTTTTATGTTTCATGTTGTGTTTGCTGTTACCCTATAATACGTGGTTGTTTGTTGTCTCTAATTAACCCTCGGATTTTGCAATGTATTCTGACATTAATTGCAAAAAAGAACATCATTTATTTATCCTTTCTTTTCCATATTTGTTTATCTCTTATTTTTTGTATTCTTCTGTTTGCATTTGTCTCGTCTCATTCTTTTTTGCTTTAATTGTTTTGTAGTCCACTACTGCTGACTTCTGCTTTCGTAGCTACATACCTTTATTCGTACCATGAGTTCTTACAGATGAAGTAATCACAGGCACTCTTTCAATTTTTCTCTTATTACTTATTTTAGTTTGATTCCTCCTCATCACTTTATTAACTGTCGTTTATGTGAACGATGCGGTTATACGGCCGAGCTACTTGCAATTTTGGGAGCTGCGCTCTAGCTGCACCCTGACAAGGCAAACTGAATAAAACCCATTACGTGCATGAGTTTTCAAACGGTGTGAATCAACCGAGTATAGCGCTTGGCAACATCTAGGTTAGAAAGCTCATTCCTTCGAGACGCAAAGGACTCATATTACTTCCTTCCATAAGCCAAACATATATGAGAAAAGAAAATACGGATTCAAATTCAAATTTTCGATGGTAAACCAATTTTAACCCAGTCAAAACCCAATATGTTTCATTATTGGAACGCAGGTCAGATATTGCCCACTGAAGAAGAAGACGGTCTTTTCGAACCCAAAAGAAGCTGAAAGAAGATTCAAAGCGAACTTCAGAAGGAGCTTCGAGCAGGAAGTTCTTTACCTTCCGTAGCCGAGAGTGTGAAAGTCTACGCACGGAAAAAAGACTAATTGGAATATGCCGCCGCCGCCTTGACACATTGACACATTGATAAATAATAGTATGAGCTTTGAAGAGGCACGGAGGCGGCTCACGCAAAATCGAAGGCTCCACAGAAGTCCCAGACGGTAACCTAAGGAAGAGCAAGACTCCACAAATTGGGTGAATCGAAAAGGAATGCCTAGACCTCAGAAATCGCAGAAGACACCAAGGCCGAGAGAAGTTTAGCCAAAGATTACCCGTCCAGCGAAGTGCACTGGGTAATCAGTTGGGCTGCAAACTACCGCCACGCACCCTGTGGTAACTGAAATAAAAATTGTAGAGTCGATTGCCCTCTTGGTTATAATATCAAAAGTAACATTATAATCTCATCAAGGGTGATATTTGGATTTACCTTTAACCACTACTGATTGTTTAATTCTCGCAGTAAAGCGCATAAGGTGCTGGTCGTTAGTCATTGGCTTCTACACGAAGCGAAACTTCCCCAGATGTCACGTGAAAAACATTATAGGTATCTCAGATGTAAGATATTAATATAGAATCCGCGGAGGCGGATCTGCAGAATCAGACATCAGATGTTTGCGAACATTTTATGAGGTCAGTCACAGCGTGGCACTCCGAGCCCCCAGCAATTCTTATAAGATGGAGGGCTAAAAATGTGGACGCCTACAACAGATCCTTTGGACTGCGACACAGTTTATCCAATATAATAATAATAATGTCGTCTACGGCATTCAAAGAGGATAACAAGTTTTCCATGATTCGTGCCGTTCTAAGTGAAACTATTGAACACAATAGCACAAATCGATGGTTAAAGTTAATCGTAAGAGTGTTATAGCTTTGGTTAGTGTAATAATCATTTCAACTTTTTCCACCAAAACATTTTGATTCTGTACAAAAAGACAATCGCCGTGTGATTCTAAATTCGGAAAGACATTAACTTAGTCCATGGAAAAAATAACCTAAAGAACTGAGTAAGTTTCTCTTGAGTTAATCTTAAATCTTTTGCAAGTATTTAAAAGCAAAAATCATTTTTTATTTAATCTCTCTAAAAACATTGAATATAACACAGCCAGCATTTCTAGCATTCTAAATAAATCTTAGCCTTTAAAACATGAATGATGAAATAAAGCATATTGTGTTGAAAAAGTGCAACTCTTTTAAAATTTCTAACATATCGTTAAGATCTCTAAGTTATTGTAAATTGTTTTTATATATTTTTAACTATGTAGGTAGATGGCGGTCATGCATATCTTGTGGTGACGTACATATTTTATATATATATAGATACGTGCGCGTGTATTAATTTATTATGTAGTCATTGAAGTTTGCTATTTCTAAATAAATAATAAATATGCGAATTTAATGCAATTTAATACTCTCACTTATTTGTGTATGTACGTATGTGTATACAGTGTAACGATTATGTAATTAAACATCTACATTATTAAGCGCGTTATTGAATTTATAATAGTAATATTGATATTCGCAAGAGTTTAAATAGTGATGACAACCTACTCCAGCAATATTTCACGGCTACCAAAACCACTAACAAACATCAAAAAATCATCTTCTTTCTAAGCAAGCACACAATTTGAAAAGCTAAGCTTACAACATATTAATACATAGCCATGCAAAGGCCGATAAAGTATTCAAAGACTTATTATATGTATGGCATATTGTCAAATAGTTGTTGAATATTTCCCAAATAAAATTTTCAACTACATCACTGCGAACACCAGCACATATCAAGCGCAGAGGTAGCACAATACAAGTTTTCATGCAGCACCAACTACTTACTGCTGCAGTCATCGCCATCTCAATGTCCGTATATATTATGACACCTAAACCTAAAGGTCAAGAATTCTAAAAATCTATATACGTAGTACACATTAGAATCACAGTATTTCACTTAAGTATGCCACTTTGCTTATAAACTCTATTGCAAACCTCCACCTTAACATTAAACTGCGATTATTTATCATTAACCAACAGCGAGATATTTCATATGATGTTCATTAAAATAATGATATAAAGTCATAGATAAAACGTAAAAAAAAAACAAAAAAAATCATCTTTGAAAAATTAATTCATATAGAACTACTAGACCCGATATTAGGTTTAACGTTATTTTATTATTGATTTGCAAATTTCAAACGATTCATATATTACAGTAGGGGAGGAAGGAAGCAATGATAAATCAAATGGGTGAATTAACTTGCGCGAATTCGGCTATCCAACACAATCACGTGTCATGTGCACAGAGTGAATTCCTTCACATAACTCAAGCAAAAGGTAAGTAAATGTATTTCCATGAGGTCAGATATTCTATTTTAGGTTTGTTACGCAACAATTTCAAATAAAAACGACCAAGTTATTATCTGTCGTCTTTTTCTCATCCTTGCGTTTTCACACATCTTTTTAATTTCTTTCTTTTTCGCCGCTCTTAACTTATTTCGAAATTCCACTTATAGTGGTTCGCATATGCGCGTAAGAGATTCTGTAATGTAATAAATAAAACATGAAAGGTGAGATTTAATTTCGAACTAATCATTCTTATTTAACGATCAGTCCGTCCATCCAAATCTAGGTCTGCCAATGTCTTCGACTTTCTAGGTCACAAACGTTTGAAATCAAACGCTATAACTTAACAGTTTCGGCTCTCGCATAACTCTACAAATCAAACTTAAAAAAACCCGAGTCACCAACCAATAAACACGTTACATAATTGCAAATAAATGATATGAAAAAAGAAGTGAATTTTTATTAAAATTTTAAGATCTGCCTGCAACAGATATCGGCGAGATATTGAATTCACTTATTCAAGTTCCGTAAAGAGTAATAGTTCCCAAAAATATAGATGCCGTAAACAAATGTTTGATCACAATGATCAAACGAGAATGAGAAATTATTGCATTGAAATTATTATCGAAATAATACCGACATCCTTAATAATCGCAGGCCATAAGAAAAGGCTGACCTTGTAGAACGGCAAGGCTATTTAATTAAAATTCATTTATCTGGTTTTAATCAACAACCGCCCGTTTTTTTTTTTTTTTTTTTTTTTTTTTTGTATTTGACAGCGTTGTGCAATATAAATAAAACCGTACATAAATATATATATAGATATATATTGTTGTCATTGTTGTTGTGGTTAAAGTTATTTTTGTTTAAATGCCAAATACGAAAAACATCTTTCAAGCGATAATACTTAAAAAAGAAGTTTTTAAGTATTCATAGAATATCTAATCTTTTTGGAATGAACATCTTCTGAATGACGTTTTTTAATGAAATTATAATTTATTATAAAATATCATGAGAAAATTCATGATAACTCGGTATAAGCAGACTGAAAGACTCTTCATAACTACCACTAATAGCCAGACAGCAGCAGCAAATCTATTAACATAGCGTTAAAAAGTATCTCCGTTGGAGCAGATAATAAAGCCATTATATATTATTCATGCGGCGAATGACATAATTACCTTTTAAGACAAATAAATGAAAATTTTCACCTGTCAATGATTTTGTTATAGAAAATTTAAAATTTAGATCAATATCTGGCATGAGTTGCAAAATTTTCAACGAAAACTCATTCTAAGGTACCTATTGATAACCTCTTGTTAAATCCTATGGACTGCCTATTTAAAAACCGTCTAGCAAACGATTCTTAACTAGAAACTTACAATTAATTGCATTGAGAGTTTTTCGACTGAAAACTTGCGACATTTTACCTTTAGATATGGCAAGAACGACGTTATCATTTTTACAACTCAATACTATCAAAATTTTTGACGAAGCATCTCCATACATCGCAATAAGGATGCGGATCCTCTTCTCATATTTATCAGAAGGATTAATTTGACCTTGTCTAGCAGATCTAACAAGTTTTAGATTGTTTTAAGTTTGGTTTTTACATATAATTTTTGTCAATTTCCAAACGCACCAAATAATACATCACTTCGCCTAAAAAGATATTTTATTTATTTTTGTAATAAAGTCTATTCAAAAGCAAGAGAATCGTGAAAATTCGAAACTCAGCTTCGTAAATAACATACTCATAAAACATTTTCTTATACTTTTCAAATTTGTTAGATAAAGCAGTGAGCTCTTTGCCTATCTCCGCAAATCCCATTCCCCGTCTACACAAATAATTTATTTAGAAGGCTATGACAAATAACCTGGAGAAGTTGGTTTTCTACAATCAAGACATGACCAACGCGATTCCGTCGAAAGATTCAGGAATACATCCGCAGCTGTCCCAGTAGTACCAGCACATTTCATGTGGCCATTTCGTTCACATAGCAAGCAATATTTTAATTGATCTCATGAGAAAAATGGAATGTGGATAGATTCACGTCAGAGCTCGAGAGAGAGTACACACTTGAAAATCTGCAATTTGTACCCTCCAAAAGAACACGATCGTCATGTGCGCAAAGCTGCCAAGTTTTTATATATGTTCTCTGACATTTAACAAGGCACGACGGTGGCGAAACTGCATAACGGGCACGAAATGATAGAAAGCACGTTGGAACACAGCACGCAAATAGGATAGTGAAAGACCTAATGAATAGAAAATTCGTGATCAGTAGCAGGGAACATTTGTAGCGCGAAATTTAAAGAGAGCGGAGATTGAATTGCTTGGAGAGATACTGAGAGAAAAATGATAGAAAGATCAAAGCATAAGAGATCTAAAATTTTATTGCTCGAATTCAGTATATCACTAGCTTGACTAAAGCAGGATTCAAAGAGTAAATCAAAGAGCTCGCAAACCGATTCTCCCGACCACAACAATTAATAATGGCAGAAGAAAAAAAGAATAAACTGAAATCAGGTAACACAGTGGATAATGCATAACAATTGATATTTAAAAGAACCGTTTACCCCTAAAATAAAAGAAATAAAAAAACCAAATTTTCATGCTCTATAATGCGAAGCGGACGCAGTTGATTTCTATTTTCAAAATAGAAGTTTTTTGTCGTACAAGCATGTGGACGTTGTGTGACGGGCCCTTTGAAAAGTTTAGATCGATTACAAGTTCTTTTACAAATTTGTAGGTGATATCTTCATTTTTGTTAACGGGAGAACGTTTACCACATATGCTACAAAGTTGCGCAATCAGACAGATGGACAGACGAACAGGCAGACATGCTTAGATGTATTCCAAATTTGAAACTGGCCAAGAATATGTATACCTTATGCGGTTTTCGAAGCTTGTTTCTGCGCATTGTAAAGCTATTGAAATAACAATTGAATTTTGATACTCTATAATATTGGGTTGGCGCGGTCAATTTTTTCCATATTTGTGCACAAATGCTACAGCATTACCCATAGAATATGCGTTTAGATTTTTGTACATTGATTTGCTATCGTTTATGAGTAACGAGAAAAAAAACAAATTTTTTATTTCCTTTGAAAAACAGAAATGTTCTCAGTTCACGTGGTGTTGTGGGGGTGTCCTTCAACCGATTTGACCCATTTTCAATCCCAACCTGCGTGCAAGAGTTTCCAATCTTTTTATCAAAGTTGAAGTCGACAGCTTCCAGGAGGATGTTTACAACAGACATTACACTAACGGACAGACGGACATGCTTAAATCGATTTAGGCTTTGATGCTGTTAAAGACTAAATATACTTTGTGAGGTCATTGATTCTTGCTTCTCGGCGTTGCAAACGTGTTGACAAAATAAATCCTCAATCCCTAACCCTTCGGTGATAGGTGCAGAAAAAAAAAGATCAATTTTCGTTTTGAAAGATGCGCACGTTTATTGGACAATTTCTTGGCGTTTGGAAATTCCATACAACTTTACATACTTAGTGGAGGCAAGCAATATTTTGCATTTTTACATTTCTAAGTAAATGCTTCTAATGTTTTATTATTATTATAGATTTTTTTCAATATATATTATAATATATAAGGCGTTGTGTCATGCATGTGAGTGCATTGAAAATTTTATATGTAAAAGCGTACAAATTTAGAAATTTAAATGAACTTATTTACAGAAATTGCAAAATTATTAAACATTGCGAACTGGACCTCATTCCAAGGCTCGTGGCATTACTGCATTTGTTCTCTTGAACGTCACAACTGAACCCCCCTCCAGATAAGCTAAATGTGTACAAATTTCTACTAATCTTGTTCTTTAGTTTGATTTGTTGTTTAAAAGTTCTTAAACGATGGTTAACAGATTCTTTTATTCGAAAGAGGCTCCATTTCTACTTTTACTTATTCATTGATTGTGTCCGATCAGGTGAAACACAGATAATCATTTTTAGCTTTCATTAGTGGTGAGTAATTGTTTAATAATAATTCAATTATTTTTCACACTCATGTTACATTTATATTAACTAAGATGATCTACATTTACACCTGCCTGAGTGATCCGATTGTGACTTCACAATTTCATTCGTATGCTTCCTATAATCTATAAGTGGTCTTGGAACTTTTTTTTGTACCCATCACCGAAAGGTGGGGACTAGCACGCATCAGAGATCCCACAAAGCATATATATATTCTTGATCAGCAGCAAATTCTAAAAGTGATTTAAGCACGACTGTCTGTGTTCGTCTGTGTAGTGTCTATTGTAAACATTCTCCTGTCCGCAAAAATGAAGTCATCGACTTCTAGTTTGACAAAAACATTGGAATTTCTTGCACGCAAGCTAGTATTGAAAATAAACCAAATCGGTTAAAGGCCACCCCCACACCACCACATAAACTGACAACAGCTCTGTTTTACAAAGGGAACAAAAAATTTGTTTTTACCTCTTTGTTTATAAACTATAGCAGACAAATGTACAAACATTTGAAAGCATACTCTATGAGCGATACTGTAGCACCTATACAAAAATGGAACAAATTGACCACGCCTCCTTAATATTGAAGTGCGTTAAAGTTAAATTTTTTTTTCAATACCATTATAATTCAAAATGGATCTAAGGAAGTCCGTCCGTTCGTCTGTCCATCTGCCTATCTTCCACTTTCCACCGTTCGCAAAAATGAAGATATCGCTGACAAATTTTCAAAGGAATTTTGAAGTAAATCCAACGTTTCCAAGGACACGTCTACAACGCCCACACGCCTATACGAAAAAACTTTTATTTTGAGAATAGAAAAATATCCATATTATATAGCATGAAGATTCGACAGTGATGGATACAAAAGATTCGGTCATGATCGAATGTAATTTTCTCATTCGGTTTTAATTAGTTTCAATAATTTTTCATTTCATCATTCTTGGTGATCATACATTTGTGATAATATATAAAGCATTGTTTATCATAAGATTTCTTGCTATAACCTGGTGAGAACACTTGTAATCTCACCTTATTTATCTTTATGGAGACTGTTTTTCTGGTAATTCATTAATTTGTTACACATTTTACTAAAATACATATTATTTGCAGTATATGATATACTTAAGAAAGCTAAAACGTAGTATGCCAGTGTTTCAACTATTGTTCTAGTGTATCTAGGATTTTAAGGTCAACGCGATGCTTAAGTCCAAGGATCATCATGTACTTGATTCAAGGTCTTTATGTAAAGCTTATAATCACGCCATTTGGCTCTGTAGCTTGTTCTATTATTATAACTATTGATTTCGCGATATGAAAATTGTCTTGTAGAGGTTTATTACCTGCTTAGTGGCATAAGAGGTTGTCCAAGACGAGCCGTCTCACTCGTAAATTCATCGTCTAAAATACAACTTCTTAATATGTTAAACGGAATGACAGAATTCTTACATATCATTACTTCCGTCCGTACATTATAAGTTAAGAGGGCACACTAGATTTCTGATTTGCATATAAAAGTTTTGCAAAATTGTATAGAATTCATTTTTAGAACATATAACAATGTACTTAGGGATAGTTTTATGAATAGAAATGGGAGCAAGAATCAAATCAAATGCAAATCATTTACTTAACATAGTATTTGTTTTAGTTCAACTTAGAGAGAAAATATAAGTTTTACTACTTCCACCATCAGTGATTGATGAAAACGTCTCACATTTCTTTTTTCGACTATATAATTACCATTTTCTTAAATTCGTATATTTTTTAGATAGATGTAAGATAATCAAATTGACATCTCATTGATTTTTCTATATATGGTTAAGCATTTTATTCTTCAAGAATTGCTTGTTATTTTAATTCATTTACATTATTATAAAAAATATTATTGTATTATTAAAAAATATGTTGTGTATGTGTGTGTGTGTGTGCATGTGTGTGTGTGTGCATGTGTGTGGATTAAAATGTGGATATAATTAACTAAGTGTAAAGGCGGTATTTTATAAAATTATTTTTTTCATATTTTATTTTTTTCAATAAGAAAATTGAGTCGTTATATGCAGGAAATCACAATTCAGTCGAATACTCTCTTGGATCCATTGCGAATTTTCTCCAGCATATATGTTCCGCGTTCACGTCAATTGGAGCACTTATACTGGAATATAACGATTTCGATCCATTGATCGAAAGACAATGATTTTTTGTCCGCTTCGAACAGACAATGCGGTTAGCGTAACTACCATTATTTTCTTGGGAGCCAGTGGATCTCGCGAAAGAGTTAATGAAACCTTCTTTGGGTGATTCGATTTCAGCGCGTATAGAATCCAAACTCGCGCCGTTTTGTGAACGTCTAATAAACATAACTTCTTTATTATGTTTATTAATAATTTTAGCCGATGAAGCACAAGTATCTATATATTTATCTGATGAGCTTATATATGGCTTTTGACATTCCAATGTTTGTTGTTTCTGCTGGCTCTGTTGGTGAGCATTTACAACTTGTTGCATCGATGAGCAGCGCGAATAACGTAATTTCTTAAAATCGCCAGTTGCGGATGACATACCGAAATGCTTACTTAAGCTAATGTCCTTTTCTATCATTGAACTTCCACAAACAGGTCTGCTGTAATTAGGTGAATTAGTATCAGATATCCACTGCTGCTGGATTACACCAGATTCAGGCGTATATTTTTTATATTTGGTATATTGATCAATCCTAATAGAACGTGTGTAATCTTTAGTACCACGACGCCGAAAAGTGAAATCTCTCTGACCAGTATCTTGGCAAACCGAACGCCACTGCTTCCAGGCGCAACGTGTTAAAGGATCTGCCGGCCCCCATTCTTTCGCCGATTTGGAAGCTTCGCAAATCATCCCAAAGAAATTGTATTCAACTTGTCCGAAAATTTCCACACATGCTATTATAAATACAATAAATAACACAAACAATATCGGAGCCCAACGGGGCATTATCTCCGACAATATATCGTATTGGTCGTCATCTGAACACCACCAAACTAAAAGAATCGTTAAAATGGCTGGACATACATACCACAACCACATCCAACCTTTGAAAATTGGACGACCTATTGAGAATTCCAAGTCGATATAAATGTTCTTCGCACCATAGATCCATGTAATAGCAATGAGATCAAAAATTAAAGCAGTTATCACCATCGTTCCCACGATTCGGGCATCCAAAATTCGCGCTATATAAAATCGAGGCGATGAAAACGATATAATGGTTGCCAGCAAACCAGCTAAGCTTAGCATATAATTTGGACGTCTTGGCACTAAATGGGCGGCAGTATAAATACTTGATACTAATGACATGAAACATGTCATTATCATTAACGTGTAAATAAGCGAGGGCAAAAGCTTTACGCATAACTCATAATGCGATTTATCATACAACACGCGATCGTATACAGCAGTCAAAGGCTTTAATTCTTCAATCAGGAAAGATCCATTTACCGAATGATCGAACTGTATTATAAATAAGGTAACAGCTACAGCACTGATTAATAAATTGAAGCACACGTATATCACTGAGGTGCGCACAGCATCGCCTTTATACAGATACTTTCCCGTTAGCATGGGTAGTATACCAAAGCCGCAATTCATAGCAAATACAATTTGCATCAAAGCGCTAAACCATAAATTGCTATCTCTGAGATTCTGTTCAGTAAATGGCCATAGCTGAGGGAAATAAGGCTCGGTTTTGCCCAAAGAATTGTGCAACTCCCAAACCGTAATGATGCACAACAACAAAACTCCTAGCGAACCAATAATGAATAATATGCGATGCAATACGTGGCTGTTGTACGTGCTACAGCAAATAGACAGGTACATATAAAGAGTGATTATCTAATTTTATACAAGGAAGATCTCTAATTTCGCCTTAGGGCGAATCTTGCCTACCCACCACCTTAACAATTTCCCGAATAATATTTGACATGCTGACAAATATTTAAATAATTGAAAACAAGTGAATTGTTTGTCTACTAGCTTTTGCTGAGCGAGTCCAATTTTGTAGGGTTCAATTTTCCTTCAAGCTTAATATGGATTGTTCTATATCAAGTACTTCGTACTTTGATAATCGCAGAAGCAAATAGACATAAAAACAAAGAGTTGCTTAAGGATTGATACTATAATACATTTGGTCTGATAGAGAATAAGAAACTTTTAAAACTATAAAGTACAAATTAATATATATCTCTATGTCGCATTGGAAGGTAGAAAAATTAAATAAATACAAACAATGCTCTTTCGTGTCGTACCATAGCATTACGATTGTCCATAGTACTAACAAAGCTATCGATAAAACTCCAAAGAAGAAAGGATTTTCCCAGAATGGCGTTAAAAATGTTTTCTGTAAACATTCCTGGCCGCTGTTATTGGTCAAAGCGTAACCATCCTGAAAGATAAATTGAGATAACATTAGTGAAATAAGTGGGGACCAGCGTCAACTTACCGATGATATACGCAAAATTCCTATACACTCTTTAAACGGCATAGAATTAAACGTAAACATTCCTATATACGCCGTAGCGATAACCGCGTGCAATGACAACCAAACTGTTGAGACCCAGGATGCAAAACGACTAATTATACAAGCCCCTACAATAAAAGGCATAAAGTAATTAATCAGCTTTTTCATTAGCCTTTCTATTCATCCAGCACAGGAAATTTCAAAAATTATATATATATATATTCTTAATAAGCATGTTTGCATGTCTGTCTGTCTATCAGCCTGTCGTTCTGTTAAATTAACTAATCCATTTTTCCTAGAAGAGAGCGTTTAGTCAAAAAAGTCAATGAAATATATTCGTGCGTCCGCTTTTTTGATTTAAAAGGACGAAATTTAGATCTAATTTCGGTTCGGAACTTTAAATTTAAATTTTGACATGTACGTGCAAGTTGGTATTAAGGCATCATTTAATTCCCATTGAAATTTACAGAACAGCTGATTTGAAATGGTTTTGGACCGTCAGAGACGTAAGTGAAAATTCGATTTGTAAACCTCGCTACTGTCTATTCTCTTTTCCTGCCCAGATTGGAATGCAAAACACAAAAGTAATCAAAGGAAAGTAAGTAAACAGAAACGGAGGAGTAAGTATGAAGAAAAACAGACAATGTAAGCCCACATAACGCATATTTAGTGAAGTTCGTTTTTTTGTCAAAGACATTGTTCTTCTTATTATTATTGTTCATCTTTTCTCGTCACAGAATAGAAGCAAAAATTTTTTTAAAAAAGTGTATACAAGTCTATCGAGCTGTAAAAGTTTTAGTTTTTTTTTTTTGAAGTTTGGTAATGTTTGGCTGAAAACGTATTACAGTGCCCATACCTATTCTTATTTTGTTTGGGTGTATCTGTGCTTATTTGGGCAGAGTCTGTCTGAATTTGCCTTCGCTATATTTGAGCATGTCTTGCTGTTTGTGGAAGAAGGTGTTGATGAATGCACAAGTAACTGTCTCCTTTGCCTCTTATGGTAAATGCTTTCATACCGGATGTGCGAAGAGTTCGCGAAAAGAATGCTAATTGGAAATTTGAAACTCTACAATAGCTGGACTGATTGCAAGCGATTTTCGGGAGCTATTTCTACCCCAGCCAATTCAACCGGTTGTCGACTAAATCACTCGGAACTTCAACATGATCTTTCAAGAGTTGTATCAGTCATCGTTGACGAGAAGATTGAAAATATAGGATTCAAACTCGAGAAGATGTTTAACCCTCAAGCCCAGCGGCCGTGACCGTGATGAGGGTTGCGCTAGTCCAAAAAAAAAAAATAAATAATCGTTGAAAATAATGCATAACCGATTTGTTCGACATATTCATCGTGCAGATATTATCATATCAGATTGGCCCGGTCAACTTGAGAATGTTTCAGTGCCCGTAATTAAAAATTTGATTGCCTTAATGGAACATCAGCATCAACTTTTGCACTCACTTAAATAAAAAGAATGACATCTTCGTGAAATTTAACAGAGTGCCTGTGAGGGGTAAATTTTAGAAAAAATATCTTTCAACGCGCACTATCATTCTTTCTGACATCATTGGAGACGAGATGCGTTCGCGGGTCTATATCAATGAGCTTCTACCGCCACTTTGCCAGGTGCTGAGCTTTTTTTGCCGGAAGATGAATAATAATGGAAAGCATTCGCCCAAAGAGAATCTTACAACTATAAAGGTACTATGCTTTCGTATGATTTTCACACGTTTCTGAACAGGTACAACGAAGTCTTATCTTTCTCGAACATTTTGTTTACCCTTCTTATTACATCTTATGTAACTTGGATTGAAGTATAGTTAGAGTAACAGTGAAGTGAGCTACAGACCATATACGCCGTTATAACGTTAATAAATTTATGTAAATTAAACTGATTTCGTGGCTCTGTTGCAATCACCTTTCTTAATAAATTGCTCATATTGTTGTTGTCATTTTTAATCTTTGTAATAGTCATCTTGCTCTACTGTTACCACACATTTTTATGCAACTAAATTCGAATCTTCGACCAATTGCCAGCGACAAATTCTTTCGGAGCTGCCTCAAGTATGATGGTATTAATATTAATTCTGCACATTTGAATTGCCAAGGTATTAGTCGTTCTAACATGTCTACGAAACTGGATGGGCTGGGTAATTTTCTTAAAGATAATATATTTGATGTTTTTTCCGTAAGTGAAACCTGGATAAAAAGTATATTTCTGATTCTACTATTTGCTTACCTAGATGCAGTTTGTCTAGAAACGACCGACCAATATGCAGAGTTGGTGAAGGTGCCCTACACGTTTCTTCCAAACTTCAATTTAGGCCAGTTGTTTGAGTCAAGAAGAAAGGGATCTGTGGATCTCTTTTCGTTGAACTGAACCTCCATAACAGGAAATTGGTGGCCGGTGTGATCTACTTAGTCAGAGAAGATATAACTGCTTTCGAAAGAATGCAGTGATCTGCTTGCCATGTACCTCAATGTTGTAATAACAAGAGAATTTAATTGCGATTTATTTCAACGCAGTAAATCTTTTAACGTACGGGTCATGTGCTTCAGAAATGGCGTCTGTTGCAGACATAGTCGTTTTCCGACTCATTTAAATATTCAGCAACAATCTATTTCACTTATCGGTTACGCTGTCACATGCGAGAATCTCTCAACTGTACAATGTGGTCAAGCTATTGCCCCCAGTATTACACGTCATTTGTTCATTTTGCCTTCTGCCAGTGTCATTAAAGTTGGACACGACGCCCATTATAAAAACTGTGGAAAGGCTAACATTAATGCAAACATCATTTATTTACGAAAAATTGATTTTAAACCAATATATTTTTCAAATCGCATGGACTATCAACTCGAACTTCTAACCAGACTACTGATTCTGATTCATTTGGTAATGGTACTCTTAACTGATCCTATTCACGTAACATCCCGTATGAAAAATCCCTCAAAAATATTGCTTATAACATATGTTTCCAAACCCTTGATCCTATTAGACGCGTACCCGTTGCTGATATATACTCGGATCCAAAGATTTCAGTTACAGACGGCAACTGCTATAGTTGACTCTAGTCGACATTGACCACCAATACAGCATCACATCGTTGCAGCAGCTTCCGAAAATTAGATTGCTGTTGGTACGGTTAAGAAACTATTAAACGGTCCCGGTTGACTGCATGTTCAGCTTTTAAGCGGAACGAAAGCTTATTGGGGAATAAGTGGAAAGTCTCGAAAGCTCCATCTAGATTTGCTCACGTCATGTTCCGTATCTCACAGGTGCGTTTTATGGATTTGAATACATACTCACCTTTAAATATTGGTGATGCTCTCCACGTATGCGCGGCTTCTTGACCCAAAAATTGCCCCATTGATATTTCCAACAACACAATTGGTAAACCAACTAGAAATAGTAAGACAACGTACGGCACTAGGTATGCCAAACCAAACTTATCCAATTCTCTGGGGAAACGAACTACGTTCGCGTACGTTACATTTAAGCAAATACACAAAATCAAACCACGACACACTGAGAACTTTTTCTAAAAAAGACAGACAAAAAGCATAAAAATAAAAGGTGATGTTAGTATTCACTAGATGGTAATTTTTGCGACAATGTTTATCAAAAATTTTACAAAGACGGACAGATAGGCATGCCTAGATCGAAGCTTTCTTTTTGGTGTTCCCAATGATTTTACAAAATGGCGATATACCGCCATCCTTTGGTAGCGGCTATAAAAGTGTTTGTTTCTTTATTGGTTTTCTTTTCTTTTTTAATCATTGTTTTAGCACTTACTTCCCGGCAATAGCGGAATGGCACATCTTCGTGCATAACGTGCAGGTAGTCTGCTAAATATTTTGCTGTTGGCATCTCCATTTGAGAGGCCACTTGTGGCAGTGCAAGCGTCGTACACTAAAAGAAATTTCATTTTTTTTTTTTCAGTTCTTTATATAACATTTATTCACAAACACATTGCGGCTTAAATCCTTTTCATAAATCTTGCTTTCAATATTTGCCGGGAAACTGTAATTAAACATAATGTTTCTGGCTTTATGTGTGATAAGTTCGTATAATATATAAGTAGAAAAGACAAAAATACAATAAAAAAAATAAATTTTCCTGCTTTATAATGCGAAAAGGTCGCGTCTGATGTTTTCTACTTTTAAAATAGAATAAAAATTTTTTGTCGTCATATATGTTCATTTTCGCTAAGAGTACAATATTTACAAATACTACACAGTTGAGCAGACAGGCAGATGGGTAGACGAAGAGACGGACTTGCTTAGCTGCATTCTAAATTCGAAACTGGCCAAGAATTTATATACTTTATGGGGTTTTTGAAGCTTGTTTCTGCGCCTCATAAAGGTATTGAAAAAGCAATTAAATTTTGATACACTATAGTATTGAGTAGGTGTGGTCAATGTTAACAATTTTTATAGGTATTATAGCATCACCCATAGCATATGCATTCAACTGTTTGTACATATATTTGCTATAATTTATGAGTAATGGGCAAAAACCATTTCTTTATACCTTTTGAAAAGCAGAGTTGTTCTAAGACTGCGTGGTACTGTGGGCGTGTCCATCAATAGATTTGGCCCATTTTAAGTAACAAATAAACTTGAAATCGATGGCTTCACTTTTGTGACAAATACTTACAACAGACCGATTTAGAATTTGAAATTGATATGGGGTACATATACATATATTATTTTTGGGTTATCCGACGCTTCGTTCTGGGCGTTGCAAACGTTTTGACAAAATGAATATACCCTCACCCTCCGATAAACGGTTATAATTAATGAAAAAGTTATCATCCTTTCTTTATATTTTTCAAATCTCTTATCGATTTGATAGCTCACATTTTGAGATATCAATAGATTATTAGACTTATCGCTACTCGATTCCGAGACTCACAATGCGTGCAGATGCCGTCTGAAAATGTATCATCTAAGAAAAGTATTTGTAATTAAACATAATTGGACAATCGAGATTTATAATCACCCTAATAACTAATTAGATAAAATATTTACTTTAATTATCTTAAAAATGGGGACAATAAACGAAAAAACTTATGCTTTCGTAAATTCGCCATAGATGATGGAGCGAAACACTCCCGGCTTTTCTAAGCTTTTTTATTTGCTTTTGCGATCCTGCGTAAGCATTAACCGCATTACGAATGCAGAAAAAATACTTGACAAGTAAAACATAGGAGGTGTTTTTTCAAATATGGATCGCTACGCATTCTCGTGATGCATGAAATTAGCGTACATAGACTGCTCACTGCAAAATGATCAAAATATCACGGAAATGGTTCCCCTCTGTACTACTCGTGATTATCATTAACCTGTATTGAAGAATATTTTAGACTCGCAGTCGACACGACAATCGTAGCCTACAGATCAGGTACAATTCCGTATATTCAAGTGCGTGTACAAAACAGCGATTGTTTAAGCAAAATTTTTCTAGGTACGTGAATAAGCAAAACTCTGCGCCGTTTGGAATCTCGAAAGCCTGAGAAAAGTAGTAGTAGTAGTAGCAGCCTCTTTAAGCACAACTAAGGACTAGCTTAAGTTTTTGGGCTGACACTGTCAGTCATCATTTCAATTATTCGAAAATCCTGCTGCTCGACCGTTATTGTGAATGGAAGCGCTACAAACTGTGCTGGGTGGCATCATTAGCGCCAATGAATTGAGGCGCCATCTGTCACGCAGCAAATCAGATAATGACTGTGGACGTGCAATTATTTCAACCGGATCTTCAAGCAACAATTCAAGCACTAAAAGATGACGATCCATTACTAACCTCAAAGCTTTTACCTTAGATTAAAATAAAAATTTTATCACTTTTCATGGATATATTGTTTTTTGTTTGATTTAAAGCGACACCTCGTGTTGGAAAGCTCCATGCGAGCGGGTTTAAACGTTTAAATGCTCGAACATGATGGAAGCAATTAGCAATTTAACGCCAAAAAGGAATTATCATTTATTAAGAAG
This sequence comes from Glossina fuscipes, assembly GCF_014805625.2. Lineage (NCBI taxonomy): Eukaryota > Metazoa > Arthropoda > Insecta > Diptera > Glossinidae > Glossina > Glossina fuscipes. Next base: position 49,745,080 of record NW_023998415.1, on the reverse strand, counting down.
GAACAAGTTAAAGTGCAAACTTCTGGATAGATAATGGACTAAGATAATTTAAAACTGTCAAGCGTTTGCATAGCGAATTGCTAACACTCCACGAACTTGCTGACGAAGTGTTTAATATCGAAAGATTGTGGATTACAAATCACATAAAAAGATGTGTCCACATTTCTTCTAATTTTATTTGAAAAATTATTCTTATATACTTTTATTAAAATAAATTGAATAACACATAAATCCACGAAAATCGCACTAAACACTTTTCTCGCCCAATACACGCTCTCATTAATGCAAAACTGAATGTATATATATATATATAGACATTGCTTTGCTATCGAAAACTCAAGTCTGCTTGCAAAGACTGTCTTAGCTTTGCAGTTGAAAACTAACTTTAAACTAGCAGTAGAAAATAAACACCGTTCAGATATATGCATACAGATTAGATTAGCACGTTCGCATATACAATGTAATTTTTCATTCACTGAACAGTGAACCAACGACGCGAATCCAATCTTCTTGGAACAATATACCGAAAAAAAAAAAAAAAAATGCAGAAAAAATTCACCATCACGTCGTTTATATTAGAAAACTTGTTATAATACATGTATTCGACGTACCAACCAATTTGCGCCACATATATTTACCAGAACCATGTAAAAATGCTATGATAAAATACGCGCATTACCGAATCCCAGATGCCCTTTCATCTATCCATCTAACTTAAAAATAAATCGCACTGTCTCGCGCCAATTCATCGATCTCTGGACTGTCTACCGTGAATATTCGATATTGCAGCCTTCTTTACTTGCTACATCGTATGGCACACCTTTCTTATAGATGTGACAACCCGGAATCACGTTCATGTCTTTTGCAAGCCATTCCTGACATTTCAGATGCTTTTAGTACCTAGAGACAAAGCTTACCTCTGAACAAGGTACATCTACGCGTGCACAAAATTGTGTTAAATGATTGCCTTTCGGAGCCGCGCTTTACTAGATAAAGCTCAAACATTGAGATCTTGATTGCAAAAGTGGATAGACCGTTAAGCATAGTTTATATGAATCGCATCTGAAGAATAGTTCCGCGAATAAACATATTTCGTATTCTCAACATATACATGTTTTGATGCTTTCCTTTGGCGAAATCTAAAGCTCAATATTTTTATTGTCGCAGAAACATATGAATAACAAAATCGGATTTTCTTAGATAAACACAATGAATACTTATGTAAGGGTACGACTTTTTTTTTTGTGGCTGTTACGAATGGCCTGAAAAATTTGATATGCTTTCATCTTTCGATGATAGGTATAAAAATGAAATGAAAATGTAAGTATATGTAATGGCTGTGTATTTGTGTTCACGTGAGCCTCAACTTTCTCAACACTTTTCCGAATACGTTTTTTTTGTTTTATTCATTGACTCGTGGTTCGTTCACATTTTAAGTTATAAGCCAATGTTATTATATGTTTCTTTTTCTCTTAACAGCGTGTAAATTGGTCACAGTGAGCGCAGACAGCTTTCCTCCATATTTGAAAGTTACGAAGAACAAATACAATAATTACATTCATTCGTTTTGATAACATTTGAGAACATATATATATATCTAAATATAAATAATAATACGTTCTGTGCTTTTCACACCTCTTAAGCGTCTTTGAGAATACTGACGTTACTTAGTAGCGTCATCAAATGTCGCTAAGTTGAATTTCTTAGTCAATGGGCTTAACTCTTAAATCTATTCAGCGTAAATACTTTTCTGATTCCCTGCGAATTAAGAATTGCGACACGAGCGAATGAATACACCGACAGATAGAATAGGCTATGCCAACGTAATAAAAACAGTTATGCCTTTTTTTTTGTACGCTGACTATATACGTTATTCTGTCACGAGGGTTTCAAAAGATTGACTTTGAAACAGCTACTAATATTATCTGTCGAAAAGACTTTTTTATTTATTAAATATATGTTAAACTCTCAAACTAATCGAAGCCTTGATAACCGTATAAAAGATCCACCAAATAATTGAAAAAAAAAAAGAAGGAAATTCATAGAATTCATCGAAATGCAAAACAATGCTACGTCAGATATTAAAAGATTTATGAAAGCTCAGTCGAACGATAAAAAAATTCAGAACAGAAAAAATTTCATTACTTCAAATCACAATAGGAATAATGAATTTTCGTAATTGTGTGTGTGTTATGTTACATTTATAATGGCGTAATCATTTGAAAATGTGAACTCGGTTTTGCCATGTCCATCCGTCCGTTTATTGTTCCACACATTGGTGTGCTTGTATAGCTTTTTTTTAATACTTTGACAATTGAAATACAAAAGTAACACATAATATATATGCTCCACAAAGCTTCATTATCGGCCAACCACGCCATACAATACGCTACTATCACCTGCACCTAGTTTTAAATTAAAACTTGCTTCGATTAGGTGTGTGACGCGCCGAAAATAAACAAAAACCACAAAATTAATTATGAAAAGTTTTTTCAGTGTATGTAATTTTTTTGTGCCGATCACCAAAGGATGAGGAGTATATTCATTTTGTCAAAATGTTTGCGACGCCGAGAAAAAAGTATCAGAGATTCAACGAAATTTATAAATTCTTGATCACCATCGAATTCTTAATCGATTTAAGCATGTCTGTCCGTCTGTCTTTCTGTCTATGTAATATCTATTCTAAATATTGTCCTCGCCGCAAAAACTTAGCTACCAACTGTAAGTTTAGAAGCTCTCACAAGCCGCTTGGTGTTGAAAACAGGCTACATCGGCCGAGAAACGCGCCTGCAGGAACGCGAACACCCCTGCTTTTTAAAAGGAAAAAATACATTGATTTTTTGCTAATTAGTCATCAACTACAACGGGCAAATGTACACAAAAAAAGGAATGTAAATTTTATGAGCGACCACATAGCACCTGTACAAAAATAGACAAAGCTAACCGCGCCCACTCAATATTATAGTGTATCAAAATTAAATTTTTTTCAATAGCCTTATAATGCGCAGCAGAAAACTTCATAAGCCCCATAAAGTATATAAATTTTTGGTCAGTCTCAACTTTGAAATGTACCTAAACATGTCCGTGTGTCCTTCTATCCGTTTTGCGCAACTGTGTAGTGTCGGTAATTAACATTTTCCAGTTAGCGAAAACGAATTTGAAAGTGGCCTAAACTTTTCAAAAGACATGCCTACAACGTCCACGGGCCTATGCGAGAAAAACTTTATTTTGGGAACAGAAAAGATCAACCGCCCACATGCCCTTTTATAGAGCATGAAAATTGAGTTCTTTTGCTGTTTTTGTCTTTTTAAGGATAACGGTAATGGGTATAGAAGATTCGGTCAAATATAATTTTCTTGCTTGCTTTTTCTTAGGAATGGGAAAGAGTTTTATATCATTTCCTAGTTGGAGATAATAACTAGTAAGCCCGGCATTATTTTCTGACACAATATTTAGCAATAAATTCCTTCTAATCGTTGTAATGTCGTTTTTGCTTACGACTGAAAATGAACCCAGCTTTTGAAATAGTATTTTACTATACCTACTTTGTATTACCCACTCATTTAAAATTTATCACAACCGATCCAAAGTTTTCATACTAATTCAGAATGCCGAAATACTAAGTCACTTTTGCTGACGAATTTTAACAATTACAACTTTTCAGAATAAGAGTAGGGAGTGGTCGAAAAAGTGGATCGATCCAAACAATTTTCAATAGCGTTCGTCCTTGGCTCAAAACACGTCACTGTACCAAATTTCCTCCAAGTATCTTAAAAATTGCGACCTGTAAGTTGAACACAAATTTACGCAGATACACCTAAGAGGGATAGACGGGCAAACAGGCTTAGATCAATTCAGATTATAATTCTGAATCGATCGGGATAATAAAAGCTGGGTCTATCTTAAGCCCTTTAGCGTGTTACACACGATCGCACTAACTTACTATACCATGTACCACATGTGATGTGTGGGACCAATATATACAGTTCTGTGCTTTTAAATGAATATGCGCGGTGGCATACATACATGTTAATTGTATACGAAAAACGAAAAAGGTCAACGATTAGGTAGGAAATATAGCTGATGGAACATGAATTAAAGAAAATTCTATTATAGGAATAATTTACTTTTATTTAACGTAGTAAATTTTCAAGCACATATATATAACATATTTTATGCAATTTTCCTTATCTCATATGAGTTATTATACAAGGCGCGCTACCTATCTATTTCACATGATTATTTCCCCAGAAGATATTCCAGGCTTGTTCTCTATAATTGTCTTTAACTTAAATATAACGTGGGATCCAAAACAATTAGAATGTAATAACAATGAATAAATAAATACTTAAAATATTAAAAATCCGTCCTTAATCCTAGCTTAAGCCAACTAAAGTTTCTTTTATTCTTCCCAATTGTACACACTCCATCGGCCTGTTACTGAGCCAAAAACTTCAGATTTTTGTGCAATACATCTATGTTCGCTGAAGTCATCGTCCCTTGTAAACTGATTTTTTGTTACTTCCCTAATTTTATCCAAAATTAACTTTCTAACACCTAATTCATGTTGGTTTTCCCCAATATTCGGCTTGGTACCTTCCGTGTTGACACCGGTATATCTTATCAAAACTGCATCTATATCATTTTGTAATTATGGTAATTTAACACTGAAATGTTGTATAAAAATTTCAGACAGACCGCCTGTCGGGAAATCTCCCTTGGTCATGGAAGGCAAACATTTATCGCTAAGCATTTTTTCAAGATATCTGCATATATGATATATCCTGAAAACTGCCTGTCTCTGTTGTCTCGCTTGCTTCTTTATAAACATGTTAGATGCACCTGTTTCATCATCACAACTAATATTAACATCGCTTTCTACTATAAATGTGTCGTCGTTGACGTCCTTACCACTTAAGTAGTAATGTGCTGTCAGTGTGTATACGTCCGCAAGCCCTTCTTCATTAACCACTTGTAGGTTCTCTATTATGGACTTTCACCGATATGTAGTCCAATTTAAGAACATATCATCGTTCTCTTCGCAGTTCAAATATCATTTGTCGAATTGTGAACAAAGAACAAAGTTTATCGACGTACCATGAAATACATGTTTTTAATTCTATATTTGACTTAATCCACTAACACTTTCAAATTTTTATTTACATATATTTATATTCATTTTTTTCTTACTACTCAAATTTTGTTTATTTATATTTATATTAAATTTCTTTTCTCTTACATCATTTCTTACGCCAGGCAAGCAAAGCTAAGCCACTTAGATTCAGCCAGTTAAACAGACGAGGCAGTGAAATATTTCATCTGTTGACTGCGGTTTCATACTTAGGTGAAAGCGTACAATGGTTGATAACCATACAGCGTGTGTATGCAAAGATGTTAACCAATATGCATGTAGTAGACATGAAATTAATCAATGTGAATGACGTGAATTCGAAGGTAGATTGGATTTGAGCGCGAACTCACAATTGGGAAATTATTTTCTACAATTATTTACTCCAGTTAATGGTATCAACGCATACACCAACATAATAGCTGAGGAGATTTTGATATAAAAAATGAAAAAATTGAAAATTATATTTGCCAATAAGTTGGCAAATATAATTTTTCTAGGCATAAAAATACGAGCAACAAAGTAACTGGCGTTTCATGTAAAAAAGTAAAAAAAAATCAATCGTCAATGGAATAGGGCCTAACGAAGGGAGTAAGGATTTTCAGAAAAACGGTAAATGCCAGTCATTTAGAAATAAATGCATTGAAAGATTTTGGTAACCAATAAAGCTTCACCAATGAATGTTACATGGAAAATTTTGATCCAATACAATTTCAATTAAATTGAAGACATTTGTTACCCTTTCGACAGATCAAGTAATTAATGTGCCTACTTTCGCCACACTGTTGATGTTGCTTCCCTACAGAATTCGTGTTTGCATTCAATATGATTCGCATAGCGAATCCTACAGTTAAGAAACGTAATGCTGACATGAAAATTAAGAAGGAGATGTAAGTCCGACCAAGCAATGGTATATAGAAATTATCTCGAACTAAACTTTCCTTCTTTTCAATTGAACGCAATATTGACTTGAACGGAGATAAACTCGCGATTTCTATTACTTTCGAAACTGAAAATATCAGACGAAAGCTGAGAAGTGAGGGAAAACTATTACACAATCCGTTCATCACAAAATGTCAATCAAAAAAAACTACTTTTATTATGTTATTTGATTATTTGTAACTATGTTAATCGAATTGAAATGATGTATTGGTTTAGAATTTTAATATGAAGTGTGTGCCCTTCAACTTAATGCGTAATACCAAATACCTTTAAACACTGTTCACCTTAATGTGAACGGGCAATATCTGAAAAAAAATTTAATATGTCCTGTATGTTAAATTCTAAGCTAATCATAGCACCAGCATAACATTTTTGTATACGTTCCTCCAAGAATTTGTATTGTTCAATGAACTCCTCTTGCATGGCATGCCAAACCACTTGCAATAAATTCTCTTCTTCACACAAGTGCTTCTCTACCTTTTTATAGAGATTTTCCAAGCCTTTTTTCACTTCACGTGCCGGATATTGACTGATAACTTTACGCAATTCTTGTTTGGAAAACGCCATTTGGTAACTGATTTCAGTTTCCTTAACACCTTGAGCAATTTTTTGCTGGACACCTTCAAAGAAGAGCTAAATAGGTATTAATCTATATAGTAATTTTCGTTCTTTACATTGTGAATGGTTCGCTTACATTAAGTTTCTCCAGTGGTCTACCAAAATATTGTATTACATAAGCATTGAGTGCATCATTGTAACGTGTTTTCGCCTCTTTTTTGTACTCATCTAAACCTGGTATTTTTAATTGAGCTAACAGTGAATACATGTGATGATAGTTTTCCATGCGCACCACATGCGCCGGTGTTTTCGGATGCTCTTTGGCATGAATATTAATGCCCTCAAATATTGCACAAATCAATTGTATATATTTCTCCATATCAGTGCGGCGTGTGGATTTACGAAAAAAATTTTCCGATGTTTGAGAAAAGTATTCGAAGTTCTCAACATATGGCAAAATTCCACACTTAGAACGTTTCGGTACTTTGGCATCACGTATAGATTGTAATTGTTGTTGCATGAAGCGATCGAAATTGCGCTTCACCTGAACAAGTACAGAAGCGAAGGTCATGCTTAAAAATGAATGCGTATCTTGAGCTGACATAACATGCTGTGTCAAACGTTCCAATACATACAAAGAATAACTGCGAGGTAATTTTCTATGAAAAGGATTTTATAACAAAAAAAAATAATTAAAAACTTACAAACAATCGAAACGCTCAAAGCTTTGTATAAAGCTAACCAATTCTTGCTCTAAACATCCGAACAGTGTATTCATTAATTTACGTATTTCTTCGTTGATTTGGCGATCAGCTTTTTTTTGGGTAAAGGAGGCAACATTACCTATCAATTACTAGAATAAATTGTATTACTTCTAAATAAATTTGAATAAAACTTACAACCTGCCTCGCCAGCAAGTGAAGTTGCTGACGGTGAAATTAATAGGAGCTGTGACAGGTCAACTGTTCTATTCATTTCATCAAAAGCATTCGATTTTGTAGGGGGGCTTACAGCGTCAGTTTCAAAAAAATCAATACAAAATTCTTGTTCATTCAAAGCTATGCGCTCCAATTGAGTTAAAACCTTTTCTAGAACGGCATCAAAACGGCCACGATCACTGACGTCAACACCAGAAGCCCATTGTTCCTTATTTACACCTAACGTACCGTAGGGAGCTGCTGAAATAACCGTTCTTTTAGAAGTAGAGGTCGTAGAAGCATCTAAGTCTTCGCGTGAACCGCGTAATTTTTCTGAGATTTGTAATTTGGCCTGCAATTATACAATTATAATGATTTACTACAAAGTTTATCTCGATTCTTACCAAAGTGAAAAAATTTCGTATATCGCGCTCATAGATTTTACTTAATGATTTAGTGTAAACAGCTGTTAAACCATCGTAAGTTTTACTATCCATAGCTTTGATCCAGTGCATCAATTCGGTGTATGGCTTTAGCTCTTGATGTATCGACAAATGATTTTTGGATAGAACAATATCTGTAGTGGACAACGGAATATCACCAACTTCATTAGACAAATGTATGAACAAATTGTTTAGGTGTCTGCTAACGGGCCCTAAGAACTTTTGCTTCCATTTTTCAAAACGTTTCATTTGATCTCTTACAGAAACAAGACGCTGTAAAGCAGGATTGATGGTACTATTTAACGCCTGCTGCAAATATTGCGCCGCTTCTATTGCTAACTCTCGACCTTCCGGCGTTTTTAAATTCGGATTTTCGAGTATATGCTGTTGACTTTGTGGCAAATCCAATTGTGTCTGAATAGCATTGAAAAAAATTCAATATACCTTAGATTTCCATATTATTTAAAACTTACAATTATGTTACTTAATTCCTCTTTTAGTTTAATATTATTATTATTAGCTATTTTGATCATAGCATTCTTGCCACCAATCTTTTCCATAGTTTCCTTAGCATGCCCCAAAATTTCCTCATATGAATCTAAACGCTTCTCAAAACGATCTGCTTCACTTATAGCTCTATCAATGTGATCCATCAGTACTCTAACTTGTTTTTCTGATGCTAAGACTGATTGCATATTCGCCTAAAATCAGACCATAATAATTTGGAAATTGCAAAATAAATTTAAACAACATACTCCATCCAAATTGTAAAGTTCGTTAGACAGCTTTTCAATCAGCAACTGGGCATCACGAAACGCACATTCGCTAAACAATTTTGTCAATTCGACTGCTTCCTTTTCTGTAAGTGCAGTGAACTCCGGTAATTCTTCGTCCTCAGTCTCAGCTTCATTTTTGGATCTACCTCCACTGCCATTATCACTACTCTCCGACAACTTCTCCGGTGAGTTTTCCCTTAACCAAATCTCCGGCAAATTACGAAATTCCGCTTTCATTCCGTGACCAAATTTTTGTATTTGTTTATATAAAACTGCCAAAAAATTTTGCCTTTCATGTAAATTTAAAGCATACCATTTGTACAGCTTTTCCACCTGCATGTCAAATTCATGCACATCGAATTGTTCACTGAGCCCATCAACCCATTTTATTTCCTCCAATTGCCAAGTACGTTTCTTTTTGTATTCGCTTTCTTTCTGGTCAGATTGCTTCACTAAGGAAATGGTCACAACTGGCAAAGGCGGAGATGTTGTGGCAATGCACAGATAACAAGCTCGTTTTTTCTTACATGCCTTTGTTACCGTAACTACAGATAACAAACGCTCACCGCATCCATTAAAAAGTTCTTTCTGCAGGATATGCTTGACTTTAGCAAGAGAACCAACCGAAAACATATTGATAGATCGTCTAAAAAAACGTTCAAACAAAATGATTTAAGAATTTTTTCCCAATACAACTAATATAATACTTTATATTGTTTGCTGCCTATATAACTTATGCCCTCCACTATCAGTTATGACAGCTTTTATTTGTCAGCTGACAGAATAGGTGTCATTAAAAAAAGTACAAAAGCAGCAAAGCTATATTTTCCGATTAGTGGCAACATTATTTTTCAATTGCTTTGGGAAATCAAGTTAACATAATCTTTTGATCATCGGTCAAAAAGGTTTGGTTCTTTTCAGTTGCAACCAGTGAAATATATTTATCTTCTTACAAAAACTAAACTTAAGTCGAAATGTTGGTTAAAAATATTGTGACGCGAGGTCTTCTCATGAGAAATGGTAGGGTTTAATATTTTTGATATTACATAACATTTATATATCGAATTTATTTTTACAAAATCTTTTGTTAAAATATAAAATAACTATTATATCATCATTTTAGCTGGTATTTTATCGCGTGCGCTCTATCATGGTGTCGATAAAAAGGTCACAATGAATGACTTGCCAGTACCTTCCGGCGATTGGCAAGAACAAAACTCCAGACAAAACACCGTATATAATACCTATTTAATAGTGGGTGTTTTGGCTTTAGTGGGAACCATCGGTCTGGTTAGTACATTTTGATTTAAAATGCTTAAAAAAAAAAAGAGTTTGTAAAAATTAATTGCATTTTTAGGTCAAATCCACTGGTGTGATTGAACTTAATTACTATCCTCCCAAATCTATAGATTAAAAGAGATAGTTGAAAAATAAATCTTACTTGCAGTTCTTAGGTAAACTGAGAACAATTTGATGAAATAAAACACAATGGGAATAAAATCTATAACTTTAATCTATAAACTTTAATAAACGGGATCATCATCCATATTATCATCTTCTTCATTATAAGCTTCGCCATTGTCAAAATAACTATTACCGTAATCATTCTCTTCATCCATCTCATCATCAACTATTTCCTCTTCTTCCAGTTCTTGGTCTGACTCGGATTTAGCAAGGGTTTCAATGTCGTCATTATCACGCTCCTTTTCCTCCAGTAATTTGAGGCGATTTTCTATATTGGCTGTTCTAGATTGCTTTGGTTTCGTAGCGTCTTTAGCTGTTCTCATCGCCAATTTGCGCGTTTTATTGATAACTTGCAATTCCGATGGCATCAAAAACCAATTAAATTCTGCTTCCGACTTATGCTTATCTTGGTCATTGCAAGTCTTAATGAAAAATGTTTTAACATAGTATGCGTATACGTTATATTATGTAGACACCTTACTTTTTGTTGATAAATCAAGTTTTTATCTGGGTCCGCCATCCCATTCAGTTCCAAATAACATGATGAATCTCTTATATAGGTCAAAAAGCTTTCCTTCCATAAAATTTTATAACTTTGTTCCGCCGTAGTCTGAGTTGATAAATAAATTAGTTTTTAAGTAATCTGTAAAAATGTCTAACAGCGATTCTCACTTCTGAGACTACTGATTTGGTCATTAAGGGTGGGTAGGTCGGAGGAGGTGCCGTTTGTACTTGCGGCATTTCCTTTCCCACACAACCCAAACTTTGCAATTGCTCCTGGGTTAAAGTTCCTGTTTTACCTCTACCTCTACCAGACATCTCTTTATGAGCACTTGTTCAGATACGACTAGTGTTCAAAATTTATTTCTCTTTTAAGTAAAATGATGGCTTCTCTCTGCACTCTTTTCTGCTGTAAAACTCGACTTCAGGCCACAAATTATAATAGACACCAGACCGCCACTTTGGTTTAAAGGAGTCCCGGACAAGTTAGCCCTTCTTTACCATTTGATATTTTCTTCTATGGCAGCTTAGTGCACAACTTTGGTAATGGACAAGAATATTTTTTCGATGAAAAAATAACAAACCGAAACGCCATAGAAATCAAGCATGCGATGTTTGTATGTGTATTAACCCTTCTGCACATGGTTGTATGTAGTAAAAACTATATATAGTATAGAACGCGATATTACGTTTCATTTCACTTTCAACAAATGATAGATTATGAGTTTGGTGAGCTAGCTGCAAGGAGATGGAAAGATGAAGTAATCTATACCATCTATATCGCATTAAGCAAGGCAAAGTAAATGCTTTCGTTTGCTTCGTGAAAGATAAACGAAGGTTAAAGCTAAGATAAAAAAAACCACGATTAAAATATTAACAGCGAATATCTACAAATGTACAGTTTCGTATGTTGAGTTAATAGAGAAAATTAGACTATGACCAAGTAAGAGGCGAGCTGTGAGGGCACTTTTTTGCAAGTGTGAACGAAAGGCTTTCCCTCTTTTTGTTATTGTCTGTTTGTTGTGAAATTGAACTTTTGTGCCTCGTTTTATCAAAGAAACTTTATTGTTTAGTTCGTGATAGAAATTATTATAGATTTATATATTTTACGTAAGCATTTTATCCTATTTTACGCAGAGTTGGTTCCGGCGACATCAACTTTGCTGAACGGCGTACCTTGAAAGCCATTTGGCTGTGAGTTATGTATGGAAACCGCAATTCGAAATTTATTTTGAAGAAAAAGCGACAGTATATGATGACATATAAAAAGATTGGTGATGCACTTAGAAGCTTTAGCGAATTAAGAGTATTAATTAGACAATCGTAGTTAAAAGCAAAGGAAAGAATTAATTTAGTCACATTTCACAAATTTAAAATTTTTTTTGTTGGTTCGTTTGTTTGAAAGCCACAAATTTGTACAGCTTTTTTCTCTTGTTAATGTAACTCTAAATAACCAATGGTAATGCAAAGCGTAAGCTATTTGGTTTACCCCTGATTTGACAGCTTTGAGAGAGCACCTCTTATGCATGCATATAGCAAACAAAGTCAAAGCTTAAAAATTAAGTCTAGTTAACGCCACACATAATCATTGCCTAGATTTTATTGGTGACCGTCGCATTCTGGCTTGTCGCCTGCTTACATGATTACCCTTCCAGTGATATTTGAGTCCTAACGGTCACAGCTGAGTTGTTTTGCAGGGAGATTAAAGCTGAGAGACGTAGAAAATTTTTTCGGATATTTGCAACCTCTTATATAATTAGGTGTTTCTATAAGTGCACAAGGTAAAGAAACTCATGACTAAATTATTATGTATGAAGAATTTTCGACAGTGTATGAAGGATTTCGAACAGTGAAAAACTCCAAGTATTTTGAAATTGGACTACAAACTAACGTAAAGAGATATCACGCAAGAAAAAAATGACCAGGAAAAAAGTTTCATTAGCTATACGCAATGGAAATAAATTATAAAGTAAGTGATCGATATTTATATGCGACCACACTACGCCGAAATTGACTGCAGTAACGCGAATCAGGCACTTTACTAATTAAATAAGACCATGAGTATTCGTTATGAGTAGCGTTATGCATTAACCGCCCAGGCAAACATTTGAAATTTGGCAATATTGTTTGCCTATGCGCCACTTGCACCGATTCCTTTGTAATGTAATCCTTTACCAAAAAACTATTGCTTGCTGATTTTATCTTGACAATGTCTTTTGCTAGCGACCGTGGTTTTGCAGCCAGTCTAATTTGAACAGGCACAGCATGTGCGCGCTGCGACGAAATAATCAACCCAACGAAGTCAAACGAGTATTTTGATCGATTCACTTTCACGATGACTCTCTTTAGAGCTACGTTTCGTGCAAAGAGTTACAGAAATAAAGTCGCACGGTGAAACTGCTCAATTGAAGACACGGGGAGTTTGCTTCTCGACGTTGCCCACTCAGCTCTCGATGGCAATATATTGCTTTGCTATATAGTTCTCTTTGTTTTAATGTATTGTCTAAACTTAATTCCCGAGTAGATATATTCATTGCGTCGTACTTTATGACCTTCACAAAAATGTGTAGTATTGGAATGACAATGCGCATACAAGCTTATTCGCTGCGGCCTAAAATATCTTAATAAATCATCATGTGAAGAGTCATACACTCCACTTCCGAATCTTTGCTATTAGAAGTAATTTTGACGAATAATACTAAGTGAAAAGAAAGATACGCAAAGAGCGATGAAATCCAAACTTGACACAAACGTTGAGCCTTATTTTACTACAAATTTGTTCAGAATTGATATTGGCTTGATGACGAGCTATTATTATTATTATTATTATAATTTTAAACTAGTGAAATAAATTCTTAGACTAAAAAGAAGACATTGAGCTAATTTATATCTATTCTACAATTTGACGATCCAATTAATTGTCTTTCGTCCGTCATTCGCAGGGCACATAGAGTGAGGATAAGGCGATTCTTGACCTGAAATTAAAGCATTTTTTCTTTTTTTTTTTATATATATATATTCCTCTTAGCATGAGCTTTGGTTTATTCTAAATAAATGCAGCAGATTTTGAAGCACTTACAGGCAGTACAAATTAATGCATAAATCGTAATGTTTTAGATAAGTAATAATTAGAGTTTGATTTTGGGAGAAGAATTCCGCACATTACTAGTACGATTGGTGAAATCTGTTTTTTCCACGAAGTTGGTGAGCTTTTCAACTTTATGAGTTTCATTACATGTGATAATTGCGCCCAAATGTTCAGCCAAGAGTTCTTGTTTTTCAACAGCTTTACGTAAATTCAGCTTGGACTTTACAAATTTTTTTTCAGTTTTCATATACTCTTGCCTGGATTGAAATTAAGTGCATTTAATTTTAAATTGGATTAATACTATATAGACTTACTCTACAATATTAAAATAGATGCAGACTCTATCAACTTTCTTTCTTAGAAGTGCAACATCCATAACAAAGTCGTCATTCAATTTAATTACTTGCTTTTTGATTTCGTTAATTCTTTGAGCTTCAAGAGCATTACTTTTAGAACTAACAAAAAACAGTAATTGCTCCCATTAATTCATAAACATTGAAAGATCTTCCAAAGTGTTTTGCAATAACTTACGTTGATTCTTACTTACTTATGTCCAGTAGTCTTGTAAAACAGTTCTTTTTTTTGATGTAGCTGAGCATCTTTTAAGGATGCAATTTTAAAAGGTGATTGAACATTTACGCAATTCAATTGTTTCAACGGTTTAGCAAGTGGCATAGATTGTAGGTTTGTTATTGCCGATGGTACTATGGATAGATCATCCACGTCATGACCATAAGTTGAAGAGGCTTCGCTTTGAACTGAAGTACTGACCTTCAAGATAGAAGAATCACTGCACTCTTCATTGATAAATGATGAAGCAACATTGCTTTTACTTTTAACAATTTCCTCTTTCTTTGGCTGAGATATTCTTAATGGCTGGTAAAATAATGCTTCTTCAATTGATTTTGACATACTCTGGTCAAGATTTATATCCATTGTAGATCTAACAACTGGTTCAGTCTTTGCTACGTTATTTAAATTAGTATTCGCCTTGGATCCCTTAATAGTTGATAATGCATGTTGAGGGACTTTGGAATGATTAATGTCATTTGTATTTGGCAAACGTTTTATGCCAATATGCCGCCGCAGTTCCGACAGCCTTCCTAAATAATTCACAGACAAGTCACATTAGAATGCCTTACTAATGCCATCACGATCTTGCTGCTTTCAATGAACAAAGTATTTACTGTACTCACCTAACTTTATTGCTTCATCCATATTAGATGTTTTCTTTACAATCTTATCAACTTGTTCTTGTCCTAATTTGATCAATTTGTCTGGCATTTTGTTGGAACCTGTACTTTAATTAGTATTTACTAATAAAAAAATATGCGCACTCTTCTTTAAAACGAAAACAAAAATAATATATTTTATGTCATAGTAAGTTCATATTAAACGTCAAACAAAAAGAAGAGGTCAATCGCAAATGCTGTAGTGTTGCCAGCTTGCACTATTTTAAAATTTCGATTTGTAGCTCCTTCCGCATTTCATTTATGTCCTGCTGCCAGCGTTCTTCCCAATATACGGTCATCAAAAATTTGGCATTTCTACCATTTTGTAAGGCCCAGGGCAAATAAGCACGTAAATACTGCT
Organism: Glossina fuscipes; assembly: GCF_014805625.2. Lineage (NCBI taxonomy): Eukaryota > Metazoa > Arthropoda > Insecta > Diptera > Glossinidae > Glossina > Glossina fuscipes. The sequence continues at coordinate 49,729,670 of NW_023998415.1, read as the reverse complement.
TACGTTGCCTAGAAATACCACAACACTTATAGAACGCAAGATATGTGTGCATATTTTGTTATATATTTCCTTACTTAGGTTTTAAACGCAAAGCCCCAAATACCGCGGCACTGTAGCACATAGGCAGACCATTATTTAATGCCTCCACCCATTTTACAGCTACTTCACCCAACATATTTGTGGGCATGTCTAAGACAGCATGAACCATATCATGGCATTCTCGATATCTTGTCATTATATAAGCTAGTTCAGGGTCCTCCATGAAACGAACTTCTGTACGAGAATCGGGAGTAATATTCTAAATAATTAAGCAAAGATTATCTTAAAATATTTGATTAAAGTTTACATTTTCTTTTTTTTCTTACTTACATTGTCATCTAAAAATTTTACGTAAACATAGCCAAAACTGTTTTCTGGCAGCTTGCGTAATTCTGCAATGTTAACTGTTCGGGTATTTATACGGGGCTTTCGTTTTATTATGCGGCGACCTTCTTCGTCCGCTTTCATTTTTTGCGAAATTTGGATTAAAGCATTTTCCCCCGTTGTCTCACCTAGGCAAGCAATCATATCATGCCTGCGCAATAATCAACGAAAAAAAGTGAATTCAGTGTATACAACTGTAATAATTAGGATATATACCTTCTGGGATCCCATAGAGCCGAAATGGATGAACCTGCACTTAATAACATCTTCTGAAATGTTGTCATTTTAATACGATTTCTCACAAATTCCTTGGTAAACTCATCCGAATTTTTTGGTACTTCATCTAATGTTCCCATATTTTTTTTATAAAAAGTGCAAGGCAGCAATGCGGAGTATGCTTCAAATTTTGTAATTTCGAAAGTAATTGGACGGTAAATATTTTTCAACATTTTCCCTAAAAATTTTTTATTAAAGATATTGTATAAACTTTTTATGCAAAGGCATCTAGAAGGGATTGTTCTACATATACTTAAAAAACATCAGGGTTGCATTTTTGTAGAACCTCTAAATGGTCATATCCGTTCCATCATAGCAAATATACACGATTTGACAAACGTTTGCAAAATGTCACAAAAAATACAACGAACTGCCGAAAAAAATGTTTTAATTTGATAAGTAAATTATTTGAATCTAAAATTGTGAAGTTCATGGGACAACTATTAACAACTATGCTTAGGGAGTAACATCATGCCTGTAGTCTAAAAAGGTCGTAGAAGTAAGAAGAAGGTTGAGAAGTAACGCAATAATAATATTTGAGTAGGTCACTAAGCATTTATTTATAGGTTAAAAGAAAACTTTATTTTCGAAAAATATTCTTGGAAGGAGTCTTTAACTTAATAGATTCGTCGGCCCCTAAGATGTACAATGCAAAAGTGTTTCCAAAAAAAAAAAAAAAAAAAAAACATTTAATCCGCTTGTCTGCAGCCAGCACAGATTCAAACTTTAATTTTTGCGTAATTCGCAAGTATTTGATTGAATTTTGATACTCTATAATATTGGGTAAGCTTGATCAATTTTTTCCAGTTTTGTGCACAAGTGCTATAGCATCATCCAAAGAATATCCGTTCAATTTTTTAAACATTTATTCGATATAGTTTATGAGTGATGAGCAAGAAACCAATTTTCTATTCCTTTTGAAAAACAGAGGTGCTCCTAATTTACGTGGTGCTGTGAACATGTTCTTCGACCGATTTGGCCCATTTTCAATACCAACCTTCTGCAGGGACTTCGACTGTTTCCGCCAAATTTGAAGTCGACAGCTTCATTTTTGCGGCCGGAAGAATGCTTACAACGGACGTACGGACGGAATTTCTAAAATCAACTACGAATTTGATGCTGGTCAAGAATATATACACTTCGTGGGGTTTACGGTGCTTTCTTCTGGGCGTTGCAAACGTTTTCACAAAATGAACATACCCCTCATCCTTTGGTGATTGGTTTAAAAATGCAATGTTTGAAGTGGTGCTACGCCTTAAGCTTTAGTGCAGAAAGGGGCCATTAATAGCGTTGACCGCGAGTTTTGCTTCTTTATTTTAATACGATTTACCATTTATTTACGCTTAATTAAATTGTGACAACGAATTTCAGATATGATAATTATTTAAGACTATTTGTTGTTGTTTACTCTTAAGTCGACTTTAATTTTTCTTATTATTTTTCGTATTGTATCAAGATAATTTTAAAAAACTTTTTAACCTATATATTTAATATATTATATAAAATTTAATTTACATAAGAGTAAAACTAGTCTAACTTCACATTATTTGAATGAAAGTAAGCATATACATATATATATATATATAAATGTAAAATGATATTCAAAAATAACTTTTAACAATTTTTTAACATCTTTAGATGCACTCACTATCAATATAAGCAAAATTATTTATAAACAGAATTTGGAATATGCTTTCAAATTGAGTATCCGAAGAGGGTCGCGTAATAATTTTAATTTGTTCGTCATACCATATTCCCATGGGAAACGGAAAAACGCAATCAACCAAAGTATTACAATAGTATTTAATAAACAAAATGCTTCAGGCATTCGATTAAATACTTAGACTTGCTTTCCCTTCACATATAATGTACAGTGGGTTCAACTTATATATGTATATATATATTTCAAATTTAACTTTATTTTATACCCTAACATTAATTTTAAAATAGTAAATCATATCAAAAACTTTTTTTGCAGCCTTATCCGGCTCGAGAGTCGGACTCTTATAACGGACTAAAAGTTTTAGTGTAACCCCGTACAACGAACATTGCAGCCTCTTTAATTTCTTATTCTCTAAGTGGAAGCAAATTTTGTGATTAGAAATAATTAATTATTGCAAAATCGAATTCCATTATTCTTCAATTTAATAAAAGTGAAAACCTGCACAATAATAGCTATTATTACCCGATTTATTAAAGTAGGCCGTCAAATATTAGATCATATTGAAAATTTTCCGCGGGATGGAGTTAATGCCTCTACACCAGGCAAACCTCACCTGATTGTCTCAAACGGAACACGGTCTTAAAAGATGACATTTCAGCTTACATTTTTTATGAATATAGTTTTCTAATTCTTTGTTCACGTAAAAAGTTATGTTGATTTGAAAAGGAATGAAACATAATATGAAAGAATAAAAACGCTGCAAAAAAAAGTTGTGAAATATGCGGTGAGAATGCTGCCAATGATGGAGGTGGTTTACTCGATTCCATACCAAAGATTTTGATGTCAAAGATGCAGCTTGTCCTGGTTGGTCAGTCACTCAAAAAGTCGATGAAATTTTGCAACTGATGGAGTAAGACTGGCACGCAAGCTGCCAGGAAATAGTGGACATACTAAACCTCCACCAGAAAAAAGTTTGGAATTATAATTATAAATTGAATAGAGCAGGCTATGAAAAGAAGCTCGAAACCGTGGAGACTTTTCAATATAATCCTATAATGCTGCTTAAAATACAAAATATATAAATATAACTAAAAACTTAATAATTTTATGAGTGGCTTTGGCAAATGTTTCTCTAAAGTATATTTACATGACAAATATAATTTATGCACAGGAGTCCAATAAATAGTAGACTTCTTGAAGATGCCTACACATGATGTTACTTAAATTCGTACATTTTCTTTTCACATGTTTTAATCATCTTCATTATCTTTGCACACTTTGATTTAAAAGGATATATTTTGCTTCACTTTATAGATTGCAATAAATATATAAATATAGTTAATCCATAATAAAATTAGAAGTACTTTCTTTTTTTTAAGGGTACATACATTCCATAATGTTTGCTTTGTCTTATGCAAGAACTTATTACTAGACTGCTTCCCCTCTTGTAGTTGGTATCAGAAGTTCTTTATCAGATGTTTGCTTACGACGAAAAGTAACGTATGTATAAAGAAGACTTGCAAACACACTAACATTAATACCAACGCAATTAAGCCATGAGAATACATAATCGCCACCGATGAACATGCCTAAATATGTTACACAGATATTTTTGAGGCAACCCACAATTGTGGTGGTCAGTGCAGAATTAAATTGTGTACATAAAATGGTGCTATATGATAAAATGAAGCCCATAAAACAGCTGAGAAGGAATTGTATGATAAAATAGGGATTTCGCCAGTCCTCATATGCCAGCGTTTCATGCAAATCACCCGTACAATAGGTAATCAACAGTGCTGGCATAAACATAAACAAGGAATTGTAAAACATTAGACCATATTTTCCAATTTCCGCCGTTTGCAATTTCTTTTTAACGAAAACGCCATTGGCTGCTGTCAATACATTGGTAATCATTACGTAGGTATACCCTTCCATATTGAAAGATAAATCATCCGATGCAGCCAAGAGAGCTCCGCCAATCATTCCATAAACACTTATTTGTATCGCCACAGAGGGGCGTATGCTTAAAATCTTTAATTCAAGTAACATTGTCATTAAAATAGAAAATCTTCTCAAAGCAGCAAACATAGGCAAACTCAAAGCTTTGGTACCGCCCAAACCAAACATCATGTTACCCAAAAATATCACAGGTAGCGGAAAAATTTTACCGAACGTATTATTCTGCAGCGATGAAAATGAGACAATTTTTAAATGTTTGGCTATGCCTAGCACTATAATACTGGCCGCGAGTTGACCCAAGCTGAGGAACAAAAATGACGGGAACCTAAATGAAGTCAAGACAGTCTTATTTACCACGGTAATCATAAAAGAAGATAAGCCATAGAACAAAGCAGTAGCAATTTTCTTGAAATATGAGCTCACATCCTCTGTCTGATGCCGTTCTCTTGAATTCACAACCATGTTGCCGTCTTTATTGCTAATGCTGTGTGTGTTTACATTCATTTCCACAATAATGCCATCGCTCCTACTATTGGGTTTCGTTTCCATTATTTTGAGTCCTGAAATTTTATGACTCGATGCTATGGATCATGTACACGTAATTAAAATTCGAACACTAAAATCTAAAAAAATAGCTTTTTATGTATGTATGTATTACCAATGTATTTTGTTTAATAATCACATAATTGTTGCTTTTTATTTTCACATTTTCTTTCAATAGTTTCCTTTCTATAAATTTAATTTTATTTTTCCCGAAAAAACTCCGGTAACTTAATTACCCTTCAAACACCAATTAAAAGCACGAGTTTTTTGACAGTAGTTTTATTGAAGATTACGATGTTAAAATCACCTTTGAAAGCATACTAAATTCTTCATTCCGTTCACTGATAATAGCACTAAACTCGTTTTTCGTTATCAATTAAGCACAAGATCTTGCAGCATAATAAAATTAATACCAAAAATAAATAAGACCATTTGCGTTTCTTTATTTGTTTACCAATATACATCTTCGTAACACTCTCTCTCTAGCATAAATTAATGGGTACTTACAATTCGACCTAGGCCGAACGCTCCGTTTCTAATTGTACCTACAATTTCTTAAGAAAGTAATAAGAAATCAAGGATTTTTTAAACATATAGACTTAATTTGTAGTATAAATCAAGCTAAATAAAATCCTTACCAGAATTGTTTAAGGTTTTACAGCGATCAACTTTTTTAATTTCAAAATTTATGATATTTTATTATCAGCTGTCGTACGCAGATTTCAGAGTTGCAAGTTATATAAATAATAATTCTTCGTTAACATAACTAAAAATCGCATAATTCTTTTGCAATAACGATACAGATCAAAATAGAAAGAAACAGCTATAAATTTTAGCTTAACCATTTACTATTTTAAAAACTGGAACAAAGTAAATGAAACATCGACCTTATTAAAAAGGAACACAATGCATTTAGAGTAACTTAGAAAATCACAGATTAAATATAAAGCCAATAGTCTTAGACGCTAGTGGTTTAAGATTTTAGTCTTTGAATTTATTTCTCTAATTAAATTAATTATAATAATAATAAAAATTAAATAAAAATATACTAAACATGTAAAGTGAGTGAAATTCACAGTGAAGATTGTCAAAGAAATTGTACTTAACGTAGTCAATTGAAAGCCGGTCCTTTATAAAAAAAATTTCCGAATTTCACAAATAAATCTCTATATCAAGGGTCTATTGAAAAACAGAGCATAATATGCCCCAAAATATATTCAAAACTTGTTTTAGAAAGGTTGAAGCAGAATTTTCCTCAAGTTAAGCTTAGCAAGTTAAAAATGGTCGGAGTATTTGTTCAGTGACAATACTAAACTTTTTTTAAAGAGGTCTGATGCTGGTCAAGAATATGATACTGGATTAAAAAACTAGATGAAGAAATAGGATTAATCTGTGAATTTAGAAAAAAACTCTTGAGCTAAATTTCTTGAGTCACTGTTTATTGTTTTATAACACTCTGAATCTATGTAACTAGGTCTACATAGAATACCAAGCATTTATAGTTACTTACTGAATAAATGAAATGAAACGAAATGAAATCCAGTCAAATTAATAAAAGTGGTAAGCTACCAAAAACAAACCCTCCGAATTGGTCAGGCCATTTAAATCCTTCTGACAATAAACCTCTTGTCTATTTTACGTTTGTCGGCCTGTACGAAGATCTGCCAAAACAATTAGAAGTTATCATGGGCGAACTTCTCTGAAAAATCTGATGTCACACTTGCTTAGGAAACTGGAAGTAAACTATGAAAATATTATACGAAGGTACTATAAATCAAAGTCGTCGATGACAAGAATCTATCTAAGATGATGTGAAAATAGTTGCAAGAATAAAGTGCGAAAACTGTGGGTCAAAAAGTAAATGATATACACTATTTATCGCCTTTTGTTAAAATCTGCGAGAAAAGGATACCATGAAAACGCAAGCGTTGACAATAATAAAAATAAATTTTTAACTAGAAGTTTTTTAAATCGGATTAAAAATTGAGCACAATGCATGCGCACGTATCGTGCATCATCCATTCAAAGGGCAAAATATAAGATGGTTCTACATATTTATGTGATTAGGTGTACGTTACAGCAGCATGGCACTTGGATAATCAACTTTTATATGTGCTGCGTTCATTTGCAGCAACAAGAAATGTATAGAAAGTGTCGTCCGGGCTATCTGTACAAATTAATAAAGCCAAGGATGTAGGCGTAGGCACGCCTAGTAATTATAATATGAAACAAGTTAAATATAGTTGAATGCAACTTCAATTTTTTTCTAGTCGAATAATGTGAGAAAGTTATATTCAAGATTGCTTTTACTAAATTTCTGCAATTAATAATAAGTATTTAAAATATTAAATATCGTGAATTAACGAGAAGTATCAAAAATTGTCTTTTGATCAGAAGTAATTGGTTTTTAAGGAAACATTTTATTCTTTTGATGTTTACAGGAAAAGTAAATAAAATGTTGACTTTTGAAAATATTAAACGAGACGTTGTCATTATTGGAAACATCAACATCGGAATGTTTGGTATTTGGAATACATTTTATTTTGTTAGAATTGCTTTCTTAAAAAATTCAAGTTCATACATAATAAACACATCTGTTGTTATGTAGACTTGTCAACTTTTCAAAATTAGTCGTGTATTTTATTTTACAAACTAGTGTTAATTTTAATTTTAATAATTTGCAATTATGCATAAAATGAAAAGAAGAAGCAGAACTGCAAAAATACCCAAACCGATCAAAGTCAAAAAGGAGAAAATTGATGAAGAGCGTACACCACAGTCAATGGCATATCATATGGACGACCGCCTGGAGTTGGTAAAGCAAATATTTGGCACACTTAAGCCAAAAACAATTATTAATTTGGCACCAGATTTTCTGAAGGTAATTAAAATACAATTTCGTTAAAATTCTCTTGCTTGCAAACCAAAATTCTATTTTTGATTTACAGACTAAAGGGCTAGACGAAATTGAGGAAGCTTGCTTGAACGAGTTGCTTTGCGTCTCTTCTAAACGTTTAAAATCCATCATTATGGCGACAAAATGCCCGACTGATACGGAGTCATCCGATACTAACTCTGACGTTGAAAGGGACGAGGGTATATTGATTGTTGGCAAGTGAAATCTGTTGCTAATATAATGCGTATTGTTTTTGTTTTGCAGAGCTTATATCTTTAGAAGAAATTTCATCGGGTAGCGAAATTGAAGGCAATTCATCGAAAAAAGGGGGTAAGATACAATTTTGTCTACAAACCGTATATCAATTATTTATACAAATATGTGTTTGATATATAAAACAAAAATTTTTCACGAAAATTTAAAAAATCTCATACAATGACGCTAAGCCTTAGTTGCAAAGGTATTTTTCTCCCGGTACCGGGGGTGGCAGATAGAATGCTCGCATTATAACCACATCTTCGCCTACGCCCAATTCTACCTTGTTTTCACCACCTTCTTTGCATACTTCCAATGTAATAACAAAGTCGCCAGTCTCCAAACAGCCAACCCGACGAGCGTACTCAATTCCATACTCGATCGGCTTATACTCGCAGAAATTCATTTCCTTCGTATAGACGATGCAACGTAAGTTACGTCTGAGGTTTAGAGACTTCGCTAATTCAATGGGGTATAATTTTTGTTCATCTTTATCAGAATCCGCTTGTTCTAGTGGTAGCATAACGTAAACAGGGCAATAAATTTCGACACGTGCCAATGCAGTGGTTGCTCCTTCACATTTGCTATACAAAAATATCGCTTGACATTCTATAGAACTGATAGTGCGTATTATAAAATTCACAATCGACTGGTATGAGAATAATATATCTTTTAAAGTCGAAGCATTATCAACAACACCTATGCGAAAATCTTTGATAGGCAGTAACTTCTTCACTATTAGCGGATATTTATTACACCATTGACTCTTCTCAATAAAGATGCAATCGATTTTCCACAGGAACTCGTGATTTTCGAAGACCTTGAAGTCACTACAGCACTCCAATGGTACCGTACCAATTACTGGTTTTTTTAGGCATTTTGCTATTGGTATAACATCTTGACAAATGTAAGCGTGTAAACCAGTACTTAAATTGAAAAGGTTAGGGAGCCACAAGAAGTCCAACAATTTAATGATTCCCATAAGATCCAGCATTTTTGAACTAACATATTCCAGATCGATAGTGCCAATCAATTTGAACTTGTGGTACTCCTGCAAATTGTACCGTAACACCTTCAAAAATGGCATACAGCGTATAAGCGGCATCACAATATAGTCTGCTTTAACTTTTGTGGCAAGCGCCAGATCGTCTTTGAAAATATCGGGCATAGTTTGAATTTGTAAAGAGTAACATTGATTAGGCAGTTCAATGTATTCATAAGAATTGATTAAACCTGGATCCTCAATGAAGACAGCGACATTATTCTTGAGCTTTTTGACGACTTTGCCTCGTACCTCCCGACCAATCTTAATTTCGTCACATAATTTTAGGGTAGGCAAATAATACTTAAGATTGATAACATACATAATTTCCTTGAAGGAGGAATATTTGTAACATGTGTCTATGGTTAGGTTTGTTATGTCTCCTTTATTCAGAAATATCGAGCAATTGTTGTGCGTACGACTGACACGACAAGAATCACCTGTAATTTCTACAGCCAAGCCTGTCACTAATTTCATCGAAGTGTCTTCACTCTGATAGTCTTCAAGGACATGATTTAACATTTCCACTAAATCTTCGACCTCGTTAGGTTTGTTTGTTACTGTGTCAACGAGGAATGTCCTAGTGCCATTTTTCAACAATCTCTTTAATTCATCTTCAGTCGTTCTGAGGACGATTTTCGCCATTAAACCCAAGTTATAATAGCGTCTGCGGCAACGTTTCCTACGACGTTTCTCATGTGCGGAGCAAGCTTTCCTAAACTCATCCAATTGTAATTCTAAATCTTTCTGACCATTTAGTAAAAGTGTAAATTCTCCTTCACTTTCCAGGACTTCAATGTTGGCTCGGTTTTCAGCATCAAGCAAATTTTCTGTAGCCATTTCTGGTTAAAATGAACAACAACAATTTATGTTACTTTGAGCCAAAAAACAAAATCTCCAGACGATATCACAGGAACCGAAAAATATGCAAAAATTAATAAATCCGGCGACGCAGTTAAGCGAGAAACAAAACAAAAAAAAAACAAAAAATTTTCTGACAAAACAATTTAAGGCAAAAAATGAATAATTTTTAATAAAATTTTGTTATATAATTTAAGTGAAAGTTGAAGAGTAAATGTAATCATTGAATCCCAACTCTGAGTAGAGATCAGACAGAAATGCAACATTTTTTTTTTGGGCATTTCACGAAAAGTTTAGAAAAAAGTTGCAACGATTGCAAAGTGGAAAAAAATTTTTAAGAAATAATTGGGAAAGGATTATATTATAAAGTTCGTTGCTGATGAATAGTTGAGCAGAGAAGCTTATAAGTTATTTATTTTATTCTTTTCCAGAGGATGGCCAAATAAGCGTTTTGGAGTTATTAGAGCTTCAAGCTCGCGCCAGAGCAATACGTTCTCAATTAGCTTTAGAACCTGTAACTAAAATCGAAGTGGATTCTGATGAAGATATAAGCAAGTCGGGGAAAAATAATAAATCTGTGCAAGAATCCTTAATAAGTTGTAATGAGCTGAAACGTATTTCAAGTGGGCAAGAATCGCAGAAACCTCTGAAGCAAATCAAGTCTAATGCAAGTGCGGTCGAAACTTATAAGACGAATATTCAATTAATGAATCAAACTGAGAGACGTAAAAAAATTAAACTTAAACGAAACTATCGTTGTACGTCAGCTCAAGAGTTGAACGCCGAAAAGGGGGAAACAACCGAAAAAATCCATGATGAGGAAAAAGAAGATAAGGAGAATGAAAAACGGAAGGATCATAATCAAGAAAATACAACAATTTTTATTAAACAAGAGAAGAATGTTAGGCGTTCGTTATCACCTGATGTTATACCTATCATTCTAGAAGCGGAAACCTTACTTATAAGCGATTCATCTGATGCTGATGATGAATATACTAAAAATAAAAATGCAGAAAATTCTTTTAAAAGTAAGGAAGAAGAGGTTCACAAAGAAATTCCAAAAGAATGTGATGATACCCTAAGCACACCCACAAAGGAGAATGTTGAAGCGGATAAAAATTTCATAGAAAATACTAAAAAAGACGAAGATGAAGCAAAAATAAGTTTGGAAGGATTACAAGAAACAGTTAAGAATGAAGGTGACCACAGTACCGCGACAATAAGTGATCGCACGAATAGAGAGAATGTAAAGGTTAAAGATCATAAGCAAAATGGTGATGCTCCTACGGTAGCTGCATCCAGAGATATCGAAAAATCTCAACCAACTACAACGAGTCCGATAGTTAAAACGACGCCTCTGTCCATTAGTGATGATGAAGATGATGACGAACGAAATGACGATGTTATATCTTTGGAGGGTGGCGATTTAGAGAATGAAATGATTGAACATTTGCAAAACGATGCTAGTAATACAAACTCCTCGTTTACGGAAATTAAAACGAATACCTATGACGAAGAACAAAAATCACAAGATGAAAGTCAACCGGACGATGTTATATCATTGGATTCAAGTGATGACGAACACAGGAAGAATACAGAAGTGAGTAACATGTGTCTATATGTTTAATAACATTATAAGTTAATTATTTGATTTAGATTAGCCTAAATAAAAAAAAGAAATTGAATTAGCTGCGCTATAGATTGTGCTGTACACCGTAAAGAAAAGACAAACTTTGGCTAACTTTTATGAAATGGATTATATATGCCTTGCAACTATTTAAAATAAAATCTTATGCATGATGTATCTTGAAAAACATATTTGAAATCAATAGCTGGTCTAGTCTAGATATATGCGCATGTTAAAATTGAAATATCTTCTTATTTACTACATAATGGGAAATAGTTTAAAATAACGTAGCTTTCAATAACAAAGACAGTCTCCCTTTTAAACGTTAATAATAATAATAATAGAAATAATTGTAACTTCCGTGAAAATTCTTATTAGGGTAGGATCCAAAACATTGATCGAGATGGTCCAAATTTGGTACAGTTAATTTTTCAATGTAAAATTACTATTATGATATAATTTTCATCATGAAGCGTTGAAAATTATACCCTCTTGTCATATGAACTACCGTTTCAGTTATATGAGAGGGGGTTCAAAAATTGCTCAGCCAGGCCAAAGTTTTCATATTATTTTAAAACGTCGAAAAAATACTACTATTTACGACTTTTCAGAATAGATCGTTATATGGGGAGTGGTCGAAAAAGTGGACCGATCCGAACTATTTTTACTACACCAAATTTCATCAAAATATTTGAAAAATTGCGCCCTGTAGTTTGAACACAAACAAACAGGCTTAGATCAATTCTGATTATGATTCTGAATCGATCGGTATAAAAATAAAAGGTGGGTCTATCTTACGCCTCGCCTTCTGCGTGTTATATACGTACACATTAACTTAATATACACTGTATCACAAGCGATGTAGGGTATAAATAACTCTACAGTTTTAGTCAAAGGATGCTCTACATGACTATTACATGAATGAAGAGAAAACTTGATGGAGGAAATGTAGTTTAATTCATTAAATAAATATATATATATCTTTTTTCTTTTTTTTTTTAGTCATGGCATTCACGTTACATAAAAAGTTCCAAAGTTAGTAAAGTTTTGGCTGCCTCACGGTTAAGCAAACGCGTTCGCGACAAAATCAAAAAGTCAAAACGTTCTAAGAAGAACGCGTCACGTGAAGACTTGAACTTGGAAAATAGAGAATCGACACCAGATTTCAAATCCAGACATGAAGATGGCTCAGTGGAACAATACAAAGAATTATTAGAGTTACGTCAACGTAAATCTTAATTATTATGTTATGTTCTGAAGTATAGAAATAATAAAATGGTTTAGATTTAATGCGTGACGATTTTTATTATAACGATTTGTTTATTTAGCCGAAGCCTTGGCAACATATTTATGCAATTATTCATTTTTACATTGAAGAGAAAGTATTGGAAATGTCTTTTGATCCGGAAAAATACCTTCGCGAAAAGTTGGACAAGTTGATTATGAAAATTAATGATCATGAATTGATCGAAAGTTCAAAATCATCGATGTTTGAGGAAAACATGGCATCAACTGATGAGCAGCAAACAAAATGTCTCGGTTCTATCAATTTGACATTGGATGATATAGTGAACGGTGTAAGAGTTAATTGTTGTAAATGGAAAAATAAAAAAAGTTATTTTTAATAGAATAATATAAGATTTATAATGTTGTAAATTGTCTTTCAGATAAAATTAAGCAAATTAAGCTTGGATGTAGAGTCCGGGGCGAGTAAAAAAATGCAAACCAGTAAATATAGTCCCATAGATCCCGCCAATCCTTTTATAAAAATTATATTAAGAAAAACTTCACAAATTTTATTATATGAGCAGCGCAGTGTGACAGTATTGCGAGACACCGAGGAGGGCCGCAAAGCTGAGGAGGAGAATGCGTGTTATATGAATTTGAATAACAGACGTAATCGATTTGATAAGGAAACTCAAGCCAATGTGGCTTTTTGTAAAACTCGTAGTATCAACACTGATTTTATATTCAAAAGTCATGTTGCTTCGTATGTATCGAATTTTGAAATGTTTGACACTTATAAAGATTTAGAAAGAACAACGCTGAGTGTAGATGTGAACGGTAATAAAAAAATCCAAGTGATTACGTATAAGGTGAAGGGTGTAGATAAATTTCTTGAAATCAATCGATTACCCAACTTTAAGTTGGCTTTAATGCTGACTTTGCGAATATTGGCCAGCAATACTTATGAGAAACAGCAACGACGTTTTCGTAACATGATAATGCCCGATTCGTTGGCTTTGGATATTTACAATCGTTATCGTATCGATCACTTGTGGACGTTTACTTTACCTCTAATAAATACAATCAGAAAGTTTGTTACGGATATATGTTGGTGTCCTAGTAATGGTGATTTTTTAGCCGCATCGTATGCTTTCAGCACCAGCGGAGAGGATGTGTCCGCAAGTTCAAACGGCTGCGTTTGTATATGGAATATAAAAAATCCAGTTAATCCTGAACGATATTACAATTTCAAAGTGTCCGTTGTAACGTTAGAATTTTCCCCGTTCGCTACAAAGCTGCTATCGATTGGTTTATACGATGGTTCGGTTTACGTTTACGATATAAGCAATATTGAGAATCCTCAAGTGGCTGTATCCGAGCGTAAAAACTCAACCAACTTTGAACCGATCACATCTATCAAATGGGTCCGAAATGACAACAGCTATACCAGATTAGCACGAATAGAACCATTTTTGGCTTTATGTCGCAACGGTTCAATTACACGATATTCCATAATAGATGGTCCCTATTTGTTAGGCTTTCCTCTGATGGAACTTAGTTGTGTTGAGAATAATCCAAGGGATCTCAATATAGAACGAACATCGAATGAGCTATTGATAAATTGCAATGCCCAGGGCTCGTATATATGTTTGGATGCGTGGGAAAAAGATATCTATTATGTTTTGACAAATGAGGGCTGCCAGCATAAATGTTCGATTAATTGCGTGCAACAGGAATTGGAAGTATCGCGATTGCATGAGGCCGGCATAAATGCAATGGATTTTTCACCATGGTCGCCTAAATTGTATTTAACTTGTGGAAATGACTGGTAATAGAAAAATTCATGAACAATTTTTTTTTTTTTTTAAGATAGGTTCTTAGTCACTTATACGTATTGAAATGAGTGTTCTTCGATAAATTATAGACTATATGTATTGTATTATGTCTTAATGAATGATGCATGTGTAGATTGATAGATGATTTTTCAACCACATACTCTACAATAGCAATTTACCTTGATTTAGCAGGTCTTCGCAAGGTGTTGGTCGCGCGAAGGAAATGTTCGTGCGCCTACCTGCTTAGCTGTCAAACTTTAGTCCGCGTTTCAACAAAAAAAACAAGAGATAGCAGAAACAGCAGAAAGAAAGTTAATAATTGTTTGCTGATTTAGTCGATTTTTATATCCACTGCCGAAGGATGGGTGGAGGGGTTACACTTATTTGTCAAAAAGTTTGCCAAGATACCCAAGCAAGCAATTCGCTGTGATCTTATAAAGCATATGTTTTCTTTACCAACATTATATTCTGAATCAATTTAAAAATGTTCGTCCGTCTTTCCTTTCTTATAATGTCTAGCTTGGTCGCAAAAATATAGATATCGATTCTACGCTTGGTAATTACACTTTGGAAATTATTGCAACCGATTTGATATTAAAAATGGGTGGAATTGATCAAAAAATACACCTATAGTGCAACTTAAACTTTCAAAAGCGCAATTTTCTATTTTGGGCATTACTCGTAATCTACATTAGATCGTGACCTATGGGCTATTCTATAGGTATCTGTGCAAAAATGGAAAAATCAGTCATATCGACTTCAATTTATAGAGTAAGGAAATTTAGTCTTTTTCGTTCGTTAGACCACCGATAGATAGGCTGCATTCGTTTCGCTTAAGAATATCCGTTATTGTCTAGTGTTAAATTCGGAACCCTTTTAGGCATGTTTGTTCGTCTGTGTGTCTGTCTTCCTTTTTGCCTGTTCATTTAATTGTGATAAGCATTCTACTTGTCGCAAAAAAATAGAAGATATCGACTTGAAATTCCGCAAAGCTTTTGCAAGTTATTGAACGCAAGATTGCTGTTGAAAATCGGCTAAAGAGCCGTCAAATGAAAAAAAATATGGGTATTCTGCTCATTATGCGCTCATAAACTGCAACGATGAATATTTGTATTTTCCATTTTAGTATAGAAGTAATAGGCTTAAAAGATTGGGCTACAGACGAAAAGAATTTTCTTACTTTTCTCTCACGAATTTTACAAAAATTGTTTGGTTAATTTCCTTAAGAAAATTATATTTGATAAAATAAAAAATAAAAGAACTAAGCCTTCACACCTAACAATAATGGATGGGCGCCGCTCATTCAGAATAAAAGTGGAAATTTATATCGTGTATGCGTTGTACATTATGAATAACAAGCAAAGAGCACGAAAAGCAAAGCTGTTTACAATGTTTACTACATAGGTGTGTGGGCGCTGTGGGTGTGTCCTTGGTTAGGTTTAAGTCATTTTCAATTTATTTTGCGTTTTATTTGTAGGTTATATCTTTATTTTTGCGAACGGTGCAGTTTGGGTAAATGGACAGATAGACACACGAACAGACGGGCCGGGCCGGCATAGCTGCATCCCGAACTTGAAACTGGCCAATAATTTATATACATGATGGGCTTTGTTGAAGCTTGCTTCTGCGCGCTATAAAGGCATTGAAAAAATATTTAATTTTGATACACTATAACATTGCATATGTGAGGTTAATTTTACAAGGCACTACAGCATTTCCCATAGAACATACGTTCAAAATTTTGTAGATCTATCTAATATACTTACTGAATAACGAGCAAGAAACCCATTTTTTTGCCCCTTTTGAAAAGCAGATGTGTCCTCGCTTTACATAATACTGTACGGGTGCCTTTAGACCCATTTGGCCCATTTTCAATACCAACCTGTGTATGAGAATTTCCACTGCTTCAGATAAATTTAAAGCTGTTAGCTTCATTTTTGCGGCCAGTCGAGAGCGGACAGGCAGACATGCTTAAATAAATTCAGAATTTGATACTGATCTCTCATATATACAGTTTGTAGGGTCTCTGAACTTTCCTTCTGGCCGTCTTGCGATAATGGGCATAAAAATATGAAAAAGACTGAGTTTTTCAAAAATTTTGGAGTTGATTATGTCAGTTTTTCCAGGCACACCGTAGTTTTGTTACATGTTTGACATGGCCCTTTATGGAGGTATTTTCAAGAAAATACCTGCGGATATAGTAAAAAAAAAAGCAATGACGTATGATTGTATAATTAACAAATAGATTGTTAAAACTTGGAATGTTTGGTCGAGTGAAATACGTTGCGGATTGATATTTGAACGAACGTAATTCTGGGCCTACATAATATGCAATAGGTTACGGATAATAAAAAATTGGTTCACGAGTGCAACCATTCAAATAAGTTAACAATTACATTAAACATTTCGCCAAAAATGACACAAAAGCAGAAGATTTAAGATAATGAAATCAGATCGTATGATTATTAGATTAGTTTAAAAAACATGGAAAAAGGAGTTTATCGATTTCAGCAAATTTCCATAACAAATATGAAGTTTGCAAATGTTTTGAATTCGTGTGCAAACGGGCTTGTCTATGCTTCGATATTCACCGTTTAAAAAATTGTGTTTTTTGCTTATGCAAAGTTTTAGCTTTCGGTCTCCTTTCTAACCTCGATTTTCGTGCTAGTGAACAATATATAAACACGCGAACGTAACTAAGAATAATTTTTTTTTTTTATTTTTTGTGGTAAAATCAATCTTTATTCATCAACATTGTCTGCTTCAGTTCAACGCTTCTTCAATATTTCGTTTACTTTCCACACAATTCCAATTTCAATCTTGGATTGAAAATATTTTAAATTCATTTTTTTTTTTTCAAGTAGAGAGTAAGATTTTCTAATGTATTTCGAATGTATTGCAATTATTCAGTTAGTCTTTTGAAATTTTTGTAGGTGTATACATATTTGGATGTCGGGTATTTGTAGACCACTAATAACTTTGAAATATTACATGAGTCCAGTTCTAATGGCCGCGTGGAGTAAAACACATTCTTCGATAATAATATCATTAAATCGAACATCGATTGACGTATGGGATTTAAAGCGAAGTGTACTAAAGCCATATTCTTCAACGAGAATTGATCCGAAAGCTGAGTATACGACATTTAGGTAAAGGCCTTTAATAAGTTCTACTAGCACAGTTGGTTAAAGTGTTTGCTTTGTAGATTGTCAAATTGTGGTCGTTCAGTAGCTGTGGGTAACAGCAATGGTCAAGTCGAAATATTGGCATTCGAGGATATGCCCTTTCCACCACATTTTCAGTACGAGCATTTAGAAAAGACCCTTTTGGAAATCATTTGTAATGATAAACACTTGCTGGAAGGTGTGAAAAGTCTTGGGTATTTTGGTTATCCAGAAAATGATGCATGCATGAAATAGGCCGGTTTTTCATGCGAGGATGTGATTTGGGCCTTGCGGAGCGAGATTTGTCTTCTCGTTTGCAGCACGCAGAAAATTTGCCAAAAAACGCCATAATATTTTCATATGCTTGGTAAGTGAACAATTCTGTGTCAATCTAGCCGTGTCTGTCGGTCTGTCTGTCATTTGTTGCTGAAATATAGTTCGATTTGCAAAACAGACTTGATGCATTCGCAATCACATCGGCGATGTTGAAAACATTCAGATGTTGAACCGAAAGTCGATATACGTTTACGACTGCAGTAAAAAGTTTCTCGTGATTCGTTTACGAATGCGTCCACAGTAGGCAAGATATTAAATGCTCTACATCATTTCGCCTAATATAATTCTTCATTTGCTTTCGTGGTAGTATATCAAAAATTATAACTCTCTTCTTAACTGGAAAGCAAACTTTTCATGGAAATCCTTATAAGGGGTCGAGGATCTAAAAAATAGATCGATGCGTTCCAAATTTGCCTCAATTGATTCCTATATCAAATCATTATTATAAAATTAGATGTTTTTGCCATACAAGGCCCCATTTTTCGTAGGAAAATTGAAATGGGACGGTGTCGAAATGCTATTACTAGCCGATTGGTGTCGAGAAATTTCGCAAGTTCCAATTCCTATTCTTATCACGACCTTATCAAAGGTGAGGCGTTATATGGGATGTTGTCACAAAAGTCATCCGAACAAATCCATTTTCAACAGAAGTATACTCGAAAGATATAAGCCATCAAAATATCTTCAAAATTATGATTTGTAGATTGAATGCAAAAAACAAATTGACAGATATCGGAAATTATGCTGAATCGATCCGTTAAGTCTATACACATGCCCGCGAAACCTGAATATACCATGTACGACCAATGATGTCGGGTGTAATTAATAGCAACTTAAGTACTTATGAAAGTTTGTTACTTGAGCTGAAGCGAGAAACCAAACCTTTTTTTGCTGATTACGGATGCAATTGTCATTTAAATAAGCGGACAGGTAGACGTACGGCCATTATTCATACTGGTCAATAGAGTTTACGATTGCTATTGCTGAGCCTTGCGAACTTTTGCGAAATTCGAAGATACTGTCGATGTATAATTTTTGCTTTATTTTTCCTTATTTTTTTTTAGGGTAAGAACATTTTCATAATTCTAATTATCGCACATAAACACATGCAATAATGTCTTCTTATATACAGTAATGTCTTCGACGTCACAAGCTATGTGAAAAATATTTAGCGTCCATTACTATGCGCAGGCGCTTCACAAAGTACATATATAAAATAATATATATTATAATAATTTTTTCTTTAAGAAATTATGATTAATTGAATAAATAATATTTTCTTATAAAATAAAGATAAGTTGACAATCCATTTGCATTTAGTGCATCAACTGTGTTAATATGGCTGTATTTATTGCGTCTAACTTGCCAATTTGCTTTACGTATATATATATATAAATATATATTATAATTACACCTCCATGTATATATGTATTATATAAAAAATTTGGAGAAAGATGATATATGGACTCAGCAGACATTTTCTGCAAAATTTTATTATTTCGCCTATGCTAAGACGATAGAGAAGATTGACCCCTTTCGATAAAGTGGTGCTTTGCAGTTATGATGTGTAGGCCATGTGGATCGAATACCTATTAAAAATTAAAATTTAAAAAAAAAAAAAAAAAAAAAAAATTAATTTTTTATTTTATAATAACAGAAAAGCAATAATTAAACTTTTTTCATTATAATTGAAATGAAAGTTTTGAAAAAGTTGCTTAGCAACTTTATTGAAGAAATTTACCCCAAAACACTCCAACACCGTCACTAAGATTAAAAAATAGTAGATCTAGTAGCGTAGAGGCTCGAAAATCGAGTCAACATTTTATTCCTAAAATAAAATTGTAATTGATTGCTTGAAATGTATGCCGATATTATTAATTCATCGATAGATAGATATAGCCTTCGGGAGGATTATAATATATAACTAAAATTGATGTGTAGTTTTCTTAAAGTGAGCGAGAAATCAATTGTAGTTGAAAAGTCCGCTCTTCCGATTATGAAATCATTGTTTGTAGGGTTAAATATATGGCTAACTGTGTGTGTATGTGTGTATGTGTATGTGTTTGTGTTTGTATTAGTAGCGGGTGGTTGAAAAAGTAACGTATGAATGTTGATACAAAACAAGTGCTTACGAAGAAAACTAGAAAAAGAAAATATTGCCTTTTTTTATATTTTGACTAGCGTAGCGTTTGTGTGTGTGCACGTGTATACATGTATATATATATATATATATATATATATATGTGTGTGTGTGTGTGTGGGTGCACATGTAATTGTATAATAAAAGAGACGAGTTTGTGCAGTTGGAAAATTTGATATTTCGCATCCTTTTAACTTGTAGAGGATGACTTGTGAACGTTTCATACCGGAAAATTCAAACCAGTCTATAGAAACCGTGTACGTGACCACAAGTAGCTGCGGGTGGCTACCGCATTTGCCGTTTCTTATACTATTTTCGGTATGACAGTTATGTGATACACCATGTAGAAGCTCTGTAAGTTCAGTTGCATACATGAAACTGCAAAAAAAAAAACAAAAAAACTCTATTTAATATTGAAACGTAAAGGCAAAGCCGTAAAGAAAGTATCAGAAAGTCAATTGCTTTTATCAATTTTAAATATTTTTAGAAAATAATTGAAAAAAGAAAACATGCATTTAGCCATACATAAGAATTTTTACTAAGAAAATAAAATTGAAAATAAAGTTAACAATATTCTATAAAGTTTGCAATATAAAGCAAATTAATAAAAAAAAAATAATAATAATAATAAAAAAAAAAAAAAAATTAAAGATTAACTCAAAATATAATAAACACAATATAGAACAATATTTATGAATAAGCTTTAGGCAAAATATTACCAGAGGACGATAAATTTACATATGAATACACGCACACATGCATATTGTTCATATGGGTTCTTATGATGTGAAAGACTTCAAAAGTGGATACATGCGCGGTATACATATATGTAAAAAAAAAAAAACATAAAACAAAAAAACCCCTAAATAATAAATTCAGTTAGAAAATTAGAATGTAAAAAGAAAAGCAAGAAGCATAAGGAATTTAGTTTATAAATTAGTAAATAAAAGGAACAATATATATATATATATATATACGATATACTATACATATGTATATACACGCACACATACATATGTACATACATACATACGTACAAATGTATATGTGTGTATATATCTGTGTATATATATATGTATATATATGTGTGTAGATATATTATACATAGACCACACGTATATTTATACACACACATATACCTATATAT
>NW_023998415.1:49683397-49707876 GCF_014805625.2 Glossina fuscipes | reverse complement strand
AATTAAAAAAAAAAAAAAAAAGAAAAAAAAAGCGTAAAGAAAAGAAAAACTACTACTATTTTAAAGTGTTATTATGTAAAAGGGAAGTGAACTCAGTGTTAGTGTAGTGTACATCGTTGTTCGATTGCTATTGTATGCAAATAAATTTAAAGGAAAGAGTAAAGGAAAGGATATCTATTCAAATAAAGATAATAATGGCTATTTATATTACGATGGTGATGATAATGTTACCGAGTGGTTTATTAATAAAAATAAACTTTTATTTTATATATTTATATATAAATTGTTGCAGGACGATGCCTAGAGACATTGTGAGTCCCTTTAAATATACAACATATGTATATAAATCAAATTTATTTGTACAATTTATACATATATAGATGCATGTCGTTTTAAATTCGTCCAACTCCTTAACGATCATATGTTGCTTATCAAATCGATTATATTTAGATTGAACCCCTTTAGAATTTAAACCCCCTATCTCAAGTTATATAATAAATATATAAAATTTAAAGTCCTGACAAAATTGACTCTTGATTTCATTTCATTCGCTTGCTTCAAATTGACAAAACCTAATTTTTGCCTTCACCTTCTATATAAATGGAAATGTGCACACACATTTATGTGTACATATTATATATATATTATATTATCCCATTTATGTATTCATATCGGTTGTCTTATCAACTTTATATCATTGAGGCAATCTACTTTATTACATCAACCATCGTATTAATTGAGATCGATTGGATTCGCATGCCTCTTTTTAATGAACCTTTGCTTACCTTTCCGACTACCTACGCATATATCGTTTGCACTTATTTCAGTATATTATTTTTTAACTGAGCTATTTTATCGGTTAAAGTTTTTAGGTGGAAAATCCGGAAATTAAATGATGAACCTGCTTAAACTTTTGAAAGACTCTCTTATCGTCTTTTCCACATATACTGTTACTTTACCGCACTCTTAACAGCGTTATCTTAAAGGGTATACATGTGGATTTAATAGTAATGGCGGCGGATAGATTACAGCAATAGCGATGTCTGCTTCAAAACTTACCTTACTTTACTCACCTACCGATTTTTATAACAATCACTTATAGAGGAAATGGCAAATGGGACAAGGGACAAACGATATATATGTAAAAAATTTACCCATACATCTATTCCTAATATACATATGTATTAAATATTTCCATGGTTGTTGAAGACTATATGAATATCTCTAATAGATGGACATGTTTAAATGGTACCATCAACTCATTATTATATTAGGTGTTTGCATATATTTTGATCATTTGATTGATCAAAATATTTTCCATTATTTCGTTCCACTTCTTCCCATCGTTTTGGCAACGCGGCGATATCGTGTCGAGGGAACGATATTGTTTTGACAGCGATGCAATCATCGATCCAACCAAGCCATGCTGTATCACCCTGAACAAGTGGTAATAAGAAGACAGTATGTGTGATGAGTGCGCTACGAAGGTCAGAACTTCCCATTCGAGCTGCAACAGTGTATCCTTGACAACTTTTGCAACGTGTGGCTTAGTATTCGTTCAATTGTCGTCGATACACATCTGCGTTAACAGTTTTCTTTTGTTTTAGCAGCTCGTAATAAACCCCACCTTGCTGATCCCACCATACGCATAGCAAAACTTTACACTGACGAATATTTCGTTTCGTTGTCGATGTGGATGGGTCGCCTGGAGCCTTGTAATAGATCCACTTTTCATCGCCATTCCCTGTATGCTACAGAGAACTCTTCTGTTTTTCCTGGCAAGCAATGAAATCGCGACGTTAAAATGGCTCGGAAGGACATTTTCACCCAATTCGTACGGCCAACATTTTCGCTTTTTTCGAATCTCTTCATCAACTGGCCAGCTGCCCGAAAGTTCTTTGATAGTTTGAGCCGTCCAATAAGTCTTGCAATTGATTTTTTTCGAGCTCCGGCTGGATCCTTTTCATTGACATGAAAATCATCACTTTTAAATCGTTAAAGGCAAAAGCGACAATTGAAGTAGGATGGAGCAGGATCCCCCTAAGTTTCCAAAAGTGCTTGATTGGCTTCGACAGCAGATTTTTTCAAATCAAGTAATGAATGTTGAAAATGCAATTTTGAGCAATTTCCATGATTAGCGTCTGTATACGCTGAACAACAACATAATACTAAATGGAAAAAAGTTATTTTATGTAGGGAAAGGCACAAAATCATCGAATTCAACCATTGTGTGCATTGATACTTGGCATTACTTTATCATTTTCTTCAGTGCATGTCGCTGATGCAGGAAACGACCAAGCGCCTATTGTCCTATTGGCATCTCTAGGCTGTTTAAAGTCTTTAAAAATAAGGTTTAATTTAATATGAGGATGTAAACAACGTTCAGAATGCTATTCCTTTTTTTTTTTTTTTTTTAAAGCAGCAAGAGTCGTATGGGGTAGGAACTTTTCTCTAGAATGGAATTTACCACGGTTATGCAATAATTCAAATCTGGTTAATAGTATATTGATGCGGATATGTTATTGAATTTTATTGTTTTGCTTATGTCATCTGGAGATAAACATTCAGGGATTAGGCGTTGGGCTTCCCATATAAATGATCTAATACTAGATCAATTCTGAAGTCTTTTGCTTTGTTCGTTTTTATCTGTGAAATATTTATTTATTTTTAGATCATTCATTCTCCTTTAAATAGGACGTCTGTTTTTATTCGCAGCAATATTAATTAATGTAACTGGCGATAGATGTATCGATTCAGCAACGAGAGATAACAATAAGTCCGTTATTTTATTTTCTCTCTTTTCTCAAAGTGTATAATTTCGATAATCTCAGTGACACACATGTTGCTGCCCTTGCTTTTCTAAGCACATTGCTGAGTAACACACAAGGACATAGGACTTGCTGCAGGTACCTTAGCGATTTACTAAAGTAGGTATTTACTTATGTCACAATCTATTCTTATACCCACCACTGTACTTAATTTGTTGTCTTCCATAATGTATGTAATATTGGTCTGCGTGAAATTCCGAGTTAATTTAGCCATGTCTGTCCGTCTGAGTGATGTGTGTCGTTGGCACTCAACTGGTCGCAAACATGAAAATGTCGACTTCAAAGTTGGGAGAAACATTGGAGATCTCTGCACTCAGGTTGGTCAACAAAATGAATCAAATTGGTCTGAGCAGGAGCGCGCAGTGGAGCGTAAACTGAAAGCGAATTAATTTTCTTTGACAAATATTTTTGGATTTTTCCTCGTTATCTGAAAATTATTAAAGTTAGAAGGCTGAAATTTTCCACATGTACTTTACGAAACACTCTACTCTTAAGGTTTGAAATGGGAAACATATATACATACTTGATCAGCATCAAATTCTAAATCATTAGAAATTGGAAGTTGTGTAAGTGAGCTGAGAACACCTATATTTTTTAAAAAGAATAAAAAATTGTTTTCCTACTCATTACTTATAAGCTATAGTGATGCTGTAGCATTTGTGCATAAATATGGAAAAAATTCACCAAGCCTATACAATATTATAGTGTATCAAAATTTAGTTGTTTTTTCAATACCTTTATAACGCGCAGAAACGAGCTTCAAAACCCCTATAAACTATATATAAATTCTTGGCCAGTTTCAAATTTGGAATCAGATCTAAACACGTTCGCCTATTCGTCTCTCCGTCTGTCTGTTTGTGCAGCTTTGTAGTATTTGTGGTAAACATTCGCCCGTTAGCGAAAGTGAAGATATCGCCTACAAATTTGCAAAACTATTTGCAATTGACCCAAACTTATCAAAGGCCACGCCCACAACGCCCACATGACTTTACGACAAAAACTTTTACTTTGAAAATAGAAGAAATCGGCTGCGCCCACTTCACATTGTAGAACATTAAAAATTTTGCTCTACCCCTTCTTTTGTTTTTTTTAAGCTAACTGTAATAGGTATAAAACATTTGATCTCGATCGAATTTAACTTTCTTACTTGTTTGATTATAGTTTTAATTTTTGTATTTCATCAGACTTGGTGTCACCTGGCCTTAATTTATGTTATTGTAAAGTCTTATATAATATGACTAGGTTTCGATACAACAATAAGGTACACATTGCCTTAATTTATATTAGGTTGTTCGGATTTTTTTGCGGTTTTTCATTATGAAATAAAATCATTTTTTTTTTTTTTTTAGATAAGGTATAAACTTTATGAATTTATATGTTTGTCATTTTGTTCAGTAACAAGCTACCACTTTTTTCAAGGAACTTCATTATCACTTCCCTCACCAATTTTCTGCTCTTTCGAAGCAAAAAAATTTTCCATATTTGAATTTACACGAAGGAGACGGCAATCTGATGGTGCAATGTCAGGACTATATGATAATATGTGGTAATACCTCTCAGCTCCAAGTTGTGATGATTTTTGATGGGTGAGGAAAGACGTATGACCTCTTACATTGATGTAATGAAAAACCATATTTTTTTGTTGGACCGATCCTGGGCGTTTCTGCTGTCAGCCTTCGTTCAATTTGTTTAATTGTGCATAGTATAATTCAAGAAGCGGCAGAAGCTCATAATACGCAATCTCTTTATAATCCCATCATAATGACAGCAAAATCTCTTCTGCATGGATATCGGGGTTGGTTGTTGTTGTTTGAGATAGTTTTGACCATGATCGATTGCGTTCCACATTCCTGTATAGAATCCTTTCTTCATCAACAGTTAGAATTTTCTTCAGGAATGGATCGTTTTGGTTTCGTTTCAAGAGCATATCGCGGATATTAATGCGTTGTGTTAAGTGAATTTCTTTTAAATCATGTGGAATCCAAATATCCACCTTTTTTATGGAAGCACCAATAGCTAGTTTTGAATGAATTAAATTTTTCAGCTTCAATCATAACCCGTAGAAGGTCGTCATCGATGGTATTCGGACTATACTAGAGCACGGTAAAGCTTTTACTGAAAAACTTTCCAGAATGAAATTTCGCAAGCCAATGTTGACAAGTACTTGCTGCTATAACATTAGTTCCATACAAAACCCATATTCTTTTATATGCTTCTGCATGTGTGTGTTCTATGTAATTTGTAACAAAAGACAATTAAAATATCTCTTATACTTTCGCATTGCGATCTCGCTACTATAGCACAACCGATCACTTTGAAACTTTTTCACAAAATAAACACAAGTTTCCTCTACATAACTATACATACCAATGTAATTAACCCTACTTATCTGTCTAGTTAACTAAAAAAGTTATTTTAATCTGGTGTCGATAAAGACCCCGAGAAATTTCCGGATTACCTTATATTACATATATATCTTAAATAAATGAAAAGTTATCGTATAGCACGATTGTTTCGATACAGCGCGATATGAATTAACCATGTTATACCACAAACGTCTGTGCATATATGTCTAAGAAAGATAGAGAAAATGTTAGGATATTGATGACGTAATTGTAAAACTTACCATTTTACCGGTATACCAAGAGCTTACTTAGGTTTTCATTTTCTGAGAATAGCAGTGCGCGAAAGCTTGGATACAAATTTTTAATTACAAAAGCGCACATAAGGACGGAAACTCGATTCTTCTTTATTGAAATTTGTTCAGCTGTTTTGTGACCTTTTCTTAGTGAATTCAACCATTTGCCGGCGACTATAATTTTCTTTCTCTTCGAAAATGTCCCAAGTTCAGTGGGGGCATAAGAATTATATCGTTATAGATATAATGAGACAGACATCTATATATAAAAATTGTTGGAATTAATTCGACAAATACGGCGATAAATTGTTGTCGAATAAACCTAAATGAGAATTAATAATAAAATATTGTTATTGTTATGGTTATTATAAATTTAGCCAGAGAATAAATTCTAAGACTAAAGTCTTAATGCACTAGCATCAAAGGCTTTCGGCTTTATTAAAAACTCTACCGCGCTTGAGATTTGAACCCACGACCATTGAGTTGCTAGTCGAGACTCTTGCCTACTCGGCCACTCAGGCGGATAATAATAAAATAAGTGAAAAGACTATAGTGGCGTGCAGCGTATTATTAAATACTCTACATCGTCCTACAATTATTAACATTACGATACGATACGAATCATTTTTAATAGCGTTCGTCGTTGGTCCAAAAACCATTAGTATGCTAAGGTTGAACACAAAACAAGTAAGAAGGTTATATTCGGCGGGGAGCGAATCTCGCATATCCGCCACTATGTTTCTCGCATTCTACTCATCAAGTTCCTTTATTTGATACCATATCGCTAATATTATTAAGAAAAAAGTAATCGCGGTGCCTGCCACATTCGTTTTAAAATTAACCCATTTTTGGCGAACAATCTTCATTAATCTTCATTTAAGGATGGTGCACAATAGTTTTAAACATTCGGTCTTGTTTGCCTTATGATAAATAAGCATAAATAATCTCAACAAAGTGAAAAAAAAAAACAAAATTTAATTACTTGTAACTTTGTGTGGGCATGGCAAACTTTTTCCATTTTTGCGTATAAGGAGTTGAGTGCTCCTTAAAGTAAACGTGGAAAATTTCAGCCTTCTAACTGTTATAATTTTCGAGTAATAAGAAAAAATCCAAAAATTTTTGTTAAAAAAAACAGACTTGCGTTCAATTTATGCTCAACTGCGGACTGCTGCTCTGACCAATTTGGCTAATTTTTAATACCAATCTGCGTACAAAAGCTTTCAATGTTTTTACCACATTTGAAATCGACATTTTCATTTCTGCGACCAGGAGATTGCCAACAACACACACCACACAGACGGACAGACATGGCTAAATCAAGTCAGAATTTCACGCTGATCAAGAATATTTACACCTTATGGGGTCTCTGAAGTTTTCTTCTGGCTGTTACATACATTAAGGAAAAAAAATAAAATGAGTGATAGGTATAAATAAGTCAGACACAGACAGACAGTCAGGCAGACAAGCTTGAATCGATTCAGAAAATGATTTTGAACCGATCGGTGTATGAAAAGGTGGATCTACTTCCAGTTCTTCCATGTGGTAGGGCATACCTCCGCGTAAACTCAATACACTCTTGCATTATAAGTGATGTAGAGTATAAAGAAGCTGTTAAACAATTTCACATATAATTGAAAATAAAAGTAGCGCAGCGAATAATATAAAAGAAAGAAGAATAAACAGTTGGAAAACAAAGGACAAAGTATATATCACACCATTCAATATGTTTCCGGTCTAAGTCGCCGTGTTTTTTTTTTTTTTTGCAATTTCGTTTTTCAAGCGGACTTTTAATCTTTGATAATATTCACTATTGATGCCTTTACCTTTTTTCAGATAGCCAGTGAATCTTATACCACGGAAATAAACTTCACCATCGACTTTTGCCTTTTTCATTCCTTTTGCGGTTTGCTTTCGCCGGTTCCATGTTCCATGACCCCATGTCCCATCGATGGCATCACATATCGCATGAAAAAATTATCTTTATTTCGTCTAAACGACTCCAACAAGTTATTATTTCTGCTTAAAAGTGAGCCAAGAGGGAAATCACTTCGAACAGGCTTTTTTTCTCATGGATAAATATTCATGGAAAATAGAAAATAGAAAATGCATTGCCTTCCGATATCTTTAAATTCAAATTCACTTTTCACTCTACTACTCTACTCTACTATTCTACTCTACTCTACTCTACTCTACTCTACTCTACATCTTTTTGATGTTTTCTGGAACAACCGTCGATTATAGCTGACCAGATTGAACATCATCATCGGTGTCCGTACGATTAGGTTTAAAATTAGCAAACTTCTCATAAAAAGAAGGGTTTTTTCCAGCGGACCAAAGTCGCCATAACATCTTTCAGGCCAATCCTGATTGTGAACGTATCGTTTGTCATCAAGAAGCAACGTCTAATCGACTAACGAAATTTAGTGTCTTGGATTATTTTGAAAATGACAAAAGTAGCCTCACTAATACCACTCTAATTTGCAAATGAAGTGTCATAAAATCTTGACACGTATCGTTTGAAGGTTGCTACTATTTCGAAATTGTGTAGGCCTGTCAATAATGTTTTCATCTATGTATCAGATCGGAGACATACTGGGTCATGTATCAATAAATATAAGAAAATCGATGTTGCCAGATAACAAAAGAAAAACAATAATAAGTGAAAGCATCGGGTAAACTTAATCGTTTAATAATACGATATTCGATTTATTTTCATCAAAAATTATCAAAAGGTAAGGGTATACTCTGTTCATGGTGTAAATGTAGACTGCGTGGTCTATAGTCTAAAGTGGATACAGTCAATATTCATGACTGCATCAATTTTGATCATAAAATATTAAAAATGAAAAGTTTCTATTCCATCAACGCTGGCTTTCGTAGGAACGCTTGCACGGTCCATTGGATCCAAATTTTCGCTATCATTTTTATGCCGAAATACAGCGATTTTTGTCAATAGATATTAAAAATTGTAAAATTTGTCCTATGTAATAGCTTTTGGAAAGTGAGGCGTAAAAGTGATCCGATCCAATCCATTTTCAATAGAGTTCGTCCTTGGATAATGTATCAGAATAGTCTGAAAAATTTAAACCCAAAAACCAGCTGACGTTTGTTTAGTTTTTTAATTTTTTGGAAATTTAGTTTTCTTGTTACGCTGAAGGGTCATCATTTTTAATCGCTCTACGAACCGGCCCTCATTTCATTAAAATTGTCTTAATTTTCCGTCCTTTTTCTCGTTATGTGGTCTCGATATTTTCTTATAGTTTTACATTTTTCAAAGAAGCAGCAAAAATTAATTCATTGCTTGTGCATAATATATCATACTTGGCACCCTTTTTAGGTGTATTACAAAATTCAGGGCACGCACTTACATATTAGGTGCTTGCATATATTTTGATCATTTTTTTCTTTGAAAAAGGCATTTATTGAGAAAAATTAGTCCATAATTCATTTTATTCAATTTCTTCCCATCTTTTTGACCATGTGGTGAGACCGTATCGAGGGAACGATATTGGTTTGGCAGCGATCCAATCATCGACCCATATATCTTCAGCATTTCGAAACCGCATGCCAGCCGAATGAACGAATGGTAATCAGAAGACGCTATGTGTGATGAGTGCGCTACGAAGGTCAGAACTTCCCATTCGAGCTGCAACAGTGTATCCTTGACAACTTTTGCAACGTGTGGCTTAGTATTCGTTCAAGTTTCGTCGATACACATCTGCGTTAACAGTTTCCTTTTGTTTTAACAGCTCGTAATAAACCCCACCCTGCTGATCCCACCTTACGCATAGCAAAACTTTACACTGACGAATATTTCGTTTCGGTGTCGATGTGGATGGCTCGCCTGGAGCCTTGTGCATGATTGTGTCGTAATAGATCCATTTTTCATCGCCGTTCCCAATACGCGTCAGACAACTCTTCTAGAGCAACATAATACTAGATGGAAAAAAGTTATTTTATGTAGGGAAAGGCACAAAATCATCGAATTCAACCGTTGTGTGCATTGATACTTGGCATTACTTTATCATTTTCTTCAGTGCATGTCGCTGCTGATGAAAATCTATGCAGGCTCCTATTATATTGCTTTAGATATAATTGATTGTTTGCTTCTACCTTTACTCCTAGGTTTACATTGATTCATTGATTCCCAATCGGATGAGAAGGAAAATTTTGAAATCTTCACTACAATATTCAGCATCATATTGCAGTGCGTTATAAACAAATGACATATATAGTACACCATATATGATGCTTTCAAAGAATATTTCCGAAAAAATTGTAAAAATATATTGAAAATGCTTTGTACGCTTAAACGCAAGACGAGGGTAATGTTTTATGGCTTTTGTAGATTTCGTTTTAAAAGCTGCCTGAAAATTTTTATAAACAAAAATTCATCAAATTTTTTAAAAATTATATGATTACTGAAGTGAAATATCGATCTAACGCAATACGCTGAATGATATTTGATTCGTATATTCCTCATGTTATGTAATGGCAGAAAATAATCCCTTTTTTTCTTTTTTTTTTTTTTTTTTTAGTTAGTATAGGAGAAGCTTGTAATAGTTTAATTTTCGGGTGTGTGAAAGAGAGAAGGAAAGGAAAAAGCAAGCGAACGTAAATCTTTAGACTGCGGTATAAGAAGTGGGCGCGATGGAGCGGGCAAGAGACAAGTTGACGAATTCAGTTAAGACGTAAGGATTATGTGTGAGTGCATGTATGCATATATGTGTGTGCTTGTGTGCTTGTGTGCTTGTGTGCTTGTGTGTGTGTGTGTGTGTGTGTTGAAAGAGAAGCTCAAAGGAAATGAAGAAAATCTACGGAAAAATAAAAATGAGGAAAAAAAGAAACGAAAAAGAAGAAAGTATTACGGTACTTGTGCATATATATTCAGTTCCCTTTGAGTTCTTTAAATCTCAATGGAATTTCGAACAGTTTGCAAGAATTGGTACGAAAATAAAAAGAATACAAAGTAACGAAATGGTGTCCATATACGAAGCCATCTGTGTATGGAACACATTCAGATACGGTTATGTATGCATGATTGTAAAACAATAACAAACTCTGAAATATTAATGGCTTATTGGGAACTAAAGAGACGGCCTTAACTTTGTAAATGTCTATCGAATAAAAGATATTTATTTATTGTGTATATATAATAAATTTACAAAATATGGATTTAAA
Source organism: Glossina fuscipes (assembly GCF_014805625.2). Classification (NCBI taxonomy): domain Eukaryota; kingdom Metazoa; phylum Arthropoda; class Insecta; order Diptera; family Glossinidae; genus Glossina; species Glossina fuscipes. The sequence goes on along the minus strand of NW_023998415.1, from coordinate 49,697,229 downwards.
AGCTGCCGGATAACATAGATTACATGCCCGGCTGTGTTGAAAACTCTACTACCGCACTTGAGAGACTTAAAACCAACGAGCATTGAGTTGTTAGTCGCGATCCTTTGACTACTCAGTTACTCATGCGGCAATGCTTTCTCTTTTTTACTTTACTTCACTCATATATGTGCGTATGCGTGCGTGTATGTGTCTGTATGCGTGTGCGTTTGGGTGCGTACTAAAACAACTTAAAAGTCGAGGAAACATTGAGTAGAGCAATGATATTTTTTATTCTCTTTTTTAATTTTTAGCCAAAGGCATTTAAAGAGTTAAGATCGTGTGCATGAAGCTTTCAATAAACTGCTAATATTTTCGAATTTTTCTCTCCACTAATCTAATATAAATAGTAATCCATTTCGTGAGTAGCAATTTTGCATTGTACGCTCACTGTACTTTTCAATTAATTCGACTGAAACTCGCATATGCTTCGGTTTAAAATATATTCAAGGCTTTCATTAGAGTTGTCCAGCTGTTGCCTAATAAAAGCTGATATCACGTTTTGCTACTGGTTAGATGAGGTTCATTCATTGATAAGAGTCATTATTGATCAAAATTTCATTTTAATTAGTCGCATGTAAAGCTTCTATAACGCCTTGGTATAAACGATTGTGTTGTCTAGACCCCATTTTTTTTGCAAAAGACCGGAGGGAATGTTCCCTGAACATGTTTTTTTTTTTCTTCTTCTTTTTTAACGTGACCGATCAATCAGGGGATATATCCTACCCGTGTAAGAAGAGAGGAAAATGATGGCTGCAGTCTAGGGGGTATATGTCCAATTTAATGAGCACTCACTATGGCTACGACGAAGGAAGACCCGGTCACGACTCTTACCTAGCCGTTTACTCGGGCGAATATGTGTAGTCTGATCAGGCAGAAGCGCGAAGGAATATAAAATAGTATTTATATAGATCCATGAGTTAGTCATTTGCTTTTTTTTTGTGCCTATATTCTAAGCATTAGACTTTTCATTTCAAATACATATGCAATGCTCTACATTAACTTATTTATATTTATAGTGTCTCTGTGCGTACTTTGTCTTGCAGGGCAGATTTGTTTGCTTCAAATATTTTTACCCAATCACGATATTGATGGTAGGAAAGGTCAACAAAAAAAACTTGTCTTTTAAATTAACATTTCGATATAAGTGATTTGATATCGTTTTAAATGGACAATGGAATGGGGAAGCTAATACAATAACTTCAAACAAACATTCTCATATGCCGTTATATGCATAGATTCCATTCGCTTCCATTCAATTTTTATAAAAGATACGCATGCGATAATCGATTGCGTTTTAAAAGGCGAATGAATCAGGTCTTTGCAAAACGAGTGCAATAATTTAAGGCGAATCCATTGTAGCTTGAATAGTTGAAGTTGAGTATTTCAAAATTTGTAAATAATCAAAGTCAAGTTATACAAGTTTCTGTCTATTAAGAAAGAAATGTATATAAATAAATGTATATATTTAAGTTTAGTAAACAAACCCATATCAGTTAATGAAAATATGTATCCCCTTATATGCAATAAAAAAAAAAAAAAAACATGAGCACTCTAATAGTAAAGTAACAAACTTTCATTTTTGCAGAGATTCTGCGCAATAAAAGCATCAAACTTACATGTATTTTTAATGCGTATAACAGATATATGTATATATATTTATGTATATTTACATGTTAAGCAAAAAAAAAAAAAAAAAAAAAATAAAGAAAAGTTAAAAAGTTTCATATGCGTACGTATACACGCATGCATGTATGTATACCAGAAAAAGCCGGTAAAGCGTAGTAGAATGGACATAAACATTCATATTCGAAGGATATATATGCACAGCAATTAGGTCGATATATAAATATTTATATAAATATAAACATATTTATATATATATATATATATATATAAACATACCAATTGTATATATATGTGTATATATATTGTATATATATGCTGCAACCGATATGTATTAGTATTTTGATTTTATTACTAAAATATATTAGAAATGTGTGAAATGAAAAATGTGTGTGGACATAATTGAAGTTTGAATGTACAAAAATGTAAGCTCGTGTCGACGAGTAATATGTGTTGTGAATGTGTGAAAGTATATGCTTGTGTGCGTGTTTATGAGGTACGAGACCTGAGTTTATGTGTATATTTGTATATATGTATAATTGTAAATATTAGAAACGTGGCACTTTTGAAATCATTGGTCAGCAAGTGGTCAAGGTTTCCTGTTGACTTTCATTTTTCTAATAAATACATGTGTACGTGTATACTTTCTATGTATTGCTAATAAATGTGCTTACAGTTATTTATATATTTATATATATGTACGTATATATATACATGCATATATATTTTCATGTGAATACAGTTTGATTATTATTTTCACTTTCAAAGTTAATCGTTGTTTTGTTGCTTTCACGCGAGCGGGCGGTGTTTGCGTTATGTGTGAGTGCAATTAAAAAAATATTTATTCATTGAACTTGGACAGATTGGCGAAAATTAATAGAAATGAAAAGCAATTTTTGAAAAAATTTTCTTAAATAATTTTATTATTTATAAATGTATTCCTTCATACTAAAGTAGTATGAAGTTTAGTTTCATACTAAAGTAGAGAGAGAGAGAGCGAGAGAGAGAGAGAGAGAGAGAGAGAGAGAGAAAGAAAGAGAAATAGAATGATGAAATAATCAAACACAACAATAGAACGATCTCCTCTCTCCTACATAGTCCTATTTAATGAATTCATTTCAAATTAGAAAAAATCCATCCGTCCTTTTGTGTTCTATGATTAATTTTCCGTTAAATAAGTATTTAAACTAATCTTCAACATTTCATTGTTACAACGAATTGAGCGACACATTTATATAATTTTATTTTCAATAGGACTTAACGTAACAAACGATTCCTCTTACATAGTATAGAAATGCTTTCCATAAACTTAAATAACAAACATATAATTTTTGATTAGGCGCAGAAAGCACAATAACATATATACAACAGCATACTGAGAGTTTTTAACAACTAACTCTCACTGGCCGGAAAATGCTTTGTCAATATTATTGAATATCCTTTAAAATAAAATTTTCGCTGCAATTTTGAGGCGAACTTCTTTTCCTTTTCACCTAAAACAATTCATAATCCTTGCAATAGGCCTTTTAGTCTCATCCTTTTCTTACTCTGGTAACAAAATTTCTTCAATAAGCTTTGCAAATTAGAAATAAAACCGATGATAAGATTTCAGCTCAAGTCGATAGCCTTGGATGCTAGTGCTTTTAAGAGTTTACTCTTAGAATTTATTTCTGTGGCGAAATTATTAATAATAATAATAATAATAAGATTTCAGCTTTTTTAATGGCAAATATACAGTGTTTGCAAACATTTTCATCACATTTTCACTTGAAAAAGGTATTTATTATAAGAAATCGGTGAAACAGATATTAATCGAAATAGTTTCAATCGTTTTCTACAAAATTTTTCGAATTTTTTTGGCAACATGGCGATATCATGTCGAAGGGACTTGTATAGGTTTGACAGCGATCCATGCATTGATCCATTTTCGCACTTCTTCAGCTTTTCGAAACCGCGTGCCAGCCAAGCAATGCTGCGTCGATCTGAACAAGTGGTAATTAGAAGGCGCTACGTCTATTGTCTATGCTGGGTGTGTTAGAACTGTCCATTTGAGTTGCACAGTATATCCTGGACAATTCTTGCAACAAGTGGCCAAAAAATGGTATTTTGCGTCAATTCGTGTCGCCACTTTTAAACCCGTTGAAACCAAAACCGAAAATTTGGGATGTGATGGAATAGCATCACTGTAAGCCTCTGATCATGTTTGGAGACCTTTGGCAGCAGATTTCTGCAAAAAAACAACAAAAGTAATGAATTTGGAAGAAGAAGGATGTTTAGCGCTTCATGCTACGCATCGGCGTATGCGGAATAAATGCATAATATTAAAAGGGAAACTGTTATTTTATATAGAGGAAGCACAAAATCATCGAAATCGACCGTTATTTACAATGATATTTCCCATTTCTTTATCATATTTACCTGTAAAAATTGCTGATCAAAATTTTTGCAAACACTTAACATTCATGACGTAAAGTTCAGACTCTACATTTAGTCTTATCAAGAGTATTATGACCTCTTAACCTACCCAACAGAAAGAAAACAAAAAGATATCAAGCGCTGTCTAGGTCGATCGTGAAAGACCGTTACGTGATTAGGAGGTGGAAGAGCAATCAAAGAATATTTTAAAATCCTAACAAGGAAAGTTTAAGAAACACTGTAGTGGCTTATGCTTACAGCTTCTTTCAAAATCCACCATAACTTAGTCATTGCATTTTTAACAGTTAAAACTTTGTAAGATTTCTGATCGATTAATGCCGATACGGCGCAATAAAAACTCCTGTGAGATATTTCAAATTATATCTTGGATCATATAATTTGCCAGCACCTCGTATTATTTATGAAAATTAAATTTCATACAATTTCATATGTCAATAAAGTGATATGAACAAATCATATCGTATATATATATATATATATACATGTATCATAATTCATATATATGTGAAAATAACAACAATAACTAATCTATTGAATGACTGAATGACATTCTTTATACTAGAGATTACAAAAGCAAAATAATCAATTTGCATTTTTAATAACACCCACATGTAAAAGTTGTCGAGAGTATGCGTTCGTATGAAAGTGGCCGCGTTAAACTAAACACAATCAGTCGAATGAATAATGAAAAGCTTACAGTGTATAAAAATGTGGATAAATGTATCGATATAAATAACCGAAAAAAAGAAAAACAAATTATTACATGCGGAAAAGAGGAAAATTTGATGAAAGAAAAAAAAAATATATATATATTTTAGAAAATAAAATCGAAAAAATTTTTATTGCAATAATAATAGAATTTGTTATTAAAGAGGCGGAGCTTAATTTGTGAAAAACATTAATGCATGAACGGAGCTTAATACTCTATTTTACGTATATATATATATATATGTACATATATATATATATATGTATATATATGTAACGTATAAAGCCATTATCAATAATATTGGTGCATTGTCTGAAAAGACATGTGCTTGTGTGTGTGTCAGTGTGTGTGTATTTTATAGTTTTTTCAATCACTTCTTTTTATTTTTTTTTTTTTGAGGGAAAATATATGATTTTTGTTATTTTGGGGTGTTTTTCTTTTCTTTTCTTTTTTTTCAAGTTTTTAATGTTTCTGCAATCTACGCTCTATCGATGATAATGCCAGTTGTTTGCTATCGTTCATATTTCTGTTGCCTATGGTAAATGGGAAGGAAAAGTGACAATCCGGCATTTCTACTCAATAATTGTGCAACAAAGTTATCAATGGAGGGAGGGAATTTTCGATTTTTACCTTTGTTATTTGTTGTTGTTATTGTCGTTTTACTTTTTTTTCAATATTTCGGTTGATTCAAGCGGTTGGCGCCGCATTGAAAACTGAATGCATTTTTAGGAAACAAATTACTTATTTTCATTATTACGACTTTTTGCTATATCATGCAGTAATTCTGTGCACGTTCCAGAGATTATACACACCCGGCACACGTTGCGCATGTGCTGTTCGCAAGTAAAAAAATGAACTGATAAAAAGTGCTTACACACAAAATGTTAATGATTTTCTTTTCTTTTCTTGTATTTTTCTTTTTTGGGTTTTCTTTTTTTTTTTTTAACTGATTCGTCAACGCTTAGTGTTTATTTGTCATGTGATTTTTGATAAAAACAATTTCAAGTTTCCGAACTAAATTTTTTGTTTTTTTTTTTGTTCTCGATATTAAAAAATTTTTGGGTAAGAAGTGAATTTAAAAAAAAAACCAAATAATTAATAAGCACGTCTAACGTATAAAATTTTTTTACTATCATATAATAATTTTTGAAAACTTTTTTGTGACAAAATTGAAATAAATAGTACAATACTGATAAGGAAATTAAAATTCAAAACAAAATATGATATGAATATGTAAATTGTTTTTTTTTATTTTGTTCATATACAATATAAAGAATTTAAGAAACGATCTTATTAATTAGTTAGTTAAAAAGTTATTAAAATTAAGCAAGAATTTCATCTTTGTGTTAAGGGAAAATAATAAATATCCTCGGCGTTAAAAAAAAATTCTACAAATATTTCTCGAATAAGTTTTAAAGAAATTACATATAAGAATAAATCATATTAATCTTGAAATGCAAATTGTTGCCAATTGTCTACATTCCATTTTCATTCAATTTTAAAATTTAAAAAATTTTTATATTAATTAATTGTTTTTAATTTTAATTTATTAATTCTATTAAATTATTTTCAAAAAAATTAAATTGAATTATTAATTATAAAAATTACATTTTAATGTTAAATTTAAATTTTTTTTCAAATTTTAAAAATTTAAAAATTAATTAATTAATTTTTTTTAATTTAAATGAAAACGTAATGTAGACAATTGACAATAGAATATGTATATAAGGCATGTTAATGCACTTTTTTTTGAGCGCACTCATGTCCACGTTTAATTTCAATACGAATTGTGCAACTTTTTAAATATTTAAAATATAAAAATTTCCCGTTGAGGTTATTTTGCGCCGCTCCCTACATTACCAGGGTTTTGAACATTCAATATTAGTTAACCTCAAAGTTATTTTCGGATCAAATATAAAATATTATACCATTTTATATTTCGTGAAGTGAACAACTCAACCCAACTAGGTTTTCGTAGCACTCTCTTATATTTATATTGAAATTTTGTGTTGCAAGTTTGCTCGGGTTTTTTTTTGGCTTGGCAAGTCCATCCTCTCCTTGTCGACTTTATACCTACCGAAGTTATAGTTTAATTGCAGAGAATCACTTACGTATGTAGATAGATAGATGTTTTCGAAAATTAAAAATTTATCTTATATGCAATTTTTGATCGATTCCTTGTACTTTGCCGGCTAACATCACAGATACTAAATTTGAAGTCATGCCTTAATTTTGGCGCATGGCTTGCTCATGATATTTGCTAGATTAATTAGAGAGGTATTACCTTTCTAAAATACGTATAAATGCAGGCTTAGGTTATAAAATGTGAAGTCAAGTGATAACCGTATGCCAGAGATATTCTTTCGTTTGTAATAGCTAAAAATGGTAATTAGATTTCTCAAAGAGTTTGTACACCGGTAGCCTTTATCTCTAATAGACATTGTGTTAGATCTTGCCAAATATATCCTTAAATCGAATGTTGCAATGGCCATAATCATGGCCAAAAGTAAATATAATATCTCCCTTATTATAGCCTAGACTTCTTCTGGCATAAGGGTACATTAAGTTTGAGCTGAAGTATAGACCCACCTTTCATTAGACCAATTGATTCTCAATCTCATTCGAAATCCATTTAACCTGTACTAACATATTGCATATCGCAATTGATGAGATATTTTGATGAACTTTGGTACATCGACATGTTTTGACCAAATGATTGGATCCATTTTTCCGAATCAATATCCAAATAACGCCTTATTTTAAAAAGTCATTGGATAAATAGCTGTAGATTTGTGTAGGATTGGTGAACTATGGTCCAGTATATTGTTTTTAGCTTTTTCAAATTCTTCTTCATTACGCATCGAATAACAATAGTCATCGTAATGTTGACTAAAACAAATAACATACCCATATAATAATCGAAGGCTTCCTTTCCGTCTTCTCTTTCGTTTTGATTTGTGTTTGACAAAAAAAAAAAGCTAAAGTTTATCGCGCATTGGTTCATTCTTATATAAAATCCAAACCCGAATTCGATCCGATATGTGGCACATTTATTTTCCAGGAAATATATGGCGCTAAACTGCCGGACGCAGGGTCTGGAGGTAAAAAAGAAAAACAAAACTTTTTCATCTTCATTAATCAAGTTTGAGATAACTTTAACAACAATTGGGGCTTTCTTCAAAAATGGAGCTCAACTTAAGCTAACAAAAATTGTTGTAAAAAACTTGCAGTTTTCGTTACATACATTTTGCATCGATGCATAATTATTCCATTCATCATGATATAAGCGTTGAGCATAATATCGAATTGTATTTTAAATATGGAAGCAAAAAGCATATATTTTCGATATAATTTATATATATGTAGTTTTGAAAAATTCAATGGGTACCCCCCAAGGATTATCCGCATTCGAGATTAGGGAGAAATCAACCTTTGAGCCAATCAAGTATTCGTTTGAAATAAGTCGTGGAATTGATAGATGGTAGAGATTTTGATCAATGAAATTTTGCGTTGCATATACGAACGAACATAGTAAACGTATTTTAAGCATACACAAGCACTTGGTGCAGACTTTAATAAAATTTGAACAATTGGGATTGTTGTGAATTCCCTTTTTTTAAAGGTAAAAATTATTCGAAGGATGAAAACGTTCTCATTACTTGTGTAAGAAGAAGAAGAAGAGGTTTTTATTCATTTTCGATAGTAAATTAAATTGAAGATGCGAAATACTAGTAGATATTATGGAAAAAAGTTTTAGATTTCCTTTATCGGTAAATCATATATAGATGTGTTCGTGTGTGTGTGTGTGTATGTTAAAAATGAAAGCGAAAATGTGTGTAAGAAGAATGTATAATCAACAAAGAAGAATTTCATGTGTACATATACATAAATAATTTTGACAAACTCTGGAAAATGTGACTGCAAGCACTAATTATTGTAATAATTGAGAGAGAAAATGCGAAGGAGAGCGTTGGTTGGCATAATGATGGAAGCTAAGTATAGTTTATGGAAAAAATATTAGAAGGAAAAATAAAAGAAATAATACTAAAAGAAAAAAATATGGCCAGTCATGCGCAAAAATAAGTACATATATATATATATATAGATATATGTATGAATTATTGGAAATTTATTCTACCTATGAATTAGATTTTTTAGTTTTAATTCATTGACAATGGAATTAAAAAAAAAGAAAAGAGAAACGCAATAACAAAAATAATAATAAATAAATTATTTACGATATCCAGTAAACTTATTTTATATACATATCGCAAATATATATATATATATATACATATATATTGCATGTTTATGAGAATGCGTCCTCATTAAATTGATTTTATTAAAATAATTTTACGTTAATTGCCTTTATTGATATATTTATATGTATTTTTTTTTAAAACTTTCGTTACAACCCCTTCCAGTAACAAGGAAAATGGCCGCTTCTATATATGCTACCCCACCGCCAGATTTAAGTAGTGAGGATACTGCTTTATCTGATGTATCTGTTGCTTCATCATCAGCAACTGAAACAACTACATCGAGAACAATGACGACGACAACAGCAATCACATCGGAAATCCCAGCTATTATTAATCAACCCTTATGCAATACCCACAACGAGGCCCCATCGTCGATTGTGAATAGGTCAACAACATCGCCAACGTCATCAACAAAAGCAGCAACACTTGAGGCAAATAGGGAACACCATACTATTGCCGATGTACTTAACGATGACGTCATAAAATTACCAACTGAAATCACAAATGTGCCAAGCAGTATAAATACTGCTGAGGATTTTCCAATAGCATCTACGAATTGTACGGCTGCTATGTCTGCAGTGGCGGTTGCCGCTAATGCAGCCATGCAAATACAATTGCTTGAAGCGCTTAACGCTCAAAAGTGCGACAAAGATGACTATGCAAAAAATTCGGATCGCTACAGTTTGAATGCAAAAGTTGTAGTTGATATGGATCAACAGCAGCAACAGCAGCAACAACAAGAAAAGCAGAATTCAGAAAATAATGAATCATCATCATCATCATTTCATGCCGAAGATTATTCTCAAATGCCTATCAATACAAAAACTATCGATTATGAGGATAAGTTAGCGAAAATGTTTTTACCAAAGTCGATAGAACAATTAAAGGAAACCTTCGGACTGCTGTGGAATCAACAGCAAAATCGAGAGCAAGAAATTCAAAACATATCAAGCCTTCAAAATGTTGCCAAGTCTTTAAATGCCTCAGATAAGCCAAAGAGCACTAACAGTGAATTTTGTAACCCATATCAGATGTTTTGTAGGAAATGCGGCGAAAATTTTAATAATGAATTTAAATTAAATTTGCACCTGCTGCAGGAGCATAATTTGGATTTCAACGCGTTTATAGTTGACAAAGAAAGCAATCAGGATTTAATTGCCAGCCAAGGTAATTCGTCTGATATTTTGACTTCGGTTAGAGTGAAATTGGAAGAAGGTTCTGTTGTGCGTGATAATTCCAATTTATTAGAAAATGATGTAGCGACCGATAAAGGTTCGCTAAGATCGAATGAAAGCAAAAATCAAATATGGCCACGTCCGAGCTCATCAAGTCTGAGTTTTTCCGTTACACCTGAACAAGCGGCAGCTGCAACTTTACAAGTTGGCAGATACTTGCCGTTATTAAATATTACCGGTTTTCCTAACGTTGACGGCATTCATCGTCCACCTATGCGTGTTTTCAATTCGGAAGCGTTTTGCGAGCTATGCAATAAAGAATTTTGTAATAAATATTTCTTAAAAACGCACAAAGCTAATAAACATGGCATCTTTGATTCAGTTCAGGAAACTGTCGGCAATAGCAACCCGTCAACTAATTTGGTAGCTATGAACACTATATTTCAAATGCAAACACAACGACATCAAAAAATGCAAATGGAATTACAGCAACAGCAGCAGCAACAGCAGTGGCAAGTCGAGCAAAGCACTCTGAACGAGTTGCAACGCGGAGAGATCGAAATTAGTTCTGGGCCGCAGAAGATCACATCGCCAGCCTTAACGGCATTTTCTTGTGGCCTTTGCTCAAAAGCATTTGCTAACATCTTTGCTTTGCGTCGTCATCGAGTTAAAGCTCATGAAACGAATCAACCAAACCCGAACGTTCAAATTGCATCGAGCTCGACAAGCTCCGAACAAAAATCTGATTTGTCTATTCCTACTGCACATTCAATCAATGACAATCGAATATTGCAAATGTCCGCAGATCTTCGCCAAGATCTTGAATTGGAGCAGGAAGACGTTTCTTTCGCGCCCCAACCTCGTAAACTCTCCCCTCAATCTCAACAGCAGGCACGTGAGGCGAATTTCTCTTATGACGAGCTAAAACGCTTAGGAATTGTTAATCCTGAAGCTTTTTGCGAGCTATGTTGCAAGGAATATCGCAGCAAATATTTCCTAAGAACTCATAAGTGGAAACGTCATGGCATTTTCATGCCATGCGACGATAGCGAAAGTCAACGCAAAAAATATTCAGCATGGCCCTTTCTTAGCGTGCCGGATTCGCCGTTAAATTTTATGATGCCCCACGAGCAAACTATATGGAACCAAGCATTGATGGCGGAAAGTGAGAAATTCGAAGAGTCAATACATCGAAATAAACGTATAAAACTTGAGACGCTTGGCGGCGAATATGTTACTTCGAAGACCCCAGGCAAAGAAGAAAATCCGGGGAGTTCCAGTGAAGATAAGTTTGCTGATCAAGATTCTTCAAAATCCACACTTCCAACGCTGAGCGATCAAATTGAAAAAGGAGCCGCGTTTTATGATGCAACTCTTGACTTACAAAACCTTCAGAAATTGCAGTCGATGATTCAACATTTAACTGATTTTAGTGGCAAAAAATCGGTGACATGTCACTTATGTGCTAACGAATTCGAAAACCAATGTGCTCTAGAGGCTCATTTATTGGCCAAGCATAATAGTGGCATTGAAAACAAGTACTGGAAACTGCCATCAAAAAACCAACCGAGCACCTTAAAACAATCGCCGAGCAATTCGCCAGGCTCCGGTTCAGAAGTCAAAGGACTTGAGGAATTACGTTGTTCCTCTTGCGATCGAGAATTCATTTCTTTATCAGAGTTTCAGAAACATATCGCCAAAGTGCATTTACTCTCGGCCGTGGAAAGTCCTTTTCGCGAGAGCTTTGTCGCCCCTGAACGTCCAATCAACGCGAATACGTCCAGCAGTAGCTCAAGACCATCGTTTACCATTACGCCCACTAGCAGTTATTGCGAGATTTGCAATAAAGAGTTATGCAACAAATACTTTATGAAAACCCATATGCAGCGCATGCATGGCATTGAAATTGAGAATGGCGCACAAATTGGGGGAGTTGTATGCAATATATGCAACAAGGAATTATGCAGCAAGTACTTTTTACGAGTTCATAAACATAATACCCATGGCATTATAGAGGAGGGAGCCCCTTTACCGCAGTCCAGGCAGAACGGCCTTAGTTTAGATTCATCCTTGCAACAGCCACAGCAACAACAACAACAACAACAGCAACAACAATCGCAAATTATGGACATCGAATCTATGACCAGAGGTACGACAAATGTAAGTCCAGCAAGTAGCGGTGCAGGTGGAACTGGAAACTCAGATATTAAAAGTGAAAATTATCCAAACTACCCAGAAGTATGCCCGATTTGTACCAAACGTTTTCGTAATGCGAAATTTGTCCGTTCCCATTTATTATCTGATCATGCAACAAGCGGGAGCGAGAAATTAGGCGAATTGGAGCACTTTGGAAACTTAAGCAAATCTTCTAGTCCAACTCTTAAAATGACAAACGATTCCGATTCTAGCAGTTCTGCGAGCGGCAGTCATTCCGCCCAGCTGGGCCACGCTTTACAAAATTTGAATACCCAGCACATATTACACTCTCAAATGCATAAACATAATATACTTGCGACTGGACAATCATTAGAGTCTTCACATTTTAAAGAGTATCAATGTTCCATATGCCCATTTACTACGCCCTATTATGCATTTCTATTTATACATGAGAAAACGCATGCTATCATAGACAGCCATGCCATGATTAAGCATGGTGGAATTGAAATCGAAAGCCGAGAAGACGCCACACCCCACAGTCCCATAGATATAGAAAATGAAGAAGACAATAAAAAGAAAGGACCGATTTTAAATGCAGACAAGAAAGAGAATGAAGAGATTGAATTTAAAACTAAAACAATGACACAACCTCTAATAAGTAGCGATGTTAAGGCTGAAGGTGTAGAAAAACCTAAAGAGCTAATTACACAAGTAGATGAGAATTCCGGACGGAAATATCATTTAAAAGCTGAGGGAGCTTCAAGATCAATGACCAATTCACCTACACATTCCATGTTTATAGAATTACTACCGGATATGATGAAAAAAATCGATCCAATGGTCACTCGTCCTGTACCTAAAAATGATCAATTAATTTCAATAAGTGAAAATCAACGCATGCAAGCCTTTTTCTTAGAACCGATTGGATCTCAAAGCGATCTGGACCAAGTGAAATGGTTTACACCCGCTATTGTTTACTTACCCGTCAATGAACGACTTGCAGCTCCTGTAAGTATTACATTTAAATTAACACCTGCTTAAAACAAAAAAAAAAAAACAAAAAAAAAAAGCAACAAAAAAAGAAAAGCGAAATCAAAAGAACACAAAATTCATATTATTATCAAATTGGAAAGCTTTTTTATACATATAGCCAGATAAACATCGGTATAACGATTTTGACTAGTGGATGCATACGTTAATTTACCTAAATTTTATATCCTCTAAAATATCGTAAATAAAAGTATGTAATCTGGAAGGCGCCGTAACATAGCAGGAAGCAGGGAAGTAGAAAAATTCAAATATTAAACCTTTTTAAGAAAACTTGGCCAGTGTAATATTTCTATATTAAGTATTTTGACTTGATAGGGTAAAAGAGTTCCTATATACGATGTGCGCACAAGCAAATGATTTTTTTTTTTTTTTTTTTTTTTT
>NW_023998415.1:49679504-49683297 GCF_014805625.2 Glossina fuscipes | reverse complement strand
TATAATTTATATATGTAAGACAAATATTAATAACAAAATTATATGAATATATATCGAACAACTATATGAAAAAAATGACCGTAAACGAAATGTATTTAAAATGAACTTTATCAATAGAGTATAGAGTGTACCCATTAGGAATAGATACGATATATACTTTCGCACAAATATAGGTGTACAGGAGTATTTTACTTAAACCTACATTAAAATATACAGCAGGGTCTACATACATATACGTATATAATATATATATATATATATATATATATATATTTACATATATACATATATAGATAATAATATAATAACCATCACCATCATCATCATCATCATCATCGTCGTCGTCGTGGTTATAACATCATTGCCAACAACATCAACAAAATATCAACGCTATCAAAAGTAATAAGTGAAAAACATATGTTCGCCTTCGGACGAATTTTTAATACCCACCACTTCAAAGTTGTACAGCAATATTGAAAAGCTTTTTAATAAATGTTATCAGTATCAGTTAGGCGATCTGCACCATTTCACAAGCACCTCTTCGGTGATGCCTCGTTGCATTTTTATATAGTTCTCAAATAATGTCTATCTTGCAAATGAAGTTATAGTATAGAAATTCGCCTATTTTCGGCGTGACTCATAACAAATTTAGCCATATGATAAGACTAAATTTGCATAGTCGCAGCTTTCTACGCAGTAAGACACGGATGGATGGATGCACGGACGGACGGATGAACGGGTGAATTGTACATATATCTATATTTTCCGATATTTGATGCGTATTAGTAAGTTTAACATGTTATGTAAGGATAAGTATAGCATCCATCCTACCATGGTAGATAAGACTGTGCCTGTTCACACAAGTCTGAAATGCTATATTCAACTTTCTCTTATGTCTTTTGTGTCCCCCGATGCTATATATATTCTTAATTGTGGGCGAGCCAACGAATCCATTGAAAGATTGAAAAACTTTGAATCGATGCCTGTTTATGAAATTAATGAAAATATATTAAAAATTTTCCAATATAATATAAAAACATATACATATATATATATGCGAAAGTTCAGCTTTCGTTATCTGTTTATACGACAGTGGGAGTTTGAAAAACAGACGAGAGGACGGCAATCGCACACACAAATTAATATGATTAAATTGACTGAAAAACTTACCCAAATCGAAAATGTATTTATATAGTGTATATATATACACACATATATATTTCATGGCGTCCCTGATGCATGTTAGTGTGTGTTACAAACACAATGACAAAAGTTGAAATATTGATCTTTCGGTGGTAGGTATTACATAGAGAGAGAGAGAGAGAGAGAGAGAGAGAGAGAAGAAAAACAAAAGAAAAACTTGAACTTTGCTCAAAAAATGCGACCAAAGCATGAATTTCTGGAAACTTCGACAAAAGAAAAACAAAAAAAAAACAAAAAAAATTAATAAGTAAATAATTAAAATTTCATTATAAATAAATTCTGCAATCGTTCATTCCATCAACAGTATTATGCTTCCGTTATGACACAAAACACAAATAATGCTGTAGCATCTTTCCCATAATCAGTCTATACAGATATAGATAAAATATATCCGATGATTTTACATGAATTTTTAGAGTCGAATCGATGCAATTTGGCACTGTATCGTTGAAGCGAAATCTATTTCTTATTAAATAAGTCTTCTCCGTAGGCAATGACAGTCGATCAAAAGAAATAATTTTTTTAAAACCTTTGAGTTTTACATATAATCAGTCCGTTTAAGGAGACCTTGTATAAGAGGATGGATAACGTAATTGCCTATGTTTAAAAGAAACGAACTCTTAAGCCCCCTCATTATTTCAGTCTGCACTTTTCTGAACTGCCTTTGGAAAAAAGAAAAATTAACAAAAAAAAAAAAAAGTGTATCTTTTAAGTACGTGCTGCTGCCATTATTGCAAACCAAAATACAGTTAGAATATGAAAATATTAACAAAATAATAATAGAGTAATCACATTAAATTGATCAGGAATTTCTTAAACAAATAATAAAGAAAAAGAAAATAACTTTTCTCAGGGCAAAAGTACAATTTATAAGAAGTAAAAAAAAATAAATATATATATATATATGTCTAAAAAATCGAAATCTAAATAAATAAAAAACATATATACATTGTAGTTAAAGTTGTAAGAAACACCTATTTCTACCTCAAATCAAAAACAATAATTTTTATTTAAATTACATTATAAATAAACTACGCATTTATTTAAGAAATCATTTTCCCCCGTCATTTTTTTGCTATATACATATATATAAAAGAATGTTCCCCTTACTTATTAATACTAAAATGTCCCCATTAAGATTTTGTAAACAGTTAATAATAAGAAATATCGTTAAATACACATAACACACACACAAACAAACAAACAAACAAACAAACAAACAAACACACACACAGTCTTAACGTCAAACTAGTCAACATTTGCAAAAATCTAGTCAATAGTATCAATATGTAAAATTATTTATTTATTTATTTATTTTATGTAAATTTTTTAATTTATTTTTTTTAATATATTTTTTTTTTATTTTTTTAATCGCATTCTTTTATAATTAAATAAGCATTTAATTTAAGTAGAAATACGCTTCCCGAATTAATTTGATCTAAGTAATATTAATAAATTGTTATGTTCATAATGAATGAATTGAGAAGAACTTTTCAGAGAAGAACCCACAAAATAAGCTGAGTGCCTTGATAGTAATGTTATCTTTTCTTAAATGTAATTTCTGTTTCTTTTTCTGATCAGTTCTTTAATAATTTTCTTTTATTTCCTTTTTTTTTTTAAAATTATTTTGTGCATAATCTTAATAAAAAAAATTCCATATTTATTTATTTATATATATGCATATATATATATATGGTTTTCTTTTTAATTTTTATTTTCTTTTAATTGAAATCTTTCGTTTGGAATAGACTGCGCTTCGACACAGTATTTGAATTATTTGTCTATGGGAAGTAATTTCAATTTTCAAAAGCAATGCTAATTGCGCAACAAAAACATTTTTTACCTGTGATACATGATTTCTTCGTTTCCCCTTAAGAAATTTTTGCCAATTTATATCCATCTCATCATTTTTTATGTTTTCGCTTTTTCGAAACAATATGAACGAATATAAGAAAATTGTTTGAATGGAAAATGTTTTCACAATATTTTCCCCTTTATTTCGTTACATTCTATTTATTTGCGTAAAACAAAACATTTAAATTGATTACGTAAACGGACGGGGACAAACAGAAGAACAGTTGTTAATGGATGTTATCTAACGGTTACGTTATCAAAATAAGAAGAAAGTGTTCGACAAGTTTCATTTTTATTCGTTGTTATTTGGTCAATTCTCATATAGACAACAAGAAAATCATCCGATATGCGGTCATGTGTAAGCCAGTGCTGACCGACATATTACATGCAACAGTAAATAACAAATGAAAACATTATAGAATGACATAGTTCGTCATTAAGTAACCAATATCGCCCTATAGTTATGCATATACCTTATTATTTTTAATGGGAAAGTATTTGAAAAAAAAGACTCTGTGGTAACAGTTTCCAATAGTTTTCGTCCTTTAGACAAAAGACAAAAACACACCAGTGTACCAAATTTCATCAGAATATCTCAAAAATTGGGGCCTGGGAGATTGGAGACAAGACAACAATTGAGACTGACGGCGGACGGGCAGAAAAGCAAAGATTAATTGAAAAAATGATTCTGATGTGAATCTATTTCAAATCCTTCTGAATGTTGCATAAATCCAAG
>NW_023998415.1:49616386-49679494 GCF_014805625.2 Glossina fuscipes | reverse complement strand
AAAGAAAACGGCAAAGGAAAAAAACAATACATGCATTCAATTAATTTGGTAACATAACATACCATTAGCAAGCAAAACTTACAAAAAGAACTTAAAATTTTCAAACAACGTAATTAACTCAAATTTATACAAAGAAATAAAAGGAAATTTAAAAAAGGAAAGTGCAAGAAGAGAAATTCAGGTTTTGAATAATTGTTGACGAACCTATGAAACGATTTGAAATTATTCGTATGGCATTGTTGATGTTCGACGATTACTTAGAGATCAAAATTTTTTAATTTAAGGCAAAATTTTTAATCGTAGTCATAATCTACCAAAAAAACAAATAGACAGATGTGAATAAATCGATTACGGGTAAACAGACTGACCTAAACTATATGCATTCATATGCATATGCATATGCGTATGCAGATTATCGCGATTTCTACACGCATTCCATTTACAATAAAATACATCTGCAGTTTTTTGCTGAGAAATATGATATAAAAGAATTAATGATTATACGAATGCAAACTCCCCTATTGAACAACGCATGCAGATTTAAATCAAATGACCGTATAATCAAATGAGCACATGAAACGTTGCACTTTATGAAACGTGGAAAGCAGTGAAAGACACTTTCAAACTTAAACTATATAATAAACGATCGGAAAAGATTGTTCTCATAACAGCTGCCAATATTTGCATATAATCACTTGTTTATATATATATACATACATATATATATATACCGTGTTTTAACTCTCACCTCCAAAAGAGGGATGCGTTCATATCGTTATTGCTCTTATAGTTGAAGAGAGTAATGTTTGGGTGACGAGCGCACATACACAAAATGTACGTAGATTTTTAATTCACCCGAGATTCTCTATTCTATTCAAATCTTAATTGCCTCATCGAGTATATGGAGATAAAATTCAATTAAAAAAAAAAGACAAAAAGGCAAAAGGGCCTTAGATAACTGAATATCAAATTAAAGGCTTTGATCGGTCACCTACGTCTGCATGTCTGCAATAAAACTTTGCAGTTTTTAAATATCTGCTTGAGATTATGTCAGTTTGCTCCAAGATGATTATAACGACATTATGGACATTTTGTTCAAAGATTGCAAGGTGAACGCACTTTTGTGTTTTGTTAATAGTAAAAAGACTGAGAGGTTTTTCTTGTTTCATTTTCTTTTTTCTTTTTTTTGTCCTTTTTAAATAACAAAATCAACGAAGGTAAGGGTAGTATTATCCATATATGCATATATGCATAAATTATCGATTGTTTGGGGTTGACTTTTATGTTATCAATTTATTGATTTGCGTTAGTTATATTATATTATATATCGAAGCGTTTTGGAAAACACGTGCTAATGTAAATAACAATTTTTGATCTATAAGCAACAACAACAATAATTATGATTTACATTTTCAATTACACTTTCCGAGTATATGGGGCAATTATTTGATACAATTGCTGTGATTCATTGAATTTTCTCCATTATTAAAAAAATAAATGCACTGAATGCATTAAAAATCGCGTAGGTACAAATCCAGTAACACCCTTACGAACTAGTTATTTAATCTGTAAAGCGTACGCTTTATGCATATATATGAAAATATGCATTCAAGAAATGAAACACAATAAACAATATAAGCAAATAAAAGGACATTAGCGACCTACACATCACACACCACCAAATGCATGCAATTAATTGACGAATCCTCTGAAAATTTTACATCCGCAACATACACATAATCGATAGGTAAGATAAAGAGGCCAAAAAGATTTTTGTAAATTAACGATACGAGACGATAGTATATATATATATATAAGGAGACGTTTAAAAGCTTTACATATGGCTGAAATTTTTTTTTAAAAAACAATACATCGGAATATATATGTAGTATATATATGTTTACTTGGCAGTTTAGTTTTTTTTCCCAAAATTTCATTGCATGAATTTTAATAATCGTGTCCTTCAATCTTCATTTCTATGCTCGGTCTCTAATGTTTTTGCAGACCTGCGGCTGCACAATTTTCAAAATATTCACATGCGTTTTATGGCAATAAGTGAATGAATGAATGAACGAATGAATGTAACGTTGCGTCAATGCATGTTACTTTTTTATACCCTCAACCGCAGCATGAGCAGTACATTCATTTCGTCAAACCGTTTGCAACGCCCGGAAAGAAGCTCCAAAGAATGCACAAAGTACATATATTTTGGATCGCATCAAATTCTTAATCGGTTTAAGCACGTTCGTCTGTCCATCATTCCCCTGGCCACAAATTTGTGCAGATTGACAAAAATGGGAAGTTCTTGCACTAAGGTTGGTATTGAAAATGGGCCAAACCGGTGCAAGGACACGGCTGCAGTGCTACATACAAGTGGGGGCACCCCTGCTTTTTAAAAGGAATAAAAAATTACGTTCTTGCACATTATTCATAAACTACAGCAGATAAGTAAACAAAAATGAAAAGATTGACCACGCCTTCCCAATATTATAGTCTATCAAAATCTAATTATTTTTTTCAATACCTTTTTAACGCGCAGAAACAAACTTGGAAAACTCCTTAATCCGTCTGTCCATATGCCCCACTGTGCAGTATCAGCCTCCGTTAGCGAAAATGAAAATATCTTCTACATTTGCAAAAGAATTTGGAAGTGATTAAAACTTTTCAAAGGACACGCCTACAACGCCTACACGCCTATGCGATAAAAATTTTTATTATCAAAATGGAAAACATCTGGGGCGCCCACTCCATATTATAAAGCATGAAAACTTAGTTTATACCTTTTTTTGCCTTTTGTAGGACAACACATAAAAAATTCGGTCACGACCCAATAAAGTTTACTTACATGTTTTTTTTTTTATAAGGGTGAAATGCAGATGAGGTTTGAGTTTTATATGGAGGGGATTTCCTTTAATGTTTTTGTGTTTAAAATTGTTCGAAAAGAAGTTTCATAATTACGCACACTAGTTGTGACCACTGTGTGTTTCCAAGTCTAACGCATTCTCAAATTAGCTTATTTTATAAATTTTTTGTTTTCACACCCATCGCCGAAGATTGAGGGGTATATTCATTTTGTCGAAACGTTTGCAATGCCCATAAGGAAGCCTCGCCGATTAATTTAATTCTTTTCGTTTTATTTTTTTTAGAATCAAATTGAAGGTATGACAGATTCGGTCATGACCGGATGTAGTGATTTTACTTGTTTTTTTTTTTTTCTCATTTTTCGATAAGCACCCCCGTTTTACTTTCTCATTATAATTATTTGGGTATTTTAATATACGATAAAATATATGCAAATTTCGATCATTACTTTATGTATATGCCTATAACACGCACTCTTGAAGCACACTCGTAAGGCGGAAAACTGCTGCGAAGCTGCTGTAAACAATAACAAAAACAAAGAAAAGAAGAACGCATTTTTATGACTATATATATATAACTTCATGTTATATGGCTACGAAAAATGTTTCTAGTAAGACCGTCTAAAAAGTAATGTGTATATTGAATTGGGTGGGATTTATGTGTATTCATATTTGAATCTTTATATGAATGAGAATAAAGTTAAAATTTTGCTGAGAGCATTTGTTAAATCTATGGATTGGATTATCTAGAATTTTGAATTTTTATCAACTAAGTCGTGGTCATATTAGCTTCTAAGTAACATAGGGGGGAAAAAATCGTACAACCGTATAGCATATAAGATTAATTGCATTTGGGATCTCTTGTACGACCATTTGTATATTTTCAAAAATCATTCGATATAATCCGATAATCAATCTAAAGCTTTCAAAGTTATCGCACATTTTTGAATTTAAAACCCGCACAAAATTAGTTATGTTTAAGTTAAGTTATTATGTTAGTATATAGATATACAGAGAGAGATCTGAGTCATGCGTTCAACGAAAAAAACACGTTAAGATAGAAACGATAATAACGCAGGTTGATAAGTAATTAGAAGCAACTCCGCCTCCTAAAAGAAAGAAAAAGGGAAGCGATTATTTAGAAAACTATTAAAATTTTGTGTTTCCATCCCCGAAATAATACATAATCAGTCGTAAAAGCTCTTGATCCCCATTATTCCCATTACCGAAAGATGAGGAGTACATTCATTTTGTCAAAACGTTTGCAACGTCCAGAAACAAGCATAAAAGACACCCCCCATTATCGATTCGCATCAAATTTTATATCATTTTAAGCATATATGTCCATATGTCCGTCTCGTTATCTGACCGCCTGCCCATCTGTGTACCGGTGATGGATATAAAAGATTCGGTCCCGACCGAATTTAATTTTCTTACTTATCTTATTTTGTTTCGCATCGCATCAAAATAAGATGATCAAATGGAATCGCTCGATATTTTATGCTATAAACTCCTTTCTCCTGCTTGTCTCTTATATTTCATAAAATTAGAAAGTAAAAGATACAATACTTAAGAATTTTTTGTTTCATTGGTGGAATTGAATCTTCAGAACTTATTGGAGTTGGAGAAGAAGAATGTTTTATTTAGAAAATGAATTTCAAAATTCATACATATTTCAATTCTTACCAGTTAATATACATTGGCTGTTAAATTTAATCCATTTACTAATTTATATATTAATTAGGAACTTTTTTTATATATACCTGTACAATCAGTAACGTGACAAATGGCAAGTGAGATCCAATGAGATCAAGTAACGATTGGGTTTTTTGACTGAATATAGAATTTTTATTTTTCGTATTCTAACCATTTTTTCTTATTTCAAATTTATTTTATTGTAATTTCTTTTATTTAAGTATTAATTTTTCTTTTTTTTTATTTATTTCATATTGTAAGAAATGAGCATAATATCAAAATTTTTTCTATTAGCTTAAAATTAGTCTTTTTTGTAACCCAAACAAAAAAAAAAAAAAAACAAAAAAAAAAAAAAAAAGTATAAAGTAAAATTATAAAAGCAAAGTCTCCTCAAAAAAAAAATAACTGTTTTAAGTACCTTTAAATGAGCATAAAATCAAAATGGGTGCAAACGCCAAAAGTACTTTTTTATATTTCGTTTTCTGTCTTCTCCATAAAGTTGAAAAATCAAAACTAGCATATAAGTAAGAAAAATTATTGACAGAAATAAAATAAAAAATTAAAATTAAAATAAAAATAAAATCAAACAATTTATGCGAAATTGGTTCAATAATTGTAAAACACTTAATTGTAAGTAAAATGAGCAAAAAATCAAAATTATACAACAACAACAACAACAAAAAAGAACTATTTGAAGTTTCAATAATTAAAAATACTTGTAGTATGATTATAACAATACATTATTTTATATTGAATAAATAATTTACTTTTCGTAATAAGAAAAAAAAAAGACAAGCCAAAGATCACATAGACAGGCAGGTGAACTTTAAATTACATATACATATATATAAATCACAACTTCAAGCACAAACATGAATATTAAAAATACTTATAAGTTTATATTAAATTAAATATATGTAAAACTTTTTAAACTAACCAATATTAAAATATTATATACATATAAATAAAAATTATTTCTAAACATAAAAATTCAATTTTACTTTCTCTTTAATTGAAAATAATATTGATTTCTAACAACCGAAAACCATTCGTTGCAAGTCCACCCAAACGTCATTATACCTGTAAATCGAGCTTTTTTTATATATCGAAGAAAAAACAGACGTGTTGACTTATTCAAGTTCATTTTGACAGTGACTAAGCATAATCGCTTAGCTTGAGATATGAAAAAGTGACATGTATAAGACATTAAGTGTTGTTAAAGAGAAGAGAAGTTTTCAACAGGTTCATTTCCGTACGGAATGAAATTGGAACAATTGAAAAATTAATATATATTTTCAACAATGGGTGTGTTTTCCATCAACAAATTCATCTGGTTGCATCATTTACATCACATCATTATGCAATTCGCTATTTAGTTAACCCATTGTTATATCAATTTGATGTAGATAAAGCCCATATCAGGCTGATTGTATTGTGTTATGCAGACTAGGTGAAAATGTGTTTTGATATAAGTTATATTACACGTTTGGGAAAACCCTTCGGCAATCGTGCTCTAAAACGTTTAACGGTACGCACTTTATTTGTTTTAATAGGAAAAAACGTTATTTATTGCCAAGAACTTTTTGATTGGTACACGTTTTGCATGGCTTCCCTCCACCACTTGTCTGCGTATTCACTATATAATGTGCTTTTAACTATAAGGAGTACGTGAATATTTTCAGCAGAGCTACGAGCTGGTAGCATGCTTAGCGCTTTTGTTTGAGCTCCATTGCGTAAGTATACAACTGTATTCACTTACAATCGCATTAAGCACCATACATCTCGGGATTGCAATCAACATATGATTGAATCGTCCGGCTACATCGTTTTGGTATAGAAGGTGTACAGGAAACGGTTACTGGTCTTTAGATGCACTTGGCCTTGATATTCAATTATCGGACTAATTTCTGGTTAACCATTTCCTCTAGGCTTGCAAAGTTTAAGCGTCCATAATGCTTATGCCAAGTGACGGCTTCCTTCTCGATTGAACTCGAATAAATCACTAAACTGATTGACTCGTAGAATTAGCGAACCTTGCTTATATTTGATTGTAGCCATGGTATCCTCAAATTTAACTATATATCAAATGTTGAAAGTTTTCACGACAGATATAAAACTATATTGGAGATCAGGCATATATAACACGTCCACATCAGTAACGACATTTTCTTTTGTTGAGAATCACGCTACAACTTTACTTTTTAGCAATGATTTCACCTTCTCCAGCAAGCATAAGAATTTCCCCATAATCGTTAAATTCTCTGAATATTTAGCGGTCGTAAAGTAAATGCGAAGACGCACCAAATATCGGCATGGAAAGAGAAGATTTTTGTGATAATGCAAATAAATCATTCCTAGAATCACCATTATTCTCCGATTTGTTTTGACGCTGCTTACGTTCCTTACATTAAAGTCGCATAACCTTCTCTTTTACCGTAATTATAAATTTGATCGTTGCGTATTACCTTTATTATTGCTATCGCTTGCTATGTCACCGCTTGCTATAGAACGATCAATTTTATCTGAATTCTTCGCTTTTCGCGCGCTTTGGCTAATCCATCAATTTCGCTTTTATATCACTTAATGATGGTTGATTATCTCTGGATTCTAGGGCGCCTACCAATTTCCCATATGACCTCGATAAGCTGCCCAATACGTTAATATCCAGCTGTTCTTCGGGTGGGCCAATTTTTCCGCGATTGAAGTAATATTACATGATAAACTGTTGCATGCATTCATCTTCATGCTGAATAGTCCAGCATGAACTTTCGCACTGGTCCTTTTGGTCTGTGAATTTCACGCAAATTGTTGAACGCTTTGTTGGGCGTTTTACAATTCTTGATAGGGAGAAGGATACTTCATTACAAGCAAGTTATAATTGCAACGTGTCACATAAGACACCTCTTAAAGATGAGTTGGTAAGTACTTATGTTATATACAGATATATATGTATATATTTCGCATAAATCGATCTTTTAATCATGGAATCATCAGCTAAGAAACCGAAATAACAAGGAATAGTAAAAAAAATCAATGAACTTTATACGTATCCCGCTAACAGAGACCAATTGATTGATGATTTAAAAAAATCTCGTGGGCCAACAATAGATCGTGGTGAATTGTTGAACTAAAATAAATTTATTTTTCAATACTTTTTTTTCTTAAGCTTAAAGCAATCTACTCAGTGAGGGTTCGACACGACTATACCATCTTTAAAAGAATTTCAGTGAAAAATTTTGCCCATTTAAAGAAAAAAACATATAAAAATATTATAATCGGCGACGGTCGGCCATTAAATACCCAACGCCATTTCGTTTAAAACAATTATTCGTATCGCCTTATATTTGTACAGCACTTGTGGTACAGGCTATAAGTTACGGACTTAAGAGAGACCCACCTTTTATTATACCGCCTGTCCGTCCGTTTGATGTTTATTCATCTAACCATGTGTTTGACCTACAGGCCGCAATATTTGAAATATTTTGATGAAATTTTGTACAGTGATAATGTTTTCGCCCAAAGACAAACGCTATTGAAAATGTTGCGGAGCAACCGTCTTTTTGGATCGCCTCCTATTCAGCGCATTATTCGTTACGTGAAAAAAAAAGTAAAAATGCCAAGGCCGACCATTAGATTTCCTGTGCCAATTTAACAAATTTGTAATACCATATGTTTACAATGTTTTTAGATCGAACTTAACCTAGTTTGCTAAGCCAAATTAACTCATTCAAAATAAATATTTAAGAAAACTTAAGTAAGACTTGAGATTAATAAACTCAGCTCGTTTTTCACTTTCATTGCAAAAAGAAAATGTAATAACACGAAATAAAAAATATAATGAAGAAATGAAGATATTGGATTAAAGTCTACGACACAAAGATAGACTTGGATCAGTTCACATTATGATTCTGAATTCATCGGAAAAAAAAAAAATAGTCGGTTTATCTTAAGCCCATACTTAATGTACTCTGTATCACAAGTGATGACGTATATAATGAATAAGTTCCCATTTACAACGTCAGTATCTTATCTAACTTCCACAATGTGGTCCAAAATTGATTTCTGCAATATAATGCGTGAAATAATTTTCGGTTGGCGATCCTCCATTCTCATCAAAATCTAAGCGTTGACATAGTTGACACTGGTAAAACTCGTGGAAATAGTAAAAGTACGATAAAGCTATGAGTTCGTTTACTTCGGTAAACAAAAGTAAGCATAAACATAAAAATGTGCAATATTTTGCCAAACTAGACAACCATCTGCTGTATAAAACATATGAAGGCAAAGGGTATTGCAAAAGTATTTAACTTTTATGATTAGTTAAAAACGGATGGTCCTGTTTCGGTTTTTCCAATTTTATTCATTACATGAAATAAAAAATATATAACAACACACACACATGCATATATATATATATATAGAATCAGAAAATTTTTGGGACTCACTCACAGGACGCGACTTGTTTTTTATAGGATTTTAAGACCTGATCATTTGACTATTTTAATGCCCTACACCAATTGTGGTGCAAGGGTATATTAAATTTGTGCGGATATACGCAACAGCCAGAAGGATTATATGAAATAGAGGCATTTTTTACAATACTACAATCGATTCAGAAAGTGATTTAAGCATGCGTGTTCGTCCGTCTGACTTGTTTTCTTTTGAGATATCGCCATAAATTGAATGGTACACTAACGTGTTTTCGCTCAAATATGAAGATCGTTATTGCGAAGCGGTTCGGCTCGTGCCACATTTTCGATCACTTTTCCATATAAAACCTTATAGTCATTATATGAGCAATTGTGGTGTCTAATATGTACAGCATTTGACGATTGTTTCACATAATTTAATCAAAATTTTTATTATATAATATATGATATAAAGAAACATAAGAATATTTTGAAAATTCTCTTTGCATTTTTGCAGAAGTCTTTAACAAATAAACAAACAAGAGCATGAAAATGCAAACATGGATAAATCGGCTCAAAATGCGATGTCTGGCAGGAGTAAATGCACATTATGGATGGATTATGGTATAACCAGGTGCAGCAAATGAAAAACAATGCATGCAATAAAACGAAATAACATAGAAACGTGAAAACTTACAGTTCGGTAAACAGAAAATGTCTAAAATGCAACAAATCATTAAATACGATGCATTTATGACATAAGGGTTCAATATCGTAGCCTCTATGGCCGGCAAAGGAGTGCAAAACAAATTCAATCAACAACCCTTTCGTTTTCATTTGTCGTCGTAAAAAAAAAAATAAATAAATAAATAAATAAAACCTTAACATAGGACAACAGTTGCAATAGAACAATAAAAATAATAAGATGTATAAAAATCACAATTTTTCCTATAGAAAATCTAAAAATTTATCTGACATTTTCCACCACCATTTATTTATTGCCTTTTTTGCTGTCGGGAAAAGAGTTGTTTTCCATTCACGGTTTTTTTTTCCTTTTTTTCTTATTTATTTATTTTTTTTTTGACGCCGAAAAAAAAAAAAAAACACAATTGTCGTATCCAAAAATATTACGATAATCCTTTTCCGTTGCAGAACAATATAAAAGGGTCATGAAAAAGTCGACATATATTTTCCCCATATTTAAACAAAAGTAAAATCATTTTCACCCAGGACATTTAAAAAATAACGTTCGTACACGCACATATATGTATATGTAAAATAAATTAATTAAATTACCTTGCGCCCTCTTGCGACTGTTAACCTATCTATCTGAAAGATAATGTACGCACATGTTTCGATGAAACTACTAATGTTCAGACAAGATTTATAATGCTTTCGTTCCAGCAATAAACAATTTTTGGAATTTTAGAAAACGAAACCGGTTGACCACGATTAACTGTCTCTCTAAATGAAGTTTCGAGGCACAATAATTAGGCGTGGAAATGGTAAAAGGAATTTCAATATCTTATCTTTACCGGGAGAAGGGAATACCTTTTTGTAACGACTTTACTTATATTATGTGGCCACTGATGAAACTTTCTATTTGTCCTGGACATCAATCAGTAATCAAGTCTAAACTATTCTCTTCCTTGTCTTCTTTATCTTCGAATCTCACTCTTATCTCCTTCAATCCGACTTAGATAATTAGGTTTATTTGATGCTATGAAAATTTTAAGTTCTATGAAAATGCGAGAATTTAGTTAGTTGGAATTCATTCACTACTGTATATTTCATCCATTCAGTGGTCGCTATTCGACTACGAAAACTACGTCTTACAAACATGAGCTCTTCACATTGAGCTCTCCTTAAATAAAGCTAAGTTAGAGTTAGGTTTTATTAAATGGTGGTCTAAAGCATTCGGCAACTCGTACTCGTAAAAAAAAGTAGACGAGGCAATGCTGTAGCATTTGTGTAAATCTATGGAAGAACTGACCACACTTACTCAATATCCTAATGTATCAAAATGTAATTGTTTTTTCAATACCTTTATAAGGCGCGGTAACACACTTCAAAAACTTATAAAGTATATATAGATTCTCGACCAGTTTCAAATTTAGAATACACACATAAATGTCGATATGTCCATCTGTCCGTCTACAAAACTCTGTAGTATCTGTGGTAAAGATTCTCCCGTAAGGGAAAATGAAGATATCGCCTAAAAATTTGCAAAGGAATTTGGAAGTGACTTCAACTTTTCAAAGGATACGCTTGCAACGTCCACATGCTTATACGACAAAAACTTTTATTTTACAATACCATATTATAGAGCATGAAAATTTTGTTCTTTTACTTCTTT
Organism: Glossina fuscipes; assembly: GCF_014805625.2. NCBI lineage: Eukaryota > Metazoa > Arthropoda > Insecta > Diptera > Glossinidae > Glossina > Glossina fuscipes. Next base: position 49,668,173 of record NW_023998415.1, on the reverse strand, counting down.
TGTCTTTTTGGCGACAACTGCGATGGGTATAAAAGATTCGGTCCCGACCGAATTTACTTTTCTTACTTTATTTTGTTTTATTTATTTTCCGTTATCTACTTTGCCATAATATTTAATATAAGAGCTATTTCTAAAAGTCAATCGAATTTTGTTGTCAATCCATTTCAGCTGAATTTCACGCGTACATAAATATATAAATCAATAAATAAATAGCTGAAGGCAAAAAAAGTACACTCTAGATCATTTGTTAGTAATTAAGAAAGTCTTAGAAGAGAACAATCTGAAAAGAGCGATGATTTTTCATATGACATTTTCAAAAAGGCGTTATATGCTTCAGTCCGATCAAATCTATTTTCAGTGGTATTCGTCTCTGGGACAAAACACGTCAGTGTATCAAATCTGGTCAAAAAATTTTAAAAATTCCGATCTGTAGGTTGAGTAGAAAAATACATAAACAAACATTAACCTGAAAGACGGACAGACATGCTTATATCGATTCAGAAAATGAATCCAAATGGATCCGTAATATAAAATGCAAACTTATTTTAAATTCTTCTTGATGTGACATACATCCGCGAAAACACAATAAAATAGTAACTTGTGAGTAATGAGCATATAACCAAGCCCTGTTCCTTTTGGAAAATAGATCGGTTCTCAGCTTACGTAGTACTGTAGCCGTGTTCTTTGGCCGATTTTATTATTCCGGTTTCAAGATATTTCTGGCAATTGAAGCTCCATTTTTGCGGTCAGGAGAATTTTTACATTACACAGATGCAGAGACGGACAGAGAGACAGACATTGATTCAGAATTTTATATCGACCAAAAAGATATATACATTGTCGGGAGATTCTCTGATATTTCCTTTTGGACGTTAGAAACGTTTTGACAAATCCATCTCTCGGTAATGGGTGTAAAAAACCGCATTTTTTACTGCCTTTATGTACCATCGTCGATGTAAAATCATATAGAATTAAGCAGATGCATTTAGAAGCCAATGACGAATGTATAGTACGCTAAAAAAGAGGAGATTTCTGGATAGCAAAGGCAAGGATAATACAATAAGATTACATCTATATCGCTGCTAATGAGACAACTTGCAAGACAAAATGGTTAGGCAGAACAGCACATGACAAGGCTGCTCAACACAGGCAGCCATGTTGCGTTCGTACAACGTACCTGTCGTGACAATTCGCGAGACATGCTCCTATCTTGACTAACAAATCAATGATCGTAGGTTCAAATCTCAAGTGAGATAGAGTTTTCAATAAAGCCGATAGACTTAGTCATTTTTATTAGGTGTTTGCGAAAATTTTGATCAACAATTTCTATAAGTAAAAATGATAAAGAAATGGGACACACCGGTGTAAATAACGGTCAAGTTCGATGCTTTTGATCTTCCTCTACTTAAAATAAGAGTTTTTCTTTTAATATTATTTCTTTATTCGGCACATGTCGACGTGAATCATGGAACACTCAAAATTCTTTTTCCTCCAAATTCACTACTTTTGTTGTTTATTTGCAGAAATCTGCTGCCGAAGTTCACCAAACATGTTCAGAGGCTTATAGTGATGCTGTTCCATCACGACCCAATTTTCGGTTTTGGTTTCAACAGTTTGAAATCGGCGACACGAATTGACGGAAAATACCGTTTTGGCCACGAGAGTTCTCCAGGACACATTGCTGCAGCTCGAATGGGAAGTCCTGCTACACCCAGCGTATTCACCAAACATGGCGCCTCCTGGTTAGCACTTGTTCAGATTGGTGGAGCATGCCTTGGTTGGCACGCGAGTCCGTGAAGTTGAAGAAATATGAACATGGATCGATGTGTGGATCGCTTGCAAACCGATATAAGTCCTTTCCACTTGACGTCGCCATGTTTGCGAAAATATTGTAAAATGTTGTAGAAGGTGTTGGAAACTATTTTAATTAATATGTAGTGACACCACTTAGAAATTAAAGGTTCTTTGGTTTATTGGATTACTTTAGATTCTTTATTCTTTAACTTTCGTTTAAAATACTTGCTTATATTATGATGTATCTAATGTATGGTCAGTATCTTATATAAGAAATAACTTAATGCTAACTTAAGCAATATAACTAAATTAGGGTATCGCTTAGAATAATAACGTAAGCATATAATATTATATTAATAGCTTATTACTAGAATTACACTATCTTAATTAGGTTAGGTGTAAAATGTAAACTTAGCAATAACTTGTAAATTACGGTACAGTGCGACAAATCGATAATACTACAAATATATGTTGTACCAAATTTCCACAACAAATGCATTTTTCAAGTGAAAAAGTGATCAATATTTCTGCAAACACCTAGTATATGAATAGATTTATAACCTCGGGCCGTTTAGAAAAATCGAATTTCCTACACACCCAAATTTTTAAGTATAGTCACATAAAAGTGGCTATTGGGAAAAATGTATTTTTCAGCCGTGCAATAAAAGACCCGTCTTAAAAATTATTTTTCTTAAAATTTCTTTATTCAAAATTTAAAATCAAAATGAAAGGGCAACAAATAGGTAATATCCACTTTAAAATGAATTGTGGATACCCAGCAAATATATATGTATATATAATATATATATATATATATAAAACCGCGTTGCTCTTATTAACAGAGCCTATGCTATCTGGTGAATCGAGAATGCTTCGGAAATCGATTTGCCAAATATTTGCGCCAAATGTCATATCTACACCTACTATAGTTTGTACTTAAGAAACCTTTGCTTTTCTTCTATATTTGCCTTCCTCGCGGTAAGATATTTAGCTGACGGTGCTAAAGTATATCATATCTTAAGAATCAGCAAGAAAACCAGTGACTTACTTCATCAATTGTAGTTTACATAGATACTCATCAAATTTATTTAGATTTATAGTTTCTAATTGTAGCACTTAATTTTGAAGACACTACTCATTTTCATAAATAGTTGATGACTCGGAGATTTAGAAATGCGGTCAGACCGACAAAGCTGCATAAGTTTTAGGCAAAGATATGTTAAGTAAAGTTGATGTTTTGTACATTGTTGATAACTAGGAAGTATTTGAATGCGACGAAAAAAAATTCACAACGTGTGCGCAATAATTTCATTAAAGTCCATTCGGACTTGTTACGTACATAGAGAAAATAAAAAGAAATGAGCTACGTATATATGTGTATATATTTTATAAAATGCCACATGCCATATGCCACAATACTTTTCAGTTGTTCTTTTCAAAATACTTGGCTTTCTCCCTTGGATTGGGTACAATCTGCAATTTAAATGCGCATTATTAACGAAAAAAAATAGCGGAAAATTAAGCGATCTACGTACAGTGTCTGCACCTGGCTTCCAGCCTGCTGGGCATACTTCGCCCTTAGTATCTGTATATTGGAATGCTTGTACTAATCGTAAAGTTTCATCGACAGATCGTCCGACCGGCAAATCGTTCATCGTGATTTGACGCACAATCCCGAGTTGATCAATAATGAAAAGCCCACGTAATGTATGACCCAAATCGTCTAAATAGACACCATAATTTTTACTTATTGTATGAGTTAAGTCAGACAGCAATGGTATTTTAACATTGCCCAAGCCTCCTTCCTTTCTAGCAGTATTTATCCAAGCTAGATGCGTAAAATGCGAGTCAATGCTACAAGCGATGACCTCAGTATTAATTTCACGGAATTCAGCAATACGATCGGAAAAGGCGATAATTTCTGTAGGGCATACAAAGGTGCTAAAAAACAAAAGTTTCGTGTAGCCAGCCAGTTATACAGTAATTAACCATGACCATCTTACAAATCCAATGGATAAAATAATAACACAACATATTTTCCTATGTATTGATTCAGAGATAACTTGATGAACTCTTTATCCATCACTGCTGTACCTTCGAAGTAAGGTGCCGGCTTGGAAACTAATTAGATAAATGAATTTCATCAATGTTTATCAAAATGGTTAATGGTTAGATTAACTTACTGACTGCCTTGGTAGTTTGTAAGGTATGATCTCCCTTCGAATTTTCAGCTGGATAAACCGAACCACCGGCGAACGAATAGCAAGAGTCGACATCTTCCGCGAAGGAACTACAGCTTAAGAAGGCCAAAAGCGTTGATAATACCCAAATTGTTGCACTAGGAAACATAATCAGGCAGTTTATTTTCCTACAAAGCAATTTAACACTTAAACATTTAAAAATGCTACAAAGATTTTTTAGACTACTCTTACTTTAATATACCGCGGATTATAATACAAAATGCGTTAGTTACACACTTTCCAGCTTTGCGTTCTCCACGTAATCAAAAATATAAATGCGATTTTATTTGATCGTATTACGATTTAGATCCACGTAACCCATGTAAAACCCACTTAGTATATATTAGAGTCCACGTATTTCTTTTTCAACTAGTTTTTAGATAAATAATTTAATAGTGTAAAAAATTCATATGCATTTTTTAACGTTAACAGTATGCGTTGATAACGCGGCGAACGTGCTATCAAAAACTTTAGTAGAAAAATTTTGAGAGAAGTAAGCGTGGGAATACTGCAGACACAGCTGATTTAAGTAAAAAAACTGCAATTTACTGGATAATCAATTTGTAAAACCTTGACAAAGCTGTTGCATTAGAAAGGTTAGAAGGACATATAAGCCACAAATCTATTGGCTTAGTCCATCTCCATTCAACATACCAAAAAAAAAAAAAAAAAGTTAAAGTAATTGAATCCTTTCAGAATACTGTTTTGGGTTCGAGTATTTATTATTGATCGAAAATGTGATTTTAATAAAATCTTAGTGGAATGTGTCAAAATACTAGCAAAGAAAGAATGCATAGTCTAGGGAGTAATCGTGTAGCTGAAATTTAGGTTTCACTTTCGTTTTTAGTTATTTAACAAAAACTGCTGCAAACAAAACCGAAAGTTAAATTTTTCATATATGAGAAAGAGGCCCTTGCCCTTTACAATAACCAATTAACTTTAGTTGATATCTGATCCAACCAAAAAAAAAAAGAAATATGCAATTTAAGGATTAATCACGTACCCAAAAGTTTAGCTTTAACTTTCGTTTTTAGATATTTAACAAAAACAGCTGTAAACGGAACCGAAAATTAAAATTTTCATGTACAACGAAGGCGTTCTTGGTCTTTAATATACCAAATTAACTTTAGTTGATATCCGATCGAACCAAAAAGAAAAAGAAACATAATCTAAGGAGTAATCACGTAGCTGATCGTTAGATTTCACTTTCGCTTTTAGCTATTTAACAGAAACAACCGAAAGCTACATTTTTCATTTGTGCCAAAGGATCCCTTGGTGAGCGAAAATGGAGCGTAATAAGAAAAATTGCAACAATTATGAGCTACTTTGTATGTTAATGCCGTCGAGATCAGTAAAAGTGTGCGCCAATAAGCCGTTTTATCATATTTTGGATCTCTTTAAACACCTCGTAAACTCAATACATTCACCTTCCGCCGTTTTAACTAGTCCGATGTGCGCTATTGTGCTATCAACAAAATTATACCCCATGTGTTGTGTGGCAGTTTGCCTTAAATTTCTCCTGAACGGTTTTTACATAATTCAATAAGTTCGTTATATTCTAATAATTAAAGGGATTTTCTGCAGACTAGCACGTGCATAATTGTACTCCCCGATCTGATAAAACACAGTAAGCTGTAGAAGAAGGAGTAAGGTATAATGTATAAGGAAGTAAAGTGCAATCTTTTGAAGTTGTGTTGGATCATACTATGGGAGTAATCACGTATGATACATTTAACTTTTGTTTTTGCCAAAACGGCCGAATACCAATGCGAAAGCTAATTTTCAGGTAAGCCGTTAATCCTCATATCTAAGTCCGCTGTCCCGCCCGTGTTACATATCGATTTAAAAAAGTGTCTAATTTTGCCATAATTGAGGCATGATACACGGCGACGTTATCTCTATTTTCGGATTGGGACTTAAACTTTCCCGCCTTATTACAAAATCATATGGGAATTGACAAATCATATGCTTTCGCATACATACATACAAGAAAACGAAAAGCAAGAAACGCCCAAGTCTCGTTTGTTTTAAATTTTAAAGTTATTTATCTAACTTTTTGGCTTAGTCCATCTCCGTTCAACATACAACAAAAAAAAAAAAAAAAATCTAACTTTTTTTTATCTTGCAGTAATATACTCTTTTTTTATGTTATGTGATTTGCAATTTTGTAACAAATGAAAAACACGCAATAAAGATTAATTATTTTAAACTTGGAATATATTCATCAACTTATTTTATTAAAGAGTAATTAATGGTAATTTTCAAATTACGGACCAATTAATGTAGGCCTTCGATGGTATTATAAAATTCAAGCAGATTATGGAGATTAATCTCAGGTTAATGACTAAAATTCGAGATTAATAACAATAAAATAGCGAAATTACATATGGAACATATTTCATAAAAATTATTTACTTAATTGTTAATAGAAACACTTGCCTTTATAATTATAAAAGAGACATCCTGATCAAAAGGCTATTGCAAGTTTTCTATGTAAAACGCCCATTTTAAATGAAAACGAAAGATATTGCACACTATCATCATACGCTACCAAATCATGATTCATTCGAATGAATTCAAATGTGCTCTTCATACAGAAATATTTCCACAAGTGTAAGAAAAGACCCGCGCTTTCTGCTTTATCATATGGAATGTACGCAACAGAATATTATGACAATAAGCATAGACTAAGTGTTGAGAAACTGTTTTTTTATAAGATTATGAAGAAAACGAAAGATTGGCTTACTGCGAACAATAACTGTAGCGAGCTTAGACGCAGTTTACTTGAATTTACATTGAGAGCCTTATGGTAAAAGAATTCGAAATTGTTGGCCCACTATTATGACGATTTAGAATATAGTAATCGCAAAATCGGCGCGTTAAATATAAATATTACAATAATTCGACAACATAAATAGGCGGCATTTAGAATAACTCAGGTGTGATATGAAAAATTCGATAAAATTTCTCAAATACCCATGTGTAAGGAAATAAAAATAATAAATTTATGAATAATAAAAGTAAACATAATAATAATCTACAGTCTGATTTTTTTTTGATAATAAAAAAATTCTCGATATTTTTTGGCGTACATATATATAGAATGTACAATTCTTCAACTTTTCAAAATAGGCGATCAAAAAAGAAACTAATTATATATGCTACATATATACATATAGCTGCGGTATGGTAGCTTTTAGTACATACATACCATAGAGCACAATTTTCTTAAAAATAGCATTCTTTCTGCTTCTACTGAGAGAATATGACGTCATGCTAATAAACTATTATCAAATGAGAATAAAAGAGCAAGTATAGAAAAGGCTGCTATGTAACAGCGTTACTACTGTTGTTGATAGCAGATACACAAAAAATCCTAAGAGTTTTCTAATCTCAATTTCGGACAAAATGTTAGAACGTCTATGAGAATGAAAGAACAAACATAGAAGTGGCTTGTAATTAACAGCGTTACTACTGTTATTGATAACACGTACAGAAGAAGTCCATAAGACTACGATTTTTCTAATCGCGTTTTCGAACAAAATATTAGAACATCTACGTATTTCGCTGTCTCCGCTAGAAGGTTAACTGGCGCAAACGCAGAGAATTTAAAAAATTAAAGATCCTATTGCTTATATCGAAGTCAACAACTAAATTTATTTAGTTGTCTTTGCTTATACTCAAACATATTATAGTCTAAACAAACGTGCGCATAGGCACACGCACACAACAATTTCTGCTAAAGCGCTAATGCAGCCACGCATAATTTTATTCGGTACATCGTAACGAACATAACCAAACATTTTCAATAAAGTTAAAAAAGGAAAGAAAAGCCACAATATGCTTTATTTATTTACTTATATGCTTTATTCCCTACTACTGTTGGTACTTTTTGTTGTCAAATTGTCAAATTGTTTGTTTGTATAGAATTTCAACAGATGTTTTTTATTGATTAGCGGAGAATTTACCGACGGCTTTGCAATTAGTATAGAATATAAGGTTGGTTCTGCAAATAAGCATAGAATTTAACGTTGGTTCTGCAAATAGCAGGGAATTTAACGTTGGCTTTGCTTGCCTGCCTTTAGGTGTAATCATTAATAACATTAGTGCGTAGCCTGTTACACGGGCATGCTACGCAAAAATCAGTCATTGTACTCATTTCTCTTGTTTTTTCGTTCGCTTTCAAAGTCTTTGCTTACAACGTATGCCGTGGTTCAAACACATCATATATATATATATATATATAAGACAACACATTTATCATGCCCCAATGAAAGAAAGTAAACGAATTGAAACGAGTCCAATTAATTGAAATTTGTACACTATGCATTTGTTAGACTACATAATATCGACATGTGTATGCTATGCTACGACGTTTTGAATAAGGCTGTGCGTGAATGTATTCGTGCTATGGTAGAAATACTTTCATGCGGTTATGGATGCCTTTGCTTAAGCAATGGAATCTTCATCTATATTTCCAATGATAATTAATATATTTTGACGATGGGATTTCGGAAGGTTCATTTAAAATTTTGAATATATATTCCTTGCCCATTGTATGTTAAGCAGAAGCATTTGAATTGAATAGAATTAATTATTCGTTTCAAATATCGTAAAAACATATACTGGCGGAAACGATAGCGCCTGGAATTTGGCGCAGTTCAATCTTTTTGATTCAGTTAATTGTATAATTTGATGAAAGTTTTGAATTGGGAACAAATCAAGTAAAATAATGTGGGAAATTTTTTATTATGCCCTGCGGACTTATGTAACGCGCAGAAGCGCTTTTGTTATACCGATCGCTTTAGAATCATATATTGGAATGATCTAAGCCTATCTGTCAGTCTAATGTCTTTCCATCCAAATTTATGCTCAAGCTACAGGTTGCAATTTTTTAGATATTTTGATGAAATTTTGTGCAGACTCAAGAGCGAACGCTGTTGAAAATGGTTCGGATCGGTCTGCTTTTTCGATAACGGCTCTAGTCTGAAAAACGGTCATATGGAAAAAAATCGAAATTTTTAAATGTGCAAAAGTGACTAGGTAGTAGTATCCCTGCATTCTAAATTGGTATGAAAACTTTGGACCGGCTGGGGCAATTTTTGAATTTCCTCTCATATAACGAAAACTGAAGTTTCTACGGCAAAAACTTTTAATTTTCAAAGCTTCCTGATGAAAATTATATCACAACACGAGTTCATCATAAAACTGACTGCACCAAATTTGGACCATCTCGGCCTATTCCTTAGACTCTACCCTAATAATGATTTTCACGAAAATTAATCCTTTGTAGAGCAGAAAAGTCAAAGTTTTAATATGTGGTAATGGAAGTTGACCAATAATAGTAATTTCATACCAAAGTGAACTCTACAAAATTTGGACCATCTACGCCCGCTTTTGGATTCTGCCCTATGTAAGGATTTCCCGAAAATTGTTGATTTTTAGGATGGAAATAAGATATAATTTTTGTGTGTTCTATAATAAAAAACGAATTCTATTAGACAATGTGGTGTAGGGTATTAATCAGTCGGCCTTGCCCTACTAAAATGTTCTCAATTGTTTTTACGTTAAATTTAAGCAAAATATCTTTTCAAACTATAGACATGCCCTCTCCTTAAATTGAAGATTACCCTAAATCAACACGTAAGCATTAATATTAGCAAACTTTTAATATAAATTTCCTAATTATCCCACTTACTTACCCCCTTCAGTTTAGTCTTTTTTTCCTCTTTTTGAACACATAAACAGACAAAAGCGTTTGCATTTATGTGTCTTGCTATGTAGCAAAGTTCTTCTAAATTTACTCTCTGAACACGCTCCTTGTGTCTACCTTCTGTATGGAAGTACTTGATCTACCATCTAATCGACATACACAAATATTTCTATTATCTTTTTTTCTGCTCTAGTGCAAACGCATCCACCCACACACAGATGCAATCAACTCATTGTACTATCGTAAAGATGACTTTATACTGTTTTTACGGCGTGACCTCACACATATATGCCATACAAAAATAAATAAATATACTTATCTCACTTATTTTCCATCTTTTGCTTTCATGGCAATTATATATGCTTTTTTTCTATTGCATCACTACCAGGTTATACTTTTGCTGCGAGAATGTTGCTAACGAAACATTCTATCTTATGAATTTCGAATGTTGTTGTTTTGCGTCAAATTAAACGACTTTATCAGGGAAGAAACAAAAACAAAATTTAGAAAAGGAAAACACTATGTATACACTATACACATCATGCCCATGCGTACATAACATATTTTAGGAATGCTGCTGGCAAAATACGCCATTTTGTAAAAGTTTCGAGCCGCACAGCCGGTATTTAAACGATATGTGAGAAAATTTTCATGAGAAATACCTCCGCCTATAGATAGTTGTGTTATCTGTATGCGAAGCATTCCACTGGTACTTATACATACGTAGTAGAGAATTGTGATTTAAAACAGTGTCTCTTCTGCTTTAAATCGCAAAATCACATGATAATCGTAACAGCAATCCCTTGAGTTTTAATTCTCATCGCTTTTTTCCGTCACAATAACAACTAACTTTGCTATTTGTATATGTTTTTTATTTAAAATGCATCTGGTTTTAATTTACTGCGCATATGCAACGAGAACAAGTGAAAAGTAACGTTAGTCAAGTATCTCCAAGTACAAAAAAAACATGGTTTCCTCTTTCTAGGATGAAAGTTAATCCGATATCATATTTACTCTCTACGGGACGATTTTCTACATAATGTAGGAAATTGAATAAGAAATTTTCAGCGAACACAGTTCAATTTTCCAAAACCTTAATTACGACATATGAGCATATACACGACTGTAGAATCTAGATTCTACAGCCATTGATTATAATGGCCATCTCTCTCTCATTCATGGCGATTTCTTTAAAGTTAATTAAAACACTTTTGTTTTACCAGTTTAATATGGCGGCATTTATTTCTGTTAATCAGGGAATTGTGGGAACAAAGACCTTCTTGCATACATTTACATATGTAATAATAAACATATAAATAAAAAAAAATCACATGGAAATATAAGATATTGTTAAAAGCCTAGTGAAAAAAAGAAATATTGGAAGAAAATGTGGAGATAATCGATCCTTTGACCAATTGTTTTATTTTCTCCATAAATTAGAATTACAAGATTACTTCGTATATATTTTGAAGTTGAGAAATGGAAATTACGATATACTAAAAACTTAGAAAATGCCACGGTTTTCTATAATACTCCCTGTAGTTATGTAGAATGTGAATTTAATTGGAATGGAATGTTAATCAACTTATTTCGAGAAATACTTGATTGTTTGGTCTAGTTAATCTTAGTTCGTCTATTCTCGCGAGGAAACCCTTCACAAGTTCAAATTGTTGTAGTCGCCGGCTATTTTCGTTTTTTTTTTCAAAGAAACTTGTTTAAAAACACTGGTTTGGATGAGCGCTGTTTGCAGAAATAATTTAACTAACTTTTCATAGTGACTGGCTTATAATAATTTAACTCTTTTCTTTTTTTTAGTTTTTGCTTCACGTCCCTTAGGCGTTTACGTATCGAAACGAATGCATCTTTAGATGCACTGCGCTTTTCAATTTTATACTTGAAATAAACTAACAGAACTTTTACTTGGCTAATTTTTCCTTAAGAGAGGCGGGCATCTCGGGTGGAGGAGGACGTGGTATAGCCAAAGCTACTTTGACGCCATCATAGATAAACCATTGCAAAGCAGTAAGAGTACCAATCATAACTATACGTGGCGTTAAGCCTTGCCACATACCCATAAAACCCAAGGATCTAGTCACATCTAAGGCTGACGATCCCTTAGCTTGATTCAATTTCGACACAACAACATCGGCTGGATGAGAAACAATCGCGCAGAACACGCCTGCAATATAGCCGGCTGCGAATGTTACCACCAGTTGTTCACCCTTCGAGCATTCTGCTCTTGGCTTGGGTACAACATATCTGTAAAGAAATTACATAACCTCTTTACCGATTGGTAATCAATTTTTTTCACACTCACTTATATAAAAGTTCAAGGGTTCTTTCGAAACAGGCAAATTTCATCATCGTGTATGGAATTTGTCGCATCCATAAAGGCACTAAACCTTTGTAAAAACCATTGATTCCTTCTTCATTCATAATCTTTGGCATACCCTCTCTCATGGTGTTAGCAAATCCAGGTGTAGTCTGAATTTTAACCTTGGTAGCCTCAAACGGAGCTAAAGCTATGTCAGCGAAAAATTCAGCTGAAGCCGAGGCAGCTAAATATAATGACGTACGATACAAATACGCATTCTCCTCGCCCAAGGCTTTAGAATAATATACTTTAAACAGTTCATATAAACCAAACTTAAAGGCTCCCTAGGAGATTAAACAAAAAATAACTATATAGTAAATCAAATAAGCATACATGGAAAGATGAATGAATGAATAAAAGATCAATTTCAAAATCTAATTAAGAAAATCTAGCTTTTTAACCAATTAAGGAAAAGTCGACTTGGAAATCGATATTTTTCAGTCTTTGATTTTATATGATGTAATTACTTTGTACTTTGTATACTTTTTTTTTCAAAGAAATTTACCTGCGCAGAATAACCGAACAGTGTCGGAGCCCAGCCCTTAGCCAGACCCTTAAAACCTTCCTCAGCTACAGTAACTTTAAAGCCAGTAAACAAGTTTTTGTATTTTGCTTGATCGACTTGCAGACGACATTTAACCAAATCCAAGGGCACTACAAATGTATGCGTGGTACCACACGACAAAATGCCACCAATACTACATAAAGCGAAATATTTGGCACTGCCGAATTCACAAGATTCAGTGGCAGCAGCGGCGGCTTGAATGTGACGACCAGGCACCGGTCCATCAACGCCAGGTGTTGGTACGTCACAATGAACTTTAGTAAATGGAGTACGGAATGGTGAATTCTTGGCAACTTCTAGTAGCGAAAACATTTTAAACTCTTTTATCCTTTTGGTCTTAAATGTTAATCAAACTGAAAGTAAAAAACGTAAACACTGCATTTATTATAAAGATATACCTCATGACATGTGAGTCCAACAATTTAATCTCTTAAGTTTTGCCATGCTTTTTTTTAGGTTACATAACATTCGCATATAATTTTATTGATTTCGCAACTTTTTCCAATTAAACAATATAATAAATAAAAAATAATTCCATTACAGGAAATTATTTTTTTTCTTTTATATACCCACTGTTTGATTATATAATGATTTTATGGAAATAACTGAATAACTCTCTAGCACTTACAAAATTGTAATAAGCAAAGATATACGAAAATTCCAAAGAATTCCTACAAAAAAGTCCAGGTGACATACTAAAATGATTGTATGGTTTTCGACCGAAACAGGGTCGTTAAGAGTCAGAACGTTGCCACCTTAGAAATTTTAAGGAAATGGAAAATTACATTTATTAATTAAGAACAATTTTTCATTTATTTAATTAAAACAACAATAAATTATACATTAATTTCTTAAAATGACCTATATGCCAAGTTTAATAAGGCTAATTTTGGAAAAATTTTCATAATACTAGACATAATCATTCCTAATAGCGAAAAAATACCTAATTGGCATTACTGCTAGACGGAAGAAAAGAGAAAGGGAGTCAAAAAAATGTCAAACGGTGAAAAAGTGTATGCATTACAAAGTGTAACTAAAATTTAAAATATTTTAGTAAAAACTCTTAATTATTTTTAAAAACATTTAAAAAATGTTTATTTAAATGTTTGTGTTGCATTTTTCCATAAAAGTTTCGCGAATACCAATGGTTTTAAACATAAAAAATCGAACTGAAAAAATGTGGAAAATTTTATGCTTGCTGTTGACGCCATATTTAATTTTTCGGTATTACTTTATCTATTGAACAAAGAGAAGGCATGAACTAAAAAAAGTTGGCGAAAAAATACAGTCAAGCGGAGGAACATATATTACTATGCTAAGCGTTACGAACATTTTATATTGAAGAAATTGTGTAAATAATAATGTATTTGAAGTGTTTTTTCATTTTCTGAATAATATTAAAGCTACAAATATATTCTATATGCAATAGGTAAGTGTATGTGTATGTATTTTTCTTTTTTTCACAACTTTCTATCCCTGAATTTTTTTTCTTAAAAAAAAAATTTTCTGTAGACTAAATTTGCGCATACACACACATTGTCCGATGGTATATGTATTACCAGTAAACAACACATTTTTACGGGAAGTAGGTGGAAGTTAAACTTAAATATGTTACATATTTACATATATACATATATATATATACATATATATACGATGTCTTGATTATGATGAATTTTTTTTTATAAAATCATAACAATTTTTGCCGAGGCGCTCTTTAAAGAATATTTTATATTAGAAAATTTTACATAAACTTTTATTTATAGCTTTTCTTTTTGTTTTTTTTTTCCCTATAAACGGGAAATCGAGAAAAACAAAATGTATAAATGTGACTAAGGTCAAAAGTTTTAGGTGAATATGCAATACATACCTACGTGGACACACACAAGATTTAAAAAAGCAGAAATTCTCCGAAAATTAGAAAAATAATGGAAAAAATTTCAAAGCCGTTGTAAAGTTAACAATAATTTTAAGGATTGCACACCAATAATTTTAATTAGATTTCCGAAACAATACTAAAGTTTTTTACATTTTTATTTTTAGCTCAATTTCTCAGTAAAGTCAATGACAACATGTTTACTTTAGTTTTTCGCCTACTTATTCTGTCCTATATAGAAGTTATTTTTTATATTACATGTTTTAATAACTACGTTTCTTTAATTGAATATTGAGGACTTTTGCAGAGCATATTTGAAAATATTTGCTATCATTAATATTAAATATTTTGATGCATCTAAATGTAAACGAAACAGGTAAGTCGCCCTTCGTCCTAATTATGCGTCTTTTTGGTAGTTGTTGCGCGCGATAAATCGTGTGGGATATGATTATGAACCAAAAAGTACAATCCTTGAAACAGTACAATTTATTTTGCTACATATTGCACCACATCGAAACAACCAAGTCCGTTGACGCTGCGTCAACAAATACTTATTCCGTGGAGTGAGTTATGCAGATCCATAACTTAACAACTTTTTCGACGTATGGATCTCTAAGCTGTGTTTATTACATTTTTTATAAATCGACTTATTTGCACATTGTTCCACAAATAGAAGAATCTAACAAATATTCAGTATGCCAATGAAGCACGATTTGTTATTGTCGTTGCTGTTGTTATTGTTCTTTTGCTTTTCATGCCCACAAACACATCCACACGCATGCACACATACATCTATCCGCACACATAAACAAACAAACCTATACGCACACACATGCAGACGCGTGCGCGCGCGGGATATCCCGCACAACGTATGAATTATCCAGTTATATATGCGGCTTCAACACACGAGCGAGCAACGTTTATGACTTTGGTCAGAGCATAAAAGATTTATGCATCTTCGATAACTATGCTTTCCAGATCGAAATTACAACAAGTAACCCGTGGTGAGGAATACAGAAGGAAGGGGGAAATGCGTGAGCTGTTTGCACAGTATTTTCCAAGAAAAAGCCGCACGAGGACCACATTCGAATCTCTAATCGTATTCGAATGCAATTGGGTGATGTAGGGTTGCATAGTAAGCAGAAAAGGAGATAATGCGAGAGCGGTTCTGGAATGGTTTTATCCCCATGGAGGTCCACTATTCAGGCATACGTAGGCACATACATGCCCCCCCCCCCACACACACACACACACACACACACACAACGTCAATACTCTTACATTAATAATATAGTAATACAAGCGAGTTAACACTGTTGGGGCGTGTACAAGTTATGGACAACAAAGTGTGTTGTGTTGGCTGTCACACTGTTCATCACCTTTTACTTACACCCATATCGTAAGAATTGCGTCATAGCGTGTGTAATACACTTATGAGGATATCCCACGAAATACAATATTTAAATCGATCCTTGGTCAGTTTCAAGTTCGGATCCACTCATCCACATCTGTATATCAGCTTCGCAGATCATGCAATTTTAATCTAAGATAGAGAGTTGCATTGTATGCCTTTTTCTCAAGTCCATACGTTAAATATTGCATTGTTTGTCCGTGACAAATTTTTGCTTTCTTTGTAAATTTATGTTCTGCAGGGATATATGTAAAATTTGTCCATAGTCGGATTATGTATAATGTATTGCAACACCTACCGCAGGGTAAATGTGGCTTGTTACTTCAATTATGTACTTATGATATGGTTCGCAGCTCCTTTTCTTGAAGCTGACTTGATTATAATTAAATGGGTTGAATTAATAAATATTTACAAATAATTCTAATCAAATGATTAGAGAATGGTAGCAGCAGCAAGCAATGAATAGATAATAGAGAGTATATTTTGTTTGTTTATGTGCGCATTATCGAATATGTGATCGCACACGTTTGCGGTATATTCGTTCTTTTTTAAATATTCTTATCTATATGTAGCTTATCTTTTCTGTAAGACTGACTTTAATAAAACTTTTAAACAGCTATTTATACATATTAGAGCGGGTATGCGAATTTCGCGATATGTTTATTATGCTCAGAATAGGTGTCGACTTAGCTTTCTATTTGCCTGTCTACCGTCTCCTTAGTTAAAATCACAAGTACGAACGCAGAAATTTTCTACTAGCAAAACTTATTTCTCAGTTCTTTCCGTGTCATCTTCGTTAGGTTAAGTTAAAAGGTGCGGCTACACCCGTTCGTGCATCTGTTGCCTATTGACAAAAAAATACTATTTATACTTTTAGATTTATGACGCGAGAATATGTCGACGGTTATAGATTATCAAAATTAAAAACAAAAATTTGTATGCCAGTTGTCCCGAAAGCACTCTTTAGGAAACTTCTATTTTTAGGTGCTATTTTAAAGGATATTTAAGAAAAAATATCTTTGCATACATCTCTAGTACTCATCCATCGTCACACATTTTTAACCACATACATATTTATAAAGTCGTATAAATCAGTGCTTTGCGATACGTTGACGATTTATTTTTTTATTTACAAAAATTCCGTAATTTCGTTTTTATGTCTCACTTTTGCTTTATTATTTTCGCCAACATGTTCTTTTTTAAGTACGTTTACGTAAGAAAAAAAAAAAAATTAAATAAAGTAACAATAAATTTAAATCCATCACTCTTAAAAAAAACGGAGTTACATATGACAATAGCAATGCTCATATGTTTTTGCCTGAATAAATGCATAACAATGACAATCACATTTGTATATTTGCAGAATAATGTCTGAGAACAAAACAAAACCCTTTAATACCCTATGGAGTATGTCCTTTATGGGGTCTACTAGCGAACAGTATAGTAAAACCAATTCTCCAGTAAGTTCAACTGCATCAACAGCACTTAAAACAATATCAACATCAACGATTACGAGCAATGAATATATCACTGACAACAACAGTACTAAGGGACATGATAGCACGCAGAAACCAGAACACAATGTGGCAGGTCCACAAGAACAAAAATTACAACAGCCGCGGTCACAACTCTCACCTGCAGCGATTTCTACAAACAATGACTTACGCACCATATCAAATAATATGCAAATCTTACAAGTCAACGCTCACAAACAAAATAGTGGTGTTAGCCCTTTGGCAAGTCGAACTGGCGAAGAAAATGGCGACAAACTTTATGGCTTTGTGGAGGACATTTGTCACAAAATACGTTTAGCTGTTACTGGCATTGGCGATGGCCTCTATCAAACACAAATGATGAAAGCCATTAACCAATATAAAGTGTATGTTTCTTTCCGTTATTAATTTTCTGTAAAAAATTAATTATCATAATTTTATTTTTATATTTATTTAATTCTATCTCCTAGTTTTTGTAATGAAGCTTTTAAACAGGATTTAGAATCAGTAAACAAATGTCGTAAATTAACCAGGAACATGCTGCACATGATGAATTTATTTCACAGTGTATGCGCAGACTTTTCCGATGTAAGTTTAAGAAAAAAAAAAAGCATAAAATTGAAAAATTTATATATCGACTCAAATAATAAAAGTACTCAATTTCTAAATATCAGTGTATACGACCAAATGAAAATGATTTGCGTAAATATAGATTTTTCGCGGATTGCATACTTTTCTTGGACTGTACGTCCGCAATCATACATACGTTAAGGAGAATTTAATCCCTATTCGTATATATTAATTGTCCATATCTTGCAAAAAAAAAAGTGTCAAGAATGTTGAGGGAAGTGTTCGTTTGGATGAAACGATCGGAATAGACGGATAATTTTTTTTCCGAAACACAATATAATAATAAGTGACTTCATCCGTAATTCGGTATTTAGAAAAGTGATTGGTATGGGTTTTCGACGACTAATATACCAATAAAACAAAATCACACGATTATCAATATATAAAATAAAGCTAAAATAAAAAACCAATTTCAAAAAATATAAGGCAACGGCGTTTTGTAAGACATTTCCCACCATATCGTTTCGCGCACGCATTTATACATTCTCTTTAATATTTTACGAATTTGTATAGAATTTTTTTTTCCCGGCTTTGGCTTTACGAAGCGAAATATCAATTTCTCACTCCTTCGAAATATAAGTAAATTTTTTTGCACGTGTTGCGAAACGCTTCATATGTTTGATACATGAGGGAGCTGAAAACGTGCGGTGTATCCTTCTTAGTTTCATGTACATGTATTTAAAAAGAAAAAAATTAAAAATTTGACTGACAAATTAGATGAAAATCGCATAATTTACATATAATTCTATTAAATTCGATACCTAATTAAATTCTACAGCTAATATAAATTATGAGCTAATTAATATAATTAATTTTAGACTCCTGAGTATATGCAACGTTTATGTGAATTACTTGCTATATATATTGCCGTTGAGTTGCGAGTTTGTAAGGAAACGAAAGTGGATATTTTAATGGTAGCCAATCGTATTGTTTACTTACTGCGTCAATATTTAAAAAAATCCGATGAGGTTAGTTTTAATAAAAACAAAAAAACAAAAAAGAAAAATAGTTTTTAATGTTCATTCAAAATTTTCTTTTCTTTAGAAACAAACTTTAATTAATCGGTTATGTGCCTTGGTCCGTATACCAAATATGTATGGTGAACGTGATATTATGACAACCGTTTTTGAGTAACTAGTTTTAAAATTAACAATTTGTTTTTTGTTTTTTTGAGACTTTGTCGTATTACAGAGAATTTATACCACGTTCCGCTATCGTTATACAAGAAGAAATGCCGGATAAATTATATATGCAATATATCATATTGTTTTATCAATGGATGCGTTTGGATGCGAATTTGGAATCTCAAATGCGTATCATTGAGTTCGCTGAAAGATTTATGCGGCCGGCAGATACATTGCGCAATAATGCTTCATATGCTTACAACTTGGCTAGATACTCATCTAATAGCACTGCTACTCGCACCATATTATATAATATGAAGTTCTTTCAAGATCTAAGAAATGTAAGTCCACGAAATCCGCTTTCTGCCTTCGTAAAAATTTAATTATATTTGCACATTTCAGGCCTCAATCAGAGACAATAGTATGGCGGCCATTAGCGACGTTGTGGTAAGTTATAGTTTGAGCAAAATTTAATTGTTAATATCTGTGATGTTTTAGTAAAAGGTATGATTTTTTTAAGTAGTACTTCGACGTGTTTTTAATTTGCATTTTGAATGAGCAGTTAATCGCTTTGTAAATTTTTAAATATGTTTAAGTTATCGAAAAAAGTATGATAACAGCCTTAAGCTGAATGGTCTTAATAATTTCAAATATATTGTTTGATTTCTTTTTTTTTATTAAATCAGTGTTATTTTCCCATTTTCCGTTATTCAGGAACTATACGACGAGGACGACAATCTCCTGGAAGAAACCTCCCGTGGCATTGATTTTTCTGAGATTTTCTCTTGCATATCAATCAAACCTTGGGAACAATCGCAACGTATAAAATTGGAACGTAATCAATATTCAGATACCGTTGATTTAACAGCTGACGACGATGACAATGAGAACGTAGTGGCTATGGATAACGACTCCATAGAAATTTCCAATGAAGAGCTTTGGCTTAAAGATTTTCAAAAACTTGCCAAACAATGTCAGCCTGTGCGACATTATTTGCCTGCTTTGAGAAATGAAACTTCAGTTGCCGATGAAGATATTATCGATCTTGACAGTGACCCGGAATTGGATTTAGAGGATAATCCGCCAAATACCGCAAATTTAGCAAACACAGCAAATATAGCAAATGCAGAAAATACAATCAATACAACCCATAAAACAAATACAACAAATATAACAAACACAACAAATATAACAAATACAACAAATATAACAAATATAACAAATACTGCAAATATAACAAATGAAATACCTCCGGCCGTTGCTTCGGATGAAGAGAACTTTTTTTCTTTAGATTACGTTAGCAGAGACTGTGACAATGCTACAACAACTAATGAAGACGATCATGAGTCTACCACAATACGCCCACGTCTACCATGCGATAATGTGCGTACTTATGCCACGAAGAAATCCAATAATAAATCGTCGATGGCCGCAAGCACAGCTTTGGTTACTGGCAGTACGGGTGCACGCGACTCAAGGACATCGCAGATAGCAGAAGGTCCTCGAATTGTGAACACGTTCTCTTGCCGCCGTGAAAGTTTACATATTGTCTCATCGCCTAACGGCTCCCAGGCAGACGATGCCGGTACGGATGTACAAGATGAAAACGATGATCGCAGTACATTCGATTACTCTCCGTTATCACCTCAAAAACCTTTAGATGCGGACACTGGAAATCGACAGGCTACCGCCCGTGTTCCATATCCTTGTCCTACCTATTCTAACGAAATGGGATCAAATCGCGTCGTGTTTTCTCAAGAAGCACCTCGATTGCGCTATAAACACAAAGAATTAAAATACTCTGCTGACTCGAAGGTACGCAAAAAGTTCACCCTGTTGAATAAAAATAAAAGAAATTCATTTTTCGTTCTAGAAACCACGGTCAAGTTCAAGCAAAAAGTCAGAACAGAAGAAACGCGTTAAATTTAATGAAAAGCATATAGGGCCAGCGGCCACCCATGTTGGCTTAAAGACTCCTGTTAAATCATCTATACATTTAGGGAAATTGTCGGCTTCAGATTCGGCCAGCTACTACTTAAATTCACAACGCAAAAGGCATACCAATTCAACATCGAGAGTGGCTAGCTCTGCATCAACTTCTTCAACTTCCACCGAGTCTATTAAAGAACTAACACAACAAGGTATGTATAATCTATTTTTTAAATTAATATTTTGTGTTTTGCTTTTGCCATCAAATGGTAGCGAAATAAATATATATATCTTCTACTAAACTAACCAAGCAAACAATCAATTATAACCAATAATTTTAATCTGTCTAGACTTCAAAAGTATACTGAAAAAAAAACGTGTGCTTAAGTCGAAATCCAACAAATCTGTGTCAGTTTTTAATAAGAAAACTTTAAGAAGTTCTATTAAATCTAATGATATTTCATTAACCAATTGTAAGAGTTTAGATCAAGGGCACTTAGCTGAATGCAATTCAAATGTTGCTACTAAACAAACAATACCGGAACACACAAAAAAACTCACATTAAATCAACGAACTAATGGTGATAATCACCAGCCACAGACAAACGATGACCTTTTGACTGACGTACAGACAATGAAACTTGAAAAAGAAAAATTGATGCCTCCTGAGGTTAATGATGATATAATTTTCAAGAAACCTTTACCCGTACGGAGAAAATTAAGAAGCTATAAGTTAGCAACCACTTGGATGGAAGAGTCGACAAAAGTTGCAGGCCAGAATATTGAAGCAGAAGATAGGCAAGGTTCAATCAAAGAAGAGCCATCAGATTCAATTAAAACAGATTCCATATTGCAAGCAAATGATAACAATGACACTGAGAATGTTTCGCAATGCACTTGTATTGATAGTATTACGGAGTCGAATGAAATTCATTGTGATCAAATAAAAGAAAAAAATATAAAGTATCTGGATAAATCAGAAGAAATCATAGAAAATGCCATTAGCGACCTTTTAGGAGACAATAAAGAGACTGCGGAAGATGTTAAAAAAATTGATGAGAAGACAAATGGAAGCGATAATCCAAGTGAAAGTCATTTCATAACGAAAAGTGACGATAAAGAGGACGTGCTTGCCTTGAACGATTTTAAGATTATGGAAGAGAATAAAATAGATATTGCTGAAATAGAAGTTAATAAATCGAACGAGGAGGACTTTGAAAAACCTGAAAAAAAAGAAGGCGGCGGCGTATATGATCTCCTTACTTCGGATGCGGAAAACGTAAAAGTTGATGAATCATTTGAGCTTAAAGCTGATGAAGAAGACAAGATGGAAATTGAAACTGCTGAATATGCAGAAAACCTTGGGCAAATACCAGATAATCAAGTTGAAACAAGAACATCAGAGAACGACGAAAGTGAATCGGATGACATTTTAGAAGACGCTAACAACAATGTAGATACGGAAGATATTAAAGAAGTTGCCGGCAATATATGTGCAGAGGAAGAGTTTGTAGAAATTGATAAGCATGTCGAAATAAGTTCAACGCCAGCAATGGTTACGTTAGTTGCACCGATCGAAAGTTGTAAAGATGTGGAATTAAATTCAAGCCCGGCCGAAGATGGACCTGTAGAAAACAATAAAGAAATGGAATCAGGTTCAGCAATGGTCATTATGAACGGGCTCGCTGAAAATTCTAAGGATATGCAGTCAAATTCGAGTTCAATAGTCGACTTGGAGAGTGAAACTGCCGAAATTTCTAAAAATATAGAATTAAGTACGAGCGCAGCAGAAGTGACAGACGATGAGTCTCCTATAGAAACTTGTACAGGTATTAATGAGAATAGCTTAGCCGTAGCCATGGAGGAAGCAGAAAATTCCAAAGATATGGAACCAAATTCAATTTCACTAGCAGTCGCAGAAGACGAATCTGTAAGTGACTGTAAAGATACCGAAAATAATTTAAATTCAACAACAATCAAAGAGAACGAGTTCGTGGGGAATTGTAAGGAAGTCGAATCAAATTCAAATCCAAGTGAGGATAAACCTGCTGAAATATGTAAGGATGCGATACCAAATTCTGTCACAACAGGAGCTGCTGCGAACGATGAATTTTTGACTGATAACAAGAACGTTGAGTTTGTAGAATCAAATTTGCTTGCAATAGAGAACCGAGAGAGGTCAAAAATCCTAAACAACGTTGAAACGAAGGATTTGGTTCTTCCTGAAAATAATTATGAATGTAAAGAATCTGTAGGAAAGTTGTTGCCCAATAATGAAGAAAGCTCCAATAAAGAGAGAAAAGAAAGTGAGCAGACTGTTGAAAAATCGTCATACAATAACTATGAAAATCATAAAGGCGAAGAAGTAAAAGATGAAGAAAACGCAAAAGATATAGGAAAGCAAACAGAAAAGCAAGTCATACCGATTACAGATCCTCAGCCCTCTACTCCCATAACAAGTAATTTTAGTGCCGAATTTTTGGCAGGGTTACCCAATGAGCCGGCAGTTAATGCGAATGTGGATATTGACATAACCGCGAAGGACCCGACAGTGAAAAGGGAATTAGATTTTGAATTTGAATCTTCCAGTACTCCGTCCTCCATGGTACGCATAGATTTAGATTCTATGAATGAAAACACAAACGATGTCCACCAGCAATCGCCTCAAAGCGATGAACCAAAGGAAGTGAATAAATTATTGGAAGAGTTTAATAATAAAACTGAAGACATTGTGGGTAACAGCTTAAATAAAATACAACAAGAAACTGAACAGCACAATGAACCGATGAGCGTGGAAAAAGTGAAAGTATTAAAAGAGAACAGTACTTCTGACGAATTTGGTAAATTAGATAGCGTAAAATCTTTATCATTAACTACCGAAGCAATTGCTGTCGCAGATCTTAAATTAAAAGACGGCAGCTCTGATAAATTGGAGACTTCTCTAAAACCCCAAGTAACTGAAGCAACCAACAAACATATGACAGTGGATTTAGTTAATTGGCAGCAAAGACAGAAGAGTGGAACACAGGAGGAAACAGATAATAATCATTCTGACGTATCAGCTACAATTTCTTTGAATCCAACACTTCCCACTTTGATTATCTCTATACGTACACGAGCCGTTAATAATACGAAAAAGACGTATTTTCAAATATCAAATCGAGATAAAAACGAGAAAAGCCCCGATGCTGCTGAAGAAATTAAAATAAACAAGGAAGAAGAAGATACTAAGGAAGAAGGAAACGTAAAATTATCTTCTAATGAGTCGGAAAGTAAGTCTTTAGCAAATTTAGAAAATCAGGAAGCGGAAACTTTATCTTCTCCGAAAAGAACAAATAGCTTAATTTCCTTAGATGATTCGGCTTTCGATAAAATAACAAAGATAGAGGAGGATGAGGAGGAAGAAGAAGATACTTTAGAATTAGAAAAGCTGTCGGCTGATTCAAATTCGGCTTATTCGTTGCCGTTAAAGAAACGTCCAACACAATCTGAATTAACAGAAGAGGGACAACAACAAGAAGATCAATATCCGCTAGAACCAATTCCAGTGGATGTGGCTGCTGAAGTGGTTATAGGAGCAGATAATGAATACAATGATTTAAAAACCATCGAGGTGAACGGAGCTATTGTAGTTGAGCTCGATGAAACAAAAAAAGGTAAAAAAATTGTCTTACCATCCCCACAAACGCAACAAATGCAATCACAACAACAAACACCTCGTATACAAGTAGTGGCACCTCTTAAGGAAATCGAGAAAGATGAGCCGAACACATCGAGGGCATCTGAACTACCGGAATCTTATCCGGCCACGCCAATGTTGAGTGTAGCTAATGTTGAGAAGCTGATGGACTTAAGCCGTTTCATCGACAAAATTATGGCTTCAGTAGATGTGGCTGCAATCATTGCTTCAGCCAATGCGATCGGTTGCTTTGCTGAAGGTCAGATATATGAAATGGAACGTACCGCTATATTGGAGCATTATAATATAGCGAATGCGAATGGTAAAACTACCAGCAAGCCATTATATTGGAAGAAAGGAGTCGAAGACACAATTTCAATATTTAATGATAACGACAACGAATGGATAACTTTGCCACCAACAACGGCCAAACAATTACAAAAATTGTCATTTGTGCTGGCTATATTGCAGGAACAATATCAGGTCAGTGACGTAAGGCAACGAATTAATCTGGCACTCACCCATCTCATTCACAAATCGCATTCGACTGTCATACAAAATTCATCACACAACACTGGGGAAAATTTTAAGCTGGCGCATTCTTCGAAAGAATGTCAAGATAATAATTTGGAATATATAAAAAGTCAACAAAGAAATGTTAACGAGACCGTCAGTAATAATTTATTGCCAGCTCCGCACATGGAGCGAATGCCAAGTCCACAACATTTTGTAACTGTCGTTACCGATAATTCACCGTCACGTCCAAATACTAATTTAAATGTGACGAGATTAAGCGGTAATTCACAAAATAAAACACATGATTCTGCAAGCGGATTGATAGATCCGAATAATACAGTGAAAATTTGGCCAGGTACTTTGGCCAACTCAATGATGGTTAATAATGTCCTCAATAATAATTCCGTCTTTATGTCAACATCTAACAACGATACCATATATGGTTCCATGAATTTTTCAAATACCTCAGGAGTTGTAACAGCGGACTTAACTGAAAACCGTCAAGAACAACAAAGCACTTGGGAGGATTTCACCGGCGAACAAATTTATATAAATCCACCCTGCGCCACAAGTCCTCAAAATGAGGTAATCGTTAATACCAGTGGCGTGCAATTGAATGACTTTTCTCAAAGTACGGCTGACTCCCAAAATATATTCATTTCTATTACAGATAGCGCTGCGCCAGAAAATGATACGAACACCGCTCAATTGCGTCGGCAACGGTCAGTAGATGATAATGGCAGTGGTGAACACTATGCCAAGCGACCGTGTCTGTCCAACACTGGAATGAGTGCGATATTTAATACACACTTTGGCAAACTGAACAGAAATGTTGTATTACAAAACCCTTACTTAGTGCAAAATGACATGAGTCAGCGAACGAACAACAATAAAAGCAATCATAATGCTAATAATATAATACAAGCATCGGGTTCAGGTGCCTCGCAAGCGCTCCAGCAGACCAATGTTTATAACGAAGCTTCGCAGCAAATGTCTACTAGCCTATATACAACCCGAACACCTCCCGCTCCTCTTGCTACACAGCAATTAGGTAACATCTGTGCCTCACCTTCGTCTATGGGAATTCAACAGCAGCAATCAGGCAAAACTGATTTCAATAATTTAAGCTTCTTGCAACAATATGTGGCTCAAGTAAGGGAGAATCAAAAGTTTGTAGATCAACATCTATCACAAATAAAAGCCAAAATTGAAAATAGTCCAATTAACAATAGTTCGCAACATTTGAATGTTACCAATTGTGGTATAACAATGATGTCGAATAGTAGCGCAAGCACTTTGCAACGTAATAACGTCAATAATTCTAGCGGTTTTCGAGCGCCGCCTAATACTTCAACTACTTCTGGAGCTTTAGAAGTAGTTACCTCATTTATTGAACAATCACAAGCCTATCCTACTGATGTTCAAATTAAACAACAACAGCAACAACAACAACAACAGCAGAATTACACGCAGCAACAACAGGCTTATACGCAACAACAGCAAAACTATACGCAACAGCAGCAGCCTAACTATACACAGCAACAGCAGAATTATACGCAGCAACAGCAACAGCAAAATTATGCGCAACAACCGCAACAGCAGAATTACGTGCAGCAGCAGCAGCAGCAGCAGCAGAATTACACACAACAGCAGCAGCAGCAGCAACAGCAAAATTACACACAACAGCAGAGCTACACGCAGCAACAAAATTATACACAGAATACCTATACTTCGACGACGCCAACTGTAATGTCATCTACGCAGTTGCATAATGATCAACGTAACCTCATGGATTTCGCGCATTTGGTGGTAAATTCAGGCTATCAGCCAACACCTACACCGCCGACAGCTTATGAAAATACATATGTTAACTTTGTTGTATGCCGCGATAATCTGCAATCGAAAAGAAAAAAGCGGGCGACAACGAAAAGAAATGCTCCACCGATAATGAAGCTACAACAAATGGAAACTCGGGCTCAGATTGAGCAAACGATTGAAATTGAACCGCCTGCAAAGAAAATGCATGTATTGAGAAAGAGAAAACCAGCCGAGCTGCAACAGAAAACCGAGATAGAAGTGATGCAATTACTGGAACACCAGCACCAACATCACCATCAGCACCAGCATCAGCAACATCAGCAACATCAGCAATTACAAAAATTGGAAAACCCTGAACATAACCTGAATAACAACATCGTACAACAGCAGCAAACGCCTACCTTCAATGAAACCAATACTACCAAGCGTAGAGGAAGACCAAAACGCAATGAGATTACGACGCCGCCTACAACGCGACAACGCAGCCGTCAAATAATCAACAACCAAGCTAATATTACGAAAACTACTGCCAATGTTAGCATAGCACCAGCAATACATATGACGACGACACCAATAGTGGTGACCACTACAGCTAATAACACTTTCGCTTACCATACGCCGAATCAAACCCTTTCAAGCACTAGACACGCTGCTCGAGAGGCTGTTAAACGTATACACTCCGCAGTCACAGGAAATTATTTCGGATGAAATACTAATTTCAAATTTTTTATCCACGATCATTCGTATTGGAAATCGAAGCATGGCCGACGGCATAAACATTGAAAACGAATCCTTTTTATTTTTTCTCCATTATTATTTTTTTTTTTTTTTTTTTCTGTGAGGCATAAACTGTTAATTTTGTTTCCGTGGTTGTGAGTTTTTGTGTGCCGTGTGTTATGTACACTCGCTTACGGATGGTGCATCATGTTTGTAAGCTTGACTATTTCTTTTACTTTTTTTTTTTTTTTTTTTATATACAAAATTCTTACCTTTCTTGATGATCATTACACTTGTCTATCATTGAATAACTTTATGAGTTAAATTAAATTATTTGTATAATAGAACCACATATGTGTGAATTTTCGGTAACACTCTCTGTAGTATGTAGTTGGGATTCTCAAATCCCAATTTATTAATGTTTTTAAACTATGAACCACTTTTGCTAAAACTTGGGCTTCATACAAGGGAAAAAAACCCATTAAAAATGAAAAGTAATTTAGTTTTAAAATTAATTGAATATAGAAAATAATCTCTTACAAAAACAAAGTCAGCAATCAACTTCCCATTATGGTTCACATAAAGGGCCAATATCTGCAATCAACTTTCTTTTAATCATCAATCAACTTTCCTGGATTAGTTCATTACATACACATATGATGACGTATATGCAACAAAAATCTTCAATCAACTTTCTCAATGAACCTGCCTGCATTTGGGACTACATTACATACAATAAAATGTTTGGACAACAATAATCTACAAGAAATTTTACAACAGAATCTCGCAACTTCTTCAATAAACTTTCCCTTACGAAAATTCAAGCTGCTCACCATCATCCAACCGATCAATGATCCTCATTTTGGAAATATCTTCTATCAACAATCAAAAGTGCCATGCTTCCTATCCAGGATAGATATAAAGGAAAAAATCGTCGAAAATTAGCAAAATGTTCAATTTTTTAATTATATGCTTGTTTTTTTTTTTTTTTTTTTTTAATTACTTTAGTTTTGAGAAATTTTTTATGTAAAAGAAGAAAAACTGACATAAGCAACAATATTATAAACAAAGTCGTCTGTGCTTAGTTTCCATTTTGTAAAGATTCAATTAGCTATTACATCCTTGATCTTAAGCAACCAACTGTTTTATATTAAAACAGGAAGAAATTGAAAGAGAATTTGGTAAATATATTTAATTTTAAACATTTTCTATATTATATTTGCATATATAATATTAGCAATAATTTCTTATGCTTATTTATTAAAACGCTTTTGTTTGGTTTCATAACTTGGAATACTTTGGTGGTACTTGGCAGTGTTGTTGCAAACTGTTCTTCTTTTTTCAAGTTTGCTATTGGTTCATGAAATATCCATTGAAATTTTGAAATAAATTTTGGATTCTTAATCTCTCTTCTATAAAGAAGACGAACATGAGTGAAGAGAATGAAAAAAGAAAAAAGCTGCGTTGAGAGCGGTTTTTTTTTTTTTTGTTTTTTTTTTTTCAGTTTAAATATGCTTCTCACTCAATGTCACTTCTCGAAAATTTAACATTAAACACATTGGTTCACTAGTGTATGTTGCTCAACAAGTCTTATGTAAAAGTGGTTCATTTCTAGGTTTAATTTAGCTATAAATTTAAGTATTTCAAAACACACCCCATCACATGCATTAATATTTAAGTGAAATTAAATGATTGAACCACAGTTTATGTATATGTATATAAGCGTGTATGCGTGAGAAGGTATATTCAAACATACACATATATATATATATATATATATATATAAATATATATGGATAATAATATCTATAAATATATACACATATATATATATACACACATATTAAATATATATATATATATATATATATATATATATACGTATACATATACATCAAATTTATTCATTTGATTAAATTATTTTACCATGAACCATTTTGAGAGTTATGAACCAAAACAAAAGTTGTGTTAGTTATTTTACAGTTAAATAAACTTTTAAAAAGTTTTTTTTTTTTTTTTAAATTTGAGATTTTATACGTACAAAATACAAATAGGAATTTTTAAAATTTGATTAAGTTAGTTGTGCGAAGCGTCGGTTAGATAGATGTTTATAAATATTAATTGGGTTTCTATTTATTGTTATTGAAACCAATATGTGGTTTCGTTAATCTCTCTTATAACCGGCAAATGTTCTCAGAGAGATTGTTTAGCATCCGTATCAAAACAGCATCACGGAAGGACATTTGTGATACGGTGTTTTAACCGCATACAAAAACCTTCCCGCTTTTTTAAACTTGCATTGATATCTTTTTCTTTTTCTCTGTTTCTTTTTTCCCTCCTCTTTCCAAAAAATATATTTTTTTCTTTTCTAGAACATATAGCAGCTGCACCATCAGTATTTCGCAGTTATCTTATCTCATCAAATCAATATCAATCCAATAGAAAATCATTCGACTCCAGAATTGGAGGTTTTTATCCTCCATCTTCGTCGTCTTCGTTTGAGCAGGGCTCTCTTACCCCGACTTCATCAACAGAAGCTCGTAAGAGTTTGAAAAAACCTTTAACTAAGAAGCGCGTATTATGTAGCAGTCAGAATGATCTCTCTAAGAAGGAAACAAAGCATCCATGTGCCATTAAATCATTACAGCGCAGGATAGTCAATAGAGAAGGTACACCGGTACTGGATGAAATTGACGATTATTATTCGGCTCCCGAAAGTGGTTATGCAAATGATCCGAAATTGAGAAGACGTTGCGTGGTGGTGATTGAGCAAAGTGCGGAGATGCGTCGAGGAGAGATAGCCTATTATAATGAGCTTTTAGAGCGCCAAAGGACTATGTTGAAAAAAAATGCTTTGAAAAAGCAAATGGAGAAGAAACAGCAAATGGCAAAAAATTCAAGAATTGGGGAAAAAAATAAAGAAATCCATAAGAGTAACGTCTCGGCGAACATTATTGAACATGAACATGGGGTAGTGAATGTAAGCAGTCAAGAAGCACTTTATTTACCAGTATCTTTGGCAAAAGCGGTAAAGGATATAGTACCCGAAGGCTCAGAAAAACCTGAAAAAACTCAAAATAAAGAAAGTAACTCGACACATGCTATAACAAATGATACTGCGGATGAAGTAGAACTTAGTAAAGAATGGACTAAACAAACTGGAGGTCTTTTGACCGCTGCAGAGTTTCCAGAACAAGCTGTTATTTTACCCGCTCTTAACACGTTGGATAGGGAACAATCAACCGCGGAAATAACTGCTGAGATTCATAAACATGAAGAAGAAAATAACCAGAGTAAAGTAACAGAGTTATCAACTGAATTGGAACTTCTTGCTGGTCTAGCAGATTTTCTACCACCCGTTAGTTCCCCAACACATTCAGGACAATTACCCGTTAGTCAGTCTCTTGAAAGCCTTTTGGATGCACAAATGGATGGGCCGGTAGTGCCGTCGAATAATGTAAAAGAAAACGGAGAAGCTGATGCACCTTTATTAGGATCACTGCTGCCATTATCGTTAACGCAATGTGAAACTCCAGAAGAAACTATTGAGAAGATCTTGAAAGAGGCGGTTGGAAATGTTCTTGAAATGGGTGACGTATCACAAGAAGATAAGTTGGCGGAAACTTCAATTGAATTGAATTCTATGATGAACTTAGAAAAGGTAAAGGAGCCAGTAATTAAACAAATCGAACGTGACCAGCATGCTAAAGAAACACTGCAGGTAATGAATAAAAGCCAATTAATTGAAAATAATTCCGAGCCGATTGAATTGGGTTCTAGAACGGAGGAAGTGCAAATTACACACAATGAGACTAACGTTACATCTGGTAATGTAATAAAGTCCACCTTTGATGTAGGAACTGATTCTCTAGTTAGTGTCAATTTCCTCACTGTAGACGAAAATGACAAATCTACTAAATTATTGCCACCTAAACATGCTATCCAGAGTCCGATACGTAATTTAAACGATTCCGAATGTTTCGAAACTTGTATTGAATCGCATGTTTTAGATGATGCTGCATCGAAGCCAGTGAACAATCCTGAAATTAATAAAAAACTAAGTGATGATGGTAAATCTCCTTCAAATGCATTTATTTCGCCAATTTTTGCCACAAAATCTTTGAAAATACGAGTTAAGCGTACTAACTTTCAAAAGCAGATTGCTGAATGGAAAATTGAGTCTGTGGACCATCAGAACTCTGCGGAATCTGCCGTCATTAAATTGACTGAGAGCGAGAATAAAAAGCCAACAGAACCAGTTAAAAGTATTTTAAAATCACCGCTCAAGGAGGATGATAATTTAGGACGTAAAGTAAGATTTGATGAATCATGTGAGAAGTACAGCAACGAAAAATCGGGCAATTCTCAAAAGTATCCAAAAACGAAGTTTACGAGAAAATTGTTAGAAGCTACGAATAGTCGCCAGACCACCAATACTGCGGCAGCATTGGAACCGTCAGTAGATGTCAGAAAATCAAAGAAGAAGAAAATTAAAAAATTAAACGAGAACACTTTAAGGGCAGCTGAGACAATTATAATGTTCAGTAATATGAGTGCTGAATTGGCGCTAGCGGAACCGCCAACTTTGGAAGTGACGGAAAAATCGCAGAAAAAATTTCAAGAAAAGGAAGATGAATTAAACTCATTGCAAAATCACACGGATACTAGCCTTTTTGCCGAAATGCTAGAATCATCTATTAAGGAGCGTGTGTTGGAAACAGCTGGTATATTAAGCACAGAAGCGACAATAAGTATAACGCCACCTGTATCTACTACTACTCCAACTATAGCAACTGTAAAGCCCGCGCGTTTGTCTAAAAGTACTGAACCCGCTTTGTCCGTGCCTACATTGGAATCTGAAAGCGCTGTTGAACAGTATACTGCAGACATATTGCCTGAGTACGATGAGGCCGCAGCTAATAGCGAACTCTTGTTAGATAGTACCGAGGCCTTGAGAAGTTTGTCTCACAAAAGCAAAAAGATACCCAAGAAAACACCCACACCACCAGAGCCCCCAGATGGAAAATGCAAGCAAGACAGCAATGGTTATGGGGTAGACGGGGTGGCAGACGGTACTGATGTCGACGATGTACATGTATTTCAGGAAGAGCTTTTGCCTATACCTTCTGTGAATGAACACATTTTAGACGATTTAGTCAATGGAAGACCGCCATTGGGCTCAGGTGCTCCAATACGTGACGAATACATGCGCATTGAGGCAACAGCTACCGTCCCAGCGAATTTATTTAACGATGAAAGTCGTGATGTACCCACACCGATACCCACAGCGCAGAACAACCAAAACAACGAGACGATAGCGGATTCATCCGATCATGAAGTATCTTCAACTCAAGAAACTTTCGATATGCCCACCAAAAGATGCCATAGTCGTTCCAACTCTACATTAGATCTTAACGTAAACAATGGTAACAATTTGAATTTGTCAATCAATAAGACAAGCCCGAGCAGTAAATGCTTAGAACCAATGGATTCGTTAAGTCTAATCGGAACTGCCCCATTGTTGCTGCAAAATAATCAGGTCGACACCACGCATCATTTACCTAAAAACTGTTCTTTGGCTAAGCGGCGAATGCGTAAATCATCTACCCACGATGGTATAATGCAAAATGAAATAGCCGCTAATACCCCGTTTGGAAAGCGGCGCAAAACGTTGTGCCCCGAACCGAATGCGGAAAGTGGATTAAACGGTATGACTGACGTTGATAATGTAGGTGCTGTCATAGATGTCGTAGGAAGTGGAAACGAAAGCGCAGGTAACGGAGGAGGGACTTCACCTAGTACCACTACTTTTGCAGAGGAAATTGTACCATCCCAAGTGATGCGTAAGCGTAGCACGAAAAATTCAAAGGAACACCATCATAACAAGAAAAAATCAAAAGCTAATCACTCCTCCAATGATTCTAAAATTAAAACCGATACTCCTGTTATAAATGGAGACAATCCACAGCAGTCTCTACCCGTGACAATACCAATTGGTAAGATTAAGCGGACATTGTCACCTAGTAGAACACCCACCCCGCCACGCAATAACACTAGTCATCAGGCTGGTATTAAGCCACCCAGCAACAATAACAAAGAAAAGCGTTCTGAATGTGATAGCCCGGCGGAACAAAAAAGTGTAAAGCAACACAAGTCCACCAGTAGCGATAAGCTACAGAGAGAAAAATCCAGTGATGGAAGATATTCAAAATCGTCTTCATCGTCCATTTCTTCGTCCCCTCCCTCCTCTTCTAAATCAGTTTCAAGCCATCGATCATCTTCCCACTCTAGCTCTTTCGCCACATTCTCGAATTCCGACTCCTCACACACAGCGAATACAAAAACCAGCGGTGGATGCGGTGGTCTTTTATCACACGCCACGACTCAATCAGCAACAACCATAGCAGACCCAATCAAAACGAAACCACCGCCCACTTCGTCTGGCAACCAAGTGCGCAAAAAACATAAGCACAACAATTAGTGGCTTGAGTTCTCGCGTTTGCGCAATTGTTGCGTACCGCTTAAGAAGAGGTTGCTCATCAACTATAAAGG
Organism: Glossina fuscipes; assembly: GCF_014805625.2. NCBI lineage: Eukaryota > Metazoa > Arthropoda > Insecta > Diptera > Glossinidae > Glossina > Glossina fuscipes. Next base: position 49,633,742 of record NW_023998415.1, on the reverse strand, counting down.
TAGTTCTCTTTTGTGTAGTAGTTTAATTTTTTTTTTCTAATTTTCTTTCCGCAAATATAGGTTTTATTAGATAATAATTATTACATCTTAAAAAATTTTAAGAATTAGTAAAAGATAATGAATTCAAGTACTTTTAAAGACCCCCCCCCCCCCCCAAAAAAAAAAAAAAAAAAAAAAAAAAAGAGACACACACACACACATACATGCAAACACACATACACACACTCATACACACACACAACGATTACGATTTTATGTTTTGATACCCACCACCCAATGACGCGGGGGGTGTACCGATTTGGTCATTTTGATCGTACACTTGGATATCCGTAATGCAGATGGCCTTAAGGCGTAACTTTCTTAATTTGACTTAGCTGCGTCTGTTTGTCTGCGGAACTCACAAAGTCGCAAATATTAGGTTTTTAAGGTTGTACAATAAATACTTTAAGTATTTAAAATTTTTTTTTTTTTTATCTCTGTAACCTATCATAAATATTATTAGTGGCTTTAATGTTGTTTCAATTTTTTCGAAAACAATTTATAGAAACAAAAAAAAAATAAATTAATTTTAATTGAATTTATAAAAAATTACAATGCACGCCCTTCCCTTCTTCTCCTTCTGTCGCCATCTGACATATGCCATTTTTCGTTATATAAGCTATAAATCATTTATAGCAAAGATATGGTCGGTCACCCGGAAGATGCAGAAGAATTTGTGATCATTCTCAGCTAACAGGTCGCAATTACAACACATGCGTATTATACTCGTCGCTTAATCCTTAAAAAAATTTAAATGTAATCTAAATTAATTCCTCGGTTATTTTATAAATAGTAAATATAAATGAATAAAAATTGTAATAGTTTTACAATTTTTTGCAAACTATATAAAAGACTTTTATGCCAATATTTTAATGATTCCGTTGTTAGGCATTTTTAAGCCGTTGTTTTTAAATCCGCAACGTTTCCCCGCCTTCATTGACGATCGTTGTTAAACCGAAAAAGAGCAAAGTTTTGTAAAAAATTAGAAAGCCTTGATTTCGTTGATTTCGCTGATTTCAATTAATTAATTCAACAACTGTGTAATAAAGGTTTTTCTCTGACAGAAGTCAAATAGTAGTAGGCGTCTCTGTAGACTTCTTAGACTTGGCAGATAGAGATACTTGTATGCGCCAATTGCCCGTACGCTATATACTTGCTCTGCTTTTTTATTTCATTTTGCTGCATTTGCTGCAGACAGTCACTCACTCACTCGCTCGGAAACTTGTCACCTATATGTTTAATCGGACTTAATTATTTATTATCTCTTAAAAGTGCCGGTTAGTTACACTCAAAGGGCTAAAACAAAAACCTTCAATAAAAAGACGTCAACTCGGTAACAAATGGCTTTTGTCATCTATAACCTAGAACAATTTTCATCGATTCGGTTTGAAGAATATATATATATATAACATGTATAGAGATTGGACATGGTAAAGCAGGACCCTCACACATCTTCTCGATAGCTTTCACGATTACTTTGTACTACAGCGTATGCAATAATGTTGAAATCGATGCATTAAATGCTAAGTGGTGGGTGTCCAAGGTTCGCTTTGAAGCGAATGTAGCTTTTTTGTTCATACGTAAAAATATGTAAAGTATAGAATTAAACATTTAATATTATATGATATAAATATATTTTGAAGTTGAGAGAGGGTAGCGCTCAGACCCAAAGGTAGTAGTAGAGGGCAGGTGCAGGCATTTTTTTTTTTTTTTTTTTTTTTTTGTACCTTCTTCTATTATTCCTTTTAAAACCATTTAATTATATACATTTTTACTTTAATTTTTATTTGTTTTTTTTAAATCTTTATTTGTGTTTTGTTTTTAATATAATAAAAATTTCTTACACGTAATATATAATATAATTATTAATATTTAAAATTACGACTTTGAAAGTGAATGAATGGATGCATCAATCAATAAATAACTATGTACAAATCAATAAATACATCCATGCATTCATACACGTACATACATACATATTATTTTATGTTTTAAAAAGATTTAACTATATACATATAATTCTTATACATCTACAACAAACATTTAAAAGAAGATTTACGTAACGGTAACGATGAAATTATATCAAACAAGCAGCAACAACAACAAGAAAAATGTTTGTGCTATCAAGTAATAATAATAATAAAGAAATGTATTTGCAACACAACAAAAAATCGAATTCTTTTTATTTATTATTTATTTCTTCTCTCTATAGAAGAGAATTAAGAAAAAGATGATAATTTTTTCTGTTCAAAATAAAAATTAAGACGAACCAAATTACTTGGGCCTGAATGCTTTAAGCGCTGCTTTTGCCAGTAACACAGTAAAGAATATCATCAACGATAAAAAGCCCGATGGCTAACACCAATAAAAGTTGATTACAAATTATTCTCGCTGCCTTTGGTTGATTAAAAAAGTTATTCGCTTCATCGCTGCAGTATGGGCTGTTTTGATATGGAAGTTATTTGTGTATATATATATATATGCACGTATATATAAGCATATATATACGCATATAAGCATATATATAAGCATATATATAAGCATATATATACATGTATATATTTGCATACATATATGTATATATACATATTAAGGTATATTGAATGCTGGGAGCAATAAAATTTATGCTCTGTCTATCTCTCTCTCTCTCTCTCTCTCTCTCTATTTCTTTCTCTTTCTCCACCTCTCTCTTGCGTTTATAAAATCTTCGGCCGACAAAATGAATGTGCGGTCCATTGGTTCTTTTCTTATGAGTTATGGTAGTAACAATAAAAAGAAATAAAAAAAAACCTAAATTAATAAAGTTTGTTAACTATATATATACGTATATATATATATATATATATATATATTTCTTTTTGTATTAAGTATAATATTGCGCGGCCTATATTAATTTTGTCTCTTAGTGCCGTCCAATAAAAATGAGAAATTGGGATAACAATGCTTTTATTGCGTCTACGTAACGTTCCGTAGCGAAATCTGGAAAGATGTCGTCTACATTAGGTTATGTGAAAGTGCGAACATTTAATGAAACGATTCCGTGATATTTTTGAAACATGAACTTTAATTCTATTTTGAACATTTCGATGCATTTTCGAAAAGGTAAAGACACGATTAAAAAGAGCTTGCAAACTTTTGCGCATCGATTTCGATCTCGAGATTACTTTGAGCTTATGAAGTACAAGAGTTCAATCAATACAATTCTAATCGATACTTGACAAATACAGACACAATTATTGTCGACACTTACTAATCAATTTAGAAGCTTGCCTGCCTAAATGCTTGTTTTTGAAATTTGTTGGACTTTCGCTACGAATTTTGTACATACACGCAACATGTTTGAATTTATAAAAATTTTTATGTATTATTTATATTGAAATGTCCTATCTATATTGTATTCGAAATATGTATAATGCTTGTACTATATATAATAATTAACAATTAATTGCATTAACAATATGATCAGTTTGTATAAAGAACGAAAGCAATTGTAATAAAATTATTATGTTTGTAGAAATTTCTTGGTTAAAAAAATGTTAAAATTAAGCAACCAAAAATTCAAAATTATAAAAACAATCATTAATCGTTAATCATAATAATATGTATAGAAGTATAGAAGCATGCATCGGAGACCGCAAAATGTGTATTCTCGAATAGCGTCAATGCTCATGAATCAATTTGCACATATCTGAGACCTTCTCGAATTTGTTAAATTTTTTTTTTTAAATACTCGTCAAATTAAATTTAAAAAATATTCTTAATCGTTACCAAAAATTGGTAAATTTCGACATTTTCTCTTAGCTCTTAACCCTTAGCAGTGTGTTGTGTATAGATTTAGTTTGAATCCTAAATTTCTTCTTAGTTGAAACGGACCAAGGCTTCATTCGATTCCAATTCAAAAAAAAAAAAAAAAATCCTATATAAGCAAGGTGAAGTATAATAGTAGTAGTGTTCCTTCTTTTTTTATTTTTTAATTTTCAAAATACGTATAATATGCTGAATAGTATCGATGTAGTCATTGGAGTGAGTGGATTTTCGCTCAAGTATTGAACACAAGCCAGTGGTGATTGGGTATAAATGAATCCAACTCACCCCCAACGTAATTTTGTGCAATTTTTTTTTTTTTTTTTTTTTTTTTTTTTAAATTAAATCCTATTCTTATATATTCTATTAATATTCTACTCTCTATTATCACAGCTTATATAGGTTAGATAACAGTTTGATTATTTCAAAAATAATTAAAATCAAAAAAAATTTTTACTATACTTTATTTCTTGTATATGAAATCATTCGCTCTTTAATGCATACATTACTATGCAAATGCAAGCGAGCGCACGTATGCAAAATCTCATTGTACATGCGTATCAGTCTAATTTTTTATGTTCACTGTATATGCTAAAGGAAAGGTACATATGTGTGTTTATTATTTAATATGATGACTTCTAATCGGCACATAAGGCAAATTAGGCAAGAAGAATTTATTATTATGGAGATCAATTGAAAGGCCTTAAAAGTAATTGTGAGCTACAAAGCTGAACAAGTTAATTTGTTCAATAACCAAGTGTCGCTCATCGATTCAAGGAGATGGAGGTCAGTAATGACTCACCGATCGGATCGCAAGCAACTACTTAATCTCAGCCATGAAGTTTGGGAAATTGCTTTTCAGTTGCATCTTCCAAAAACCTCTTCGGGTTTGTGCGTTCTTTTTCTCAGTTTTTATGCGTTTGCGGTACGGTTTACTTTTTCCTTTTCGGAAATGAAAAATAATTATTTGCATCAAAAATGCACTTATATTCTCGCTTACTTCGTAGCTGAATGAATATTTTCTTAAAATATCGGCACGCTTGGTCTCTCCCATTCTAGATAGATTTTTCGACGAATGGAAGAACAAAACCCACGACTAATATCTCTAGAACGCTACAAATGGAAACGCGGGCAGACAGAGAGCAGCGAAAAACAAGCCAGCAAGCAAGAGAAAAATAAGCCACAGAGTTGTTATTTATGATTCATATCAGTCATTCTTGATTTGCGCCCAAAAGCGTCCCCGCTTAGTGTTCAAATCAAAATTTCGCTGCGTTGTGCATTAGGTATGCGAATATGAATGTAGACAAAAACCTGTCTGGGTATATACGAGCGAAATATAATTTTTTTTTTTTTTTTTTAATGAAAGCATAACAATTAGTATATCTAGGTGGCGGGAAGCTATGAGAAAGAAATATTTCAAAATTCCTCCTTTAATAAATATCTAATTACATTTAACAAACAATAAGTTTACTTCCTGACACTTTTATCATATTCATTTTTGTTTTTTTTTATTATATTTCTATTCTACAGGCATTACGTGTAAACGTTACGTCAAGGTGTTAAAAACGGAATGACACAAATATTGAATCACCTTTAACGATCGGAACAGTAAAATAAAGCACAATATAATAGTTATTTTTCTCTTCGTTGTTTTTGCCTTTAAACTCTGCTTTTAGTTCCTTTACCTCACGCATTCAAGAGATTTGAAGTACTCCTGATCGAGAGCAATCTACTACACGGTGTCTTCGTTTCATATTCACATATATAGAAATTAATTGGAGTTTATTAAGAGTAAAAACATTTTTTATCATTCTTTTTTTTAAATCTATTATTACGTTATTTAAGCTATAAAATTCTTTACTATTATACTTTAAATCATAATTAATGCATTTTAATGTTAGTTCTCATGATCGATCCCATTGCATACGTGGAATGTGGATCTCTTTTTTTTTTCGTAGAATTAAGACTGTAAATGATGGAACTTACTAAGCCAACGTCTCAAATTAATAGTTATTGATACGTTTATTATTATATCACTGGTCAGTTTTTCCAATTCATCTTCCGCTTTATTTGGATCTATAACCGTATATGTAGGTTTAAAAGTTTACAAATTGCATACGTTAAATTAAAGAACGAATGGAATTAAAAAAATTCCCTAAATAAAATAATTTGATTTTATTGTTCTTGACAATGTTGCCGTTCACTCTCTAAGCGACAACAAACGAACCTTTACATTTTCGCTTTTTACTTTCTTTTGGCAGGCGAACTTAGATTCTTGTGCATTTGCAACTTTTTATAATTTCGGTCATCGAGAAAATCAAAGTTTTTCTTTCTTCTTCGATGTCTAACACATTGATGAACGTTTGTATGCGGTCCATAAACACCTTGTCGTCGAATTTTAATCTCCACATAATTGATGGTACTGTAAATATCATATATATATGATTTCTGAGCATAATTAAGGACGATATCTCGCGGAATATTCATATTCTAAATTAAACAAATGACTGTCCAAAACCAAAAGTGACTATATCGTAAGCATCGTATATAAAGATTTTCGATTTCGAGACATAAAGAGGTTCTAATGTTTTTTCCGCATAGAAATTTGACAAAATTGTCGAAGCATAAATTTATAGTAAAATTTAATTATTTAAGTATTAATTATATAATATATTCAAGTATATTACTGTATATTCAAGTACATCAAGCCAATGAAGTTCGATTAGATGTTCCATGTTTATAACACAGAGAATTACACATCGTAAATATCCAAGAGGCTTAATAGCGGAAACGATTTGACTATATCTGTCTGCTTGCTGTCGTCACGAGTACAACATGAAATATTATCCAAAAGAACAACATTTTCGTTCTGTCAAATGAAGCTCAGAAATTGGCAAATCCGTCCACAGTTCGCACAAGACTTAATATAAAATTATTATATAGGATCCAGAGTATCAATGTGTATTTCATTTTTCTTCTTTTTAAATTTAAAGTCAAATATTTTTTTTAAATGGATTTTTTTTTTATATCTTGCAATTAATATATATATATAATATTATTAATAGTTATAATAACTTACTGAAAACCTCCGGGCTGCATAGTAAGTTGGTAATGATCCAAATCGAAAGGTAGTTCCATTCTTGTTTTTAGTATTATTATATATATGCCAAATGCATATTTTGTTATTAATGGATATTTTAGATTATCAAATTCCACCAAAAAAACTATTTTATTTATATTCTGTAAATACTGATACAGCTGAGCAATATGGTACGGAAAGAAAAGATAAATAAAAAAAAGTCTCCAAATTTAATAAATTTATTGTAGATTATTAACAAAAAACCTAAACAGAAGCGTGTAGAAATCTAACATTAATTTTCTAAGAGCAAACGATTGAATCGATTTTAGTTTAATATGAATTTTTTTTGCTAGTTTTTCCGAGTGTGTATAATTTTAAGTTTTTATAATCTTTTCTTTCTTTAGCAAAAACTTGAGCAAGAAAAATATTCCGTCTAATTTTTTGAAATCCATTTTTAATGTGAAACTTAATATAACACATTCTCTTATTGCATTTATTAAGTTGAATGTTTTTATAAATCAATATATTTTTGAATAATTCAAGTAGATCGTATCATAGATCGTATTAAAAACAAAGAATTGTGAATTGTTCAATTAATTAATTAAAGTTTTATTTGCTATTTTATGTTTCGTCTTCATATGAGAAGTTAAGCCAGGTGATTGATTGAAAGCCGCTCCACAAATATTACACTTGTGCTCACGTAAATTTAAATGAATTTTCATGTGGGCACTTAATCGTTTTTTAGTTTTAAAAGTGGCCGGACATCTTGTACAATGTACCGCACGTTCTTCACTATGCATAACCTTGTGCTCACGCAAATGACAGCCATCGAAAAAGCTTTTATTACATATATCACACGTATAGGTACGTTTATTTTCATGACGCTGAAGGTGACCGTTAAATTCACTTGACGTTACAAACGATTTACCACAGAACATGCATAAGTATGAACGTTCACCAGTGTGACGACGATCGTGTAGTTTCAATTCCATGCGAGTATAGAACTTTTTTGGACATTTTGGGCACGCGTGTTCTTTTTGACCGCTATGACGTATAACATGACGTTGAAGAACGTACTTATCCTTAAACGCGGCACCGCACAATTCGCACTTGTGCTCACGCGGCTGATCAAATACTTTACGCGGTCGACCACTACGAAATTTAACCTGGATTTTACAAACACGTTGTTTTTTCGGTGAATTCAAAATTTCATTAATCAAAGGGTTGCTTGTTTGCGACGCAGTCGCCGATTCTAGTACGGTGAACACCTTTACAAATAAATGCTTTGAATAAAACTACAATAACTCTTGTTAATATTGCAAGAACTACCTGCGATTTTATAGTTTCCGTGCGAGTTTTGTCGTTTACTATGGACGACTTATCTGACATATCCTCAACAATTGCCGCCGAAATATTTTCATCATCATTTTTTAAATAAACGATATCATCGTCACACACTCCGTCAGCGTATACTTCATCATCACACATTTCATCGACAAATTCTTCGCTGGCATACACTTCCTCATCGTACTCTTCAGCATCGCATTCTTCATCAATGCACTCATCATCATCACCATACTCTCCATCCAGTTGATAATCAATTTTTTGCATTTTGATTTCAGTGTAATGTTCGGATAAATGCTTTATTAATTGGTCAGGTGTTCCGAAGATTTCTTTGCATTTGGAACAATGAAATGATAAAAATCGTTCATCATTTATAAATATAACACCGCAGAGATTTTTATTATCCATTCGAGCCACTTTGATTGACGCTGAACAGTTTCCTTTTTTTCCTCTTCTTTTTTTTTAAGAATTAAGAATTATATGACTAGTGTGACCAGATCAAAAATTTTTTAATTTTAGATATTGGTTATTAAGAGATGTTTTAAAGCAATATTAAATATTGTATTGCTGATCTTTGGGTCCGTGCTATAAAGAACTCGCAGCGGCAATTCAATTTTATATGAAACTAAGACCGATCTGTATAAGTTTTTCGCAATTTGTAAATAATGCCAACCTTTACAGATAAAAACAACATGGAAGTAATGACCAAAAAAAAGCGGTAAAGAGGAGGTAAAAAGAAAATTCATAAAAGACTTGAAAAAATTTGTGAAGAAAAAACTGGAATAAAAGAGTAGAGAAAGGCGGAAAAAAATGTAGTGACTTACATATCAAAGTTCATCTTCTTTTATTTTTTCTGCTTTAACAAGCAAAACGAGGTTTTCTATATAGAAGGAGGCGAAAATATCTTATGATTAGCTCTTCCACATAAAAAATCGTTCCATTAAATTGAAATTGCAATTTTGTTGGCTGTTTCTTCCTAAATTTGGCAAATTACTTAGGGAAGTGCCACCGTCTTCGTAAATACGATTGGTATTTGTAAAAGATAGTGTATAGAAAATAGGTTAAAGGAAGATTATTCATAAAATGCTCTAAGAAAAAAGTGCTACTGAATTTATACAGTACTGATATTTCTAGCTTGGCTTCATTGTCGCAAATATCATTTTTTTAATATTAAATTAGAAATAGATAAAAAATAGTTTAAGGAAATTTTGTTTTTCTTAATAAAAATAACCTTTACTACGTAAGTATATATATGCCTTATGTATATATATCTTCTTCTTCGTTGTTTTAGTTTTCTTTCCACGAGTTTTTTGATATCTTCCGCAGTAAATTTTTTTTATAATAATGAAAGCTTTTTGTTTACTATCCGCATGATTGTTTTCATGAATAATGCAAAAACTTAGCATCACTTACAAGCTCTGAGTAAGTTACATATATATATACATATGTTTGTTAATTGTGGCTTTGGCTATCGATAAACTTACTATCAATCCGTGTCGTTGACGCCATTTTCTTGTTGATATCTGACTCAAAATATTTATTAATGTTTATATTCATTTTTCTTCTTCTCTTACTATGCAAACCATATGTTGCTTATTTTTATTTACATTAATTTTCTTCTTCTTACTTTCTACGCCATATGTGCAACAAAAAAAGTAAAAGTCAAACACTTTTAGATAGTTAGTGGGCAAGTCAAGCAAGGAAAGATTTTTTCTGTTTACAGTTTGCAATTCGAAATTACAAATCTTGGAAATGTTGGATAAGGTTAAGCATATTATATTGGTATTATCTGGTAAAGGTGGTGTTGGCAAATCTACAGTAAGTACTCAAACAGCTTTGGCTCTACGGGAAAATGGATTAAAGGTAATTACGACTTCATAAATCTTAGAATCACAATTTTTTCTCAACGTTGCATTTTTAGGTAGGCCTGCTTGATATAGACTTATGTGGCCCTTCAGTACCATATTTGCTAGGATTGGAGCAATGCGAAATTTATCAGTGCGAAGATGGCTGGGTGCCTATCTATACAGATGCAAGTAAAACATTGGCCGTTATGTCCATTGGATTTTTGTTAAAAAATCGTAACGATCCAATTATATGGAGGGGTCCCAAGAAAACCATGATGATCAAAACATTCCTAAATGATGTAAAATGGGACGACTTGGATTATCTAATTATAGATACACCACCCGGTACATCAGATGAGCACATAACAGTAATGGAATGTATGCGAGATGTGCGTTGCGATGGTGCTATTATTGTCACCACGCCCCAGGGCGTTGCTTTGGATGACGTACGTAAAGAGTTAACATTTTGCAAAAAGACGGGGATACGTATATTAGGTATATTGGAAAATATGAGTGGGTATGTATGTGTTAAGTAGTATTCGACGCTTTAAGTAACAATTTTTTGTTTTAAGATTTGTGTGTCCATCCTGTTCAAATTGTACTAATATCTTCTCGTCAAACGGTGGGGCTGAATTAGCAAAATTGGCTGGCGTTCCTCATTTAGGTACTGTGCCTATCGATCCACGAATGGGAGTTTTAACCGGTACAACTTCTTCAGTTCTCAAAGAGATTCCAGAATCAAATACAGCTACAACTTTTAAAAACTTGATTCAAAAAATTGTGGTTTAATGTAACATTTATAAATTTTATAAATGCCAAGTTTTTTGATCGCCAAAAAATACGTACCAGGGATTCCAAAAAGTCAATGCATTTTTGTTAAAAATTAAAATATGCTGTTTGTTTGCCTATTAGTGATTGTCTTTCGAATTTCAAAGCTACAAAGCTGAAGTCCGCCGAAGAAAGTTTGAATGATTCATCCAAAATGGGCAGATAATTTTTAGGAAAATACATAAAAGGGAAAATCTCCAGGATTCGTCACTAATTTACAGAGTATAGTAAATGTTGAATCGAAAGTTTAGTATTCGCTTCAAAGGTATTCTCGATTTGCTAATAAAAGTTGCGCAATTTTTAAATAGTTACAAGGAAATTGTTATAGTGGGTATTAAATTAATTATTTTATGTTAACTTCGTTATAATCGGTCCAGCAACAAAGATGTTAACTTAAAGTGCCATCTATCAAAACCTAGTGACACTTCAAAATTTCTTGAGATGGAGTAAGTTTTATATGCAAGTTCCACTTGAACCGAATGAATTGTTTCGTTCATGCGTGTACAACGCACATTCATTTCATTGATCCAGATCATTAATATATGGATTAAATATATTGTCGCGGTAATTGCATTTGATAATATAAGTTCACATTAAAGCCATTTGTGATGGTGGTGAAATCAAAATTTTGCAGTATGTTAGGAAACTAGTAAAAGCGAACAAAGAAATTAAGGTGCGTTACGCAAGTCGCGAGTAACGAAACGATTAATAAAAATTTAGTATGTAAACAGTATTAAAAAAATTCACCGCGAAATTCAGTGAATAAGAGGATTAACAGAAATATCCGAATAAGGTCTGGTGTTCGTTTAAAGATTTATACGCAAACGATTTGTTCCTTTGGGAAAGTTGAAATTTTATATTTGAAGAGGGAAGTCGAAAGCTAGATGTGAAAGTTTGAAAAGAAGTTTCGTTCGAACGTTATAACGCTGTAAACAAATTGTAGGATATTTTCCGAGAAAAAAAGAAGAAGCAAGAATGCTACAGTCGGATAACGTCAGTCTTTACTTATCCTACGCCACTTCGCTTAATTAATATTACACCAGAATTATACATTATTTTTATGTAAATGTATAATTTTCGTGAAAGCCCTTATATTGGATGATACTCAGACGACCAGTTGGTCCAAATTTAGTAAATTTAATTTATTTGTCAAAGATTTTATTATTTTTCAATTGCTCCTACAAAATCAGGCTCGGTCGTTGTAGAATCGTTTGCTTTCATGAAAGACCCAACATATACAGTAGTGCGGTTTAAAAAATAGATCTATTTGATACACACTCTCTACATTTGATTTGCTTAGGACCAATTTTTCATCATAAAATATTAAAAATTGAACCTTTTTGTTTTGGTATACACATCTTCATTTTTCATTAGAACCCTCGCTGGTTATATAGCTTGGAACTCAAAAAATAGATCAAAGTTTTTCAAATTCGACAAGATTAATTTTTAAGCTAAATTATTATTATGCATGAATTTTCATCGAGAAGCATTGCCAATTAGGTGTTTATACAGTTTCCGTAGGAACGGTTATATGGCAAGGGATTCAAAAACTTACCTCGTCCGATCCAGAGTAATTGCACTAATTTAAAATGTCCAAATATTATTAAAGAGCGAGTTTTGTCGACATTTTTTCCTATAACAGCGTGCCAAAATATGACGTTATATGGGGAGAGGTCGGAAAGATACAACCTCTTTTCAATAGCATTCGTCCATGAACCAAAACACGTCACTATATTGAATTTCATCAAAATGTCACGAAACACTATCATCTCAAACAGACACAAAAATACATGGATGGACAGAGGGACAGACAGGCTTAGATCGATTCAGAATCAATTTGTCAATCGATCGGTATAATAAAAGGTGAGGCAATTTTAAGCCCCTTTGACTGGTACATGCGTCCTTGAACCGCAAATGGTGTAGGGTATAAAATGTGAGTCAAATTGATATATTTTGGTAGAAATATATATGTATAAAATGGCCGTAGTTTTATTTTTAACAAGTTCAGAGGATATTATTGGGCTAAACGACCATTCTTTACTTAATTCTTCACTTATGTTCGTCGTAAAATATCAACAAGTTTATGTAGCCTGCATATGACTTTCGGGTTATAAAAATAGCTCTATATTGTACATATGTAGAGAGTGCAGTAAATTTATAATATATTAAATTGCTATCCCGTACAAATTTCGCTCAGAAACTACCTACAAATAGCCTCTAACGATCTATTCATCCTTAGATTAGAATATATCATCAAAATATCAAGAAAATTGCTATGTATAGGTTAAAGGACAGAAATATGTGGGCAAACGTCAGATTAACTGATGGACAGACCAACAGATGAAAAGACGAACGGAATACCGCATAAACGTTGTCTGCATCTACAGAAGTTTAATGTATATAATAATATAAGTAGTGTAAGATCTAATAAGTTGTACGTGAACAATGCTTTCAGCACGAAGAAATTCGAATTGCCTGATTCGGACTTTTTATTCTTTATCTCACTCACGGGTAAAGTCTAAAGAGTAATGTATAAACCTTGAATTGTTATTTACCTCTCTTAGCGGAATCGAGACATACAAATGAAACATCAGTGAAAAGTTTTTTTTTTTTAAAAGTTTATTGTGTAACTTCTTTTTCATTCTATCATTTTCGGCTTTTCTTTTCCTTTTGCTTTTGTTGTATTATTTCTTGTGTTTAAATTTCTATAAAGTATATATATATAATAATAATATATATTTTGCATTTTTTTGTTGCTTCTCAGTTTATTTAATTATAATTTTAATGATTTTTTCTGCATTTTATTTGTTTTTATTCATTTATTTATTTATTTACTTTTGTGTACAATATAATTTTTTTTGTATATATAAAAAAAAAAAATTAATAATTTTTTTATTTATTTATTTTTTTTTTTTTTTTGATTTTAAGTAGTATTATTATTATATTCTTCTTTAATAATCGATAATTAATTAATTAATTCATACGTAATAGAGATTAAAAAAAAAAAAATTTTCATTAGCGTAAAATTGCGATGAATTGTTTCCTTTCTTTTTTTGCTTTATTTAATATAGGAAACAGAAAAAAAAAAAAAAAAAAAGTAATCAAATATATTGACAAAGTTTTTCTTTTTATTTTTTGTTTTTCTCTTGAACTTATGTATTGTTAAATGTACTTTTCGAAGAATTGATAGGTTTCTTTTGTAGGAGTAGGGATTTTGGGAATAGGAGGGAAAAGGGGTACCGAGTTTGTCTTGACATCTGGGCAGGCGGTGGATGAGCGTTACTTAATTAATGTGTTTATTTGTTTAGTGATATTGTTCAAGGATTTGGAAGCGGGATGTGGGGCAAGTGATATTTGAGCTTGCGTGTGAATAGATGTGTTTTTGTAATTGTTTTGTGTAAACTAAACTATATGTTGATATTATTTGTTTTGCTATTATAATTAATAATCATTAAACTATTTTACTTTCAAATTTAAATTATACTTTTCTCAAGGTTATTTTTAATTGTCGATTAGTAATTATTTAGTTTTCCATCATAATAATGAGAGTTCTTTTATTATTATTTTTGTATTCTTTTTATCGTTATTGTTATAAATGTATAATCTAAATAATAGTAATGATAATGATAATAATGATAATAATGATAATAATCATAATAATAATAATAATAATAATAATGATAATAATAATGATAATAATAATAATGATAATAATAATATCAGCTTGTATGTGTATGTGTACGGTATGTATGTAATAATCATAATAATAATTTATTGAATTGAATTTATAAGATTTTATAATAATTTATAATAATGAGCTGGTACAACTTTTCCACTTTATACGTATTTACAAGTAGAAAACGTTGACCAAGATAAAGTTTTACTTGTATTATTCGGTGTTTTGCTTTCATCCTTTTTGTATTTTTAAAAATTTTTTTTTGCTTGATTGCGACATACATTTATGTGCTTCTCAACTATTTTTAATAATATACTTACATTTTTTTAAAATTTATTAATATTATTAATTGTAAATAACATTATACACACCATCATCCCTTGTTCTTCCTTTGCTTCGGTTATATCATTCTAATCTCTCATTTAGTTTTCTTTTTCTTGCATTACTATCTTTCTTTCATTTTTTCCTTCATTCTTTCATTCTTCCTTTCTTTCTTTACCTTGTCATTATTATTAACCTGTCTTCATTATTATTTTATTGTTTTCTTGAATTCTGTTTATTGTGTGAGTGCATTTTTAAAATTTATTTAATATAAATAATGTTTTTTTTTTTTATATTTTTTTTATTTTTTCATTTAAACATTATATTTTCTTCTCTTCGACAATTTTTTATTTGTTAAATGTAAAATTCATTAAAGAGGGTGGGGATGCGGATGTGGATAAAGAATATTTAGGGTTTGATTTTTTTTT
The DNA here is from genome assembly GCF_014805625.2 of Glossina fuscipes. Taxonomy (NCBI): domain Eukaryota; kingdom Metazoa; phylum Arthropoda; class Insecta; order Diptera; family Glossinidae; genus Glossina; species Glossina fuscipes. The sequence continues at coordinate 49,618,376 of NW_023998415.1, read as the reverse complement.
TTTGTCTATTTTCCATTTAATAGTTAATTATAATTAATGCTATTTTCCCTATAGTTTTGCATCGTCTTCTATTATTATTATTATTATTATTATTACAATTTACTTATTTATTTTCTTGTTTCTTTTTTTTTCAAATAACTTTTACTTACACATGATATAAGTATTTTATTTTTAATAAATAAAGAAAAGCAAAACAAGTTCCAGTTTTCAAGGAAAAAAAAACAAAAAAAACCAAGCTTTTCATATGCAATGCAACAGTAATCATGAGAGCTAGCTGCACTTGTGAAGGTTTTTTCCCATTTTACAGAAAAAAATTTTCTCTTATATTATTTCATTTTTTTTATTTTCTACTTTCTAATCCCTCGTTTCTCGTTAAATTCCTATAGTGTATGCTTAAACGATCTATGGTGTTTTGTATAAAGAAATAATAAAATAGAATACAAGATACGAGGTGAGAATGCTATGCTCACTTACGTCCAATTAGACATTTTTCATCTGAATAACTGACTAAATTCCAATTCTCTCCTATCGTAGAGGATTAATTTTCTCACCAATCGAATTACGAGTGGAACAAATCGCTTCGCTCAAGCGCAGTAAGTGCGTATAATTGGTTTAATGAAGGTAACCTGGTAGGGAGGCGAACAATTGCACGAGTTCCATTAACGTGGATTATGTAATCTTCTCACTTCTTTATTTTGTATTCTTTTCTAATGATGAGGCGAAAAAAAAAATTAAACATTGATAGCAGTATTATATTATTATTTATATTTAAATGCTTGTAGTTCTAACAAATTATGGGGAAAATTTGCACAATATATTTGTTGTTGTTTTATTTTTTTTAATTTTTCATTTTTTAAGTTCGTTAAAGAACAGCTTAAAAAAAAAACAAAAAAAAAACCAACCGTACATTGTGCGAAATTAAATCAAAATAACCATTATGTTTTTTCTTCTTCTTTTATATATATATATATATATATGTATATATATATGTATATATATACATATATATATATACATATTTATTTTTTTTTTCTTTATCGTTTTTCTGCTACTATTTTTGAATGTGTGTGTATAGAAATCTATTATTAATAATAGTTAGTATAATGTAGTGTTAGAGTCTAAGCTAAATTTATAAAACTGTATTTTTTTCTTTCGCGCAGTTCATTTTTTCTTTTCTTTTTTTATTTTTATTTTCGTTAATTATAATTATTTCATTTTATTTTAATATATTTTTGGTTTTTTCATTTTTATTTGTATAATGTAAACCCTATGAATGTAAGTAATGTAATTGCAAACTATCCCTTGCCTTTATTTTGTTGTTGTAGGTTTGTATATTTTTATTTATTAAATTAATTTTTTTTTTCAATTTATGTTCAGTTTAAACTGTAAATGTGTTGTATACGCTTAATATGAATGAAAGAAATGTATGAAAAATGTTTTATTGAAAATTATTTTGTATTAATTTCTCAAAGAAAAAGAAAAAAAAAAGAAACAAAATACATGAGAAAGCGCTTTTTTTTAATTTTTTTTTTTTTTCATTTTAATCTGAACCCAGGGAACAAAAAAGAATTTCACTAAATTTGCCTTTTCTTCTTCTTATTTATTTATTTTTTTCTTGTTTTTTGTAAGCATATATATATATATATATATATATATATATATATGTATTTTTTTTTGTTTTTTGAATATTGAATGATTTATCTCCGGTTCCTAAATTTCTCTTATTATATAGCTAATGTCGAATAATTGTATAATAATAATTAATGATAAATAATGAGATATAATTAACTTAATAATATGATTATGACAACTGGATAATATATAGGATGATCTCCTTGTCGTACATTCAACAACAATCGAAAATTATATTCGCCTTGTAACGAATCTTACCTACCCACTACGTCATCGAAACGTAAGTAAGTAAAGTTTTTAAAAACGTTTTCAACGTTTATAATCGCTGCAGCAATTCTTAATGAGCGATTATTTGAAT
>NW_023998415.1:49591353-49601386 GCF_014805625.2 Glossina fuscipes | reverse complement strand
TATAATGAAGTTGACTAATTGTATCTATATATACTTAATATATACAAGAGAAGAACCCATTTAAGGGACTTTTTAGACTAATTTAATACTTAAGGAACGTTTTAGATAAGAGTTTTTTTGCTTGCTTGTGTTGTGTGCTAAACTACTTACAAATAGAAAAAAAGTTGTTTTCTCTTCTCTCGTGAAATTTCACAAACACATTAAAAATGTAACACAAAAACCATTGTAAAAAAAAATACATATATATATATATATAATAAAATGTCAAAAAAAGAAAAGAAAAGAAATCAGTTAAGCGTAACCACGTTAAGATGCTTAAAATATTTCAATGCCTGTTGTCACAAGCGTTCGCGTAGGGATTTGATTCATTTTCGTTCGGCATTAGCAAACAGATAAGTAAGAGATAACTATTCAACCGTAATGCTGGTGCGATTTAATCCTTCTCCTAGCAGACATTTGTCCACTACCAACGCTTCTCGGGATTATAATCTTTACTTGGTTAACGATTACATGTGTATATGTAGGTACGCATATCTAACACTTATGAGTACAGTATCCTTGCAATCCCTACAATATCTTTTTCACATGGTATTTAGCCATCCGGACGCAGTAAACAATAAATAATAAATTTATTTTAAATTTTAGAAATATTTTTATTACCATCGACCACACTTTTTTATTGGTTATCTATGTAGACGTGAGAGCACAAAACAAAAAAAAAAGAAAAATTTGTTTTTTTGTATTCAAATGATGCCGTTATCAGAATTAAGTTTGTTTAACCTTTTGGAGCAATTTTTCAGTTTAGAAAAGAAGAGCAAAAGTTAGCAAAAGAATAGCAATTTCTATGCATTGATTAATGAAAGACTCACCTTTGTTCCCAGAATCATTTTGGTTTAAAAAAAAAAAGACAAAAAAAGCCATTATGATGAGCCTTAGTATTCGTCAGATATGTAGGGACTTGTAAGTTTTTTTATTCCTCGAGTTCTAGAAAAAGCAAGCGCGCATAACGTTAGGAACGTTGAAGCCGTGAGCCTTGCAGTGGATGAATATGATCCTTTCCAAACGGACTGTGACATGTACCTTGAGTGCAATCACTATATATCTGCATATATATACATATATATATATATATACCGTAGCCTAATAAAGTCGAATAATGAAGGCTTCTTGAGGATAAAAACAAAAACATAATTTCTAAAAAACGAATTATAAATAATATTAAATAACAATTCGAGACACAATAAAAATAAATAAAAATGCACTTTAATAAAAAAAGTGTACATACAGTTTAGTCGGCAGGTAGTGTAATATATTAATTTGTGGATAAAACAAAAAAAAACAATATTTTATTGGGCAAACTTTAGCATCCAATATACGCCTTGTCACTGTTACATCTGCATCAATATTTTTTCGTTCCTCCGTTAACTAAACACGTTTTTTTTTTGCGATATTTTTGGTAATTTGTTTTCGCTATACATACACTTTTTTATGCATGAAATTGAGAAAAAGATCATTTTAGTGCGAATTTTTTCCTCAGCCTTTCTTAAATTTATCTAAACGTTATAATATGTGTATAAAATAAAGAATGGTTTAAAACTTTGCTAAATGTCATTAAAATAAACATTACGTAGTCTATATTCGGCCACTGTATATGTACAAATAATTTCCATTTTGAATAAAACTTAGTTATCCAGTTTAACATAGGGATATAGAAAAATAGAAAAAAAAAATTATACCCGAGTTTTTACATTTGTCACCTTCATTTTTTCAAAAAAAAAAAAAAAAAGGAGACAAGAAAACGAATGACTTTTTGACAATTAATATGCATGCAGTATTAGATGAATGTGGCTAATTTCTTTGTATGTCATAGGCCAAATTTAAAGCTGACATGTTCATTTTTACGATTAGGTAGGTGCGTATGTTCATAATAGATTGATAAATAGATGAATAGAGATAGATGCAGAATTTGATATATTGATCAAAAATGCTTAGTGTTGCAAAGTTTTTTGTTAACATGAAGAACGAAAATCGAACCCCCCAGATGACGGGTATAAAATGGTCACTCAAACATATAGAATTGTATGAGATTTTTTTTTAAAATTATATAAAAATTTCTAAACCTACATCAAATGTACATTTTGAAATCTATTAAACTATAATAATGTGTTATTGGTAATAATGATAATAATAATCATAATAAAAATAATAATAATAATAATAAAGTTTAGTAATTAACAATAAAGTTTTTCGAGTTACTAACTATACTAAATGCCTCTTAATGTACGCGGTTCTTATTGATATGATATATATGCTCCATATAAATATATATATATATATATATATATATATATGAGCACATATATACATAAATTTACTTGTAATTTATTTTGTATTAAGCTTATTAAATTTACTATAAAAATAATTTACAGTTTTTACTTACTTTTTAAATAAACTATTTGAAGTATGAATTCAATCAGTTTAGAGAAAAAAAAATGACTTTGGCAAAATCCCACATTAAGAAACACAAGTTAAAGTCAAATCAATAAATTTTTAAAGTTTTTTTTTCTTTCTATAGGTTTTTAAGGTCGTATTATTAATTAAATATTCAAACGCTGCAAATTTCAAGGTACTTTTATTTATTAATTATATCTTGGCATTTGCGTGTAAGCACAGGTTCGTTTGCCTGTCTGCCTGCTTGCCTCTGTGTGTGTGTCTGTATGAGTGCGAATTAGTGTAATTTTTGCCCTTGCCAGCATCCAGTATCAAATTTGTGAATTTTTTCATATTATTTTCTTCTTATTTTTATGTGGCATCGTTTTAAATTGTATTAAATGCCATGTGGCGAATTTTTTTTTTTTTTTCCTTTTGCTTTAATTATATACTTTTGTAATTTTGATTTGAAGGTTATTGTATAATTTGTTGTGATTCTTTCTTATTGTTTTATTGTAATACGAAGAGAAAACGCACCAACTACTCACTGAGAGAAGCGGTTGCAAATTTTTAAAAAAAAATTAAAAACAAATTTTTTTTTTATTTGAAAAATTTCTTGCATTTTTTTTCTTAATATCTGATTTTCTTGTTTTATGTAAATTTTAGCTATTTTATTATTTTTTTTTGGTTTTTTTGTTTTAATATTCAAATCACAGCCCATTTGTGTTAGTGTAAGAGTAAGTTTCCAATGTTTTTTTTTTTTATTTTTTTTATTTTCTTTTTCCTATTAATGTATGATTAAATAATAAAAAAAACCTAACATGAAAATTCAAAACGACATTAAAAGAAAGATGAGATTCATTTCTATAGGTTCTGTCCACGATGGCGCCGTATTCTTATGCATTCCCTGTTAAAGGGATTCTTATCATTTTCCGAAAAAAAAAAAAACAAATTTTCAAAATTTAAATCGAAACGTTGATTTTATTTCATCATTCAATTTACCTAAGCCGTGTCTTTGCATCGTGACGATTATGATCGTCTCAATGGTTTATTCGACATAAATAATGTTGGTGCATTAAAAAACCTTCACTTCCACTTTTTTTGTACATTTTTCCTCGTCTCCCTTTCATAATCCCTTCCTTTCATTCCGAAAAGTTTGTGAGCGAATTTCTAAAATGTTATCTATGCGTTTGTTAATCGAAAAAGGGACAGTGAGTCTTATGAGGACATTTTAAAGACACAATACGAGGTAAATTTTTTCATAAGAGTAGAGCGAGCGGAACTCTTCTCAAGGGATTCGTAGATAATAAACTCTCTGGAAATTGACTTTAAAATATATATGCATCGTTTTTACCTTAAGACGTAATTTAAGAAGCAACTGATCTTCTAATATATTACATATGGGTTGTGAGCGGGAGAACTAGTTCAAGGAATCTTTAAATTTGATGACATTTAAGAAAAAGGAAACACCAAAGAATCATTCAGATGCTTACTATATAACAATAGAGATATAATTTGAGAGCTGGAAGAGAGAATATTGTAAAAAAAACCGGATAAAGCGAATAAATTATTTCAATTATTCACTTTTTCCATCGTTACTTTGAATCACGCGTTTCACAAGCGCCCACTTGCGTTTATTGGTAAACGAAAGACTTTTTTTTTATATAAAGATAATTTTGCGAAAAAAAGATGCTGAATTGTAAAAGGAGAGTAAAAAGATTATGGCAGTTACATGCAAAGTCAGTTCAGCCAACGCAAGAATGCCAGAAGGACGTTACATTCAATAATGCAGTTGCCGCGCCACTTAATCTTATCAAAAATGGATTGAGAAGAAATTAAAAACTTTTCATTATAATAGGGAGGAAACACCCAAGACATTGCAGCTATAAGCGACTGTCATCTAACGATGCGATTTTCATTACAAAACTTGTCTCCAAGATATTACCAAGTTTTGCAGATACTAGCGGAATTGGATCGCTTTCTCGAAATAGCAAGCGAAAGCTTTATATGAACTGCAATGATACGTATAAAAATTTATTTTCTCATCAGTCCAATGGCCCTATACTCCGTATAATGAAAATAAGATCACAAAAAGATGGACTAGTCTCGTACAGTGTTATCTTGGGACAAGCTTGAAGGATTGAAAGTCTCCAAGAACCTTATGTTCTGCGACGGAGTCAATATACATGTAGTAAGTCATGTGTGCCGGGAGGTGTCTTAGAAAAAAAATACAAAATAAATAATAAAAATCTGTAATCATATGCGTGTGTGTATAATGTGTTATAAATGTATATGTTCATATAGATGTGTGCGAGTATTATGCTTCATATGTGATTTCAAACCCCCTATGTATATATATAATACCAAGATAATTAATTAAAGTTAATACCATTTTTGGTAAGATTTTGCCAAAGACATTTTGTTTTTTCTTTGTTTTTAATGGTTTTTTTTTGTTTTTGCTATCATCAAAAGTTTGCCTTAGTTAATTTTTTTATATTTATTTATTTATTTTTTTGAATAATGTTTTCTAAATTTTAATTAAATGTCTTTAAGTATTTAAAATACTAAAGAAAAAAATTTATTTATTAATTATTTTATTTATATTTTTTGTTTTCTTTTCCAATTTTTAATTTTTTTCATAATAAATAATTAACTTGAATTTGACTAGAGACTTGTGTATAAAGGTATTGTGACTATATTTTTGAATGTATGTATGTATGTATGTATGTATGTATATAAGATCGTATGTGAGTATAATGTATGCGCATGTGTTTGTAATGTCTAGATTTGTAACTTTAAAAATTTTAAAGCTTTTATATGAAATTTTATGTTAAAAAACAATTTTCAAAGAATTTTTTTCTTTAATTTTTTTTTTGTTCTTTTTTTTTATTAAAAAAAAACAACAAAAAAAAAATATATATAAAAAAAAAAAATTTCATTTTGTTTTTAATTTATATACAAGCATTTATTATTAAGTCGTTTTCACTGTATGATTGAATAATTTTTATAAATTTTTTTATTATTGTTATTTTTATTTTATGTTGGCTTTTTTAATACATTACAAAATTTCTTAATAATATAATAATAATAAATTGTTGTTGTAGTAAGCTTTTTTTGTTTTATTTTGTTTTCTTTTAAATAAACGGCCAAAATGAGTGCGGCGTGTTTATTCAAAATACTTCTACAATAGGTTTGGTTTAGGGGGGACTTTCATCCGCCTTTTTGTTTACGTTTTATTATGTACAGATGTTTGTTTTTTGTTTATTTTATTTTTTTTATTTTTTTTATTAAAACCAAAAAAATTAATAAATGAAATACGATTTTTGCCTCTGTACGCGCTTAGGGCGCATAGGGTATAAATTACACAAAATGCAAAATGTCTCGAGAAAATTGATTAACAATTGACTAAGTCCGATGTTTGAACTCGCCTTAACTTAATTTGATCGATATCTTCAGTGACTGATCAAACTGAGAAAAATCAAAATTTCAAAATTTCGCAATAAAATTATGCTTAAACGCAATAAATATATTAAAAAAAAAAAATGATGTATAAATTTATTTTTTCGGACGGAAACCTTATATTTTACTTTATTTTATGTTTTCTACTTTAAAAATTAATCAATTATTTACTATATATATTACTTTTAAAGATTAAAATTATTGCACTTAAGATAATTTTTAACAAAAATTTTTAGCAAGAGAATTAAGCAATAATTCTTAATTGTCATTATTTTTTTATAACAACAAGTTTTTTCTTTGGTTACTTTTTTTTTATGATTTACTATTATTATCATTATTATGTATTATATTTTCATTAATACTAAAATAGTTGTATATTTTTTAATAACATTTTTTTTGTTTTCTTTTTTTTCATAATTTTTCATTCAATTTTTTTATTAATGCCTAATAATGTTTTTAATAGAAGTTGTTTTTGGTTCAATTAGCTGTAGACTGTGTATAAATAAATATATTCTAAATTTATGCATATATATATATATATATACATATATATACATACATATATATGTGCATATAGCTTCGGCCGAATAAGAAAGTGAATGAAATAAAGTGAGCCACAAATCGCGAAATTAATATATGTGGGTTTCGTAAGATTCAAATTAAGACGGACATCTCTATATAAATATATCATATCGTACGTAATTCATTATCATTTCTAATCGCATAAACTAAAACTGAAATGTACGTGACCCCTTTTCCTTATATGCGAGTCTGTTATTCAAAAAAATGGAAAAGTATGGATTAAGTCGAAGGGTTTCTCATTTCATTACGGGTGGACGTATCATTTTGTCAATTTTTTAACCTTAACTTGATGAGAATCTTAGTCATGGGAAACTAATAGATACGTGAGAGAAGAAAAAGAAGAAAATCAGGTTTTCTTTAGATAAAATTTGTATTTGCATTAAATTGCCAATAGTGAACAAATATAGAAATATGCTCACATAGTAAATATCTATAATTTCGTATTAAGATGATATTCGATTTCCGTACACCCATCATAAGAACTGTCTTGAATGCAATGAATGAATAGTTCTTAACGGCCCGCCAAAGTACTGATGATATTCTGAAGTCAGTAGTCAAGCAACAAACCCACTTAGGAGCGTGTCGTGATGTGATCATTTCTTCTCGAAAAATTGACAAAAATATACACAATAGTATTTATGTATGTATCAATGTGATGCAAAAAAAAAAAGGCGGAAGCTTCAAATTTGGATAATTTTCATTCGCAAACAAGACTGAAGACTTAAATAATATGCGTTACTAAAATGTCTAGATTGTCTCGGGAACAGCAGGCCTCGCTATTCAGAGGAGATCAGAAGTAATGCCGACTTGCTTGGCTTTTACAACTCGGGTCTAAGGTCTTGCTTGAGTTGTTGTCTCATCGCCATAACATTCTTTTCATATTTTCAATATGTTTGCGTAAACAATATAATTCAAGTTTTTCTTCGATTTGAAAACCCGTCAACAATGATTTCCATCAATTATCGAAAATATGTTACTTAATAAACTAAAAAATCGAATTAGATGAAACTTCCCTCGTTGTGAGTAAAGACAGCAAAAAAAAGGAAAAAAAAAAGGAGAAAAGTCCTTATTTTTTGAACATCGTAGTACTTTAAACTCTTTCCATTGTTATTATTATTATTAGCATTATTATTGTTACTATAATAATATTTATTGTAAATATTTTCTTTTTCTAATTAAATGTAAAGTTTTAATTATGCCTATGCACGGATTGATTTTCTTCAATTTCTTATTCAGCGTCAACTTTTTATTTATATATCGTTTACTTTGTGTTACATTTTTTTTTTTTTTTTTTGCCTGTTTATGCTTAAAAGGATACTAATATATTTTGTACATTTTATTAATTTTTATTATTTTTACAAGTTTATTAAAAAAAAAACAGAATAAAACCATGATATAATCAAACAAATCATATAAAAAGAGGCCAACGAACATCTACTGAAATCTTCTTCGCTAAGAATGTCAGATAAACGATATGTGCTTATTACGAAGAGCAAAGCGAATTTTATTTTTTTATTTCTTTTTATTTATTTATTTTTTTTTTATTCTTTAAATTTAAACACTATCGATCTGAATTTAAATACTATCGATCTGAGAGACAACGTAACAATATTTTTCGTTCACTCCCTCCCGTCTAAAGTTAACTAAGTTATAATGAGTTTGGTGAGTAAATGTTATCGCGTTAAGAGGTTAAGAAAATTTATTCATAATATTTAAGAAGGAAGGTATTTTTTCCAATATTTTTGTGTTAAAATTATGTTTTTTTCCGTCGGCTGAATCGCTTTAAACACCGATTGCCTGAAGACTTTATAAATAAATTACGAAATGCTTCACATGCTTAATTAGTTTTTGTTCCGGTAGAAGTAGTTCTTTAGAAGCGAACTCAATTCCCTATGCCCAATTCTCCTCACGTTTTCCCTACCCTCTTCGATACAAAGAAGAAAAGAAATCGAAATAATGCAGCTCGAGAGAAAATAAAATGATCCTGGAATGTTTCGATCTATAGACCAAATCTTTCCTATAAGCGAACGCCTATCCTGAAACAATATAAAACGAGATATAAAAAATTCTCAAAAAAAAAGCAAAAATAAAAAAATTCAAACGCTAGACTATGTATGTAAATTGATATAAAGTCGATGGGATTCGTTTCCTGTTTTATGCTTGTTTACTTAAGTTATTCTCAATTTCCTTTCGAAAATAAATGAGAGAAATACAAATTACAACAACAAAAATGTGGAAATATCCAAAGGTAATCTCTTTTCCGAGCAATAAATCAAGCTGAGGTTTGATCTCGATTTGATTTGATTTTGTGCAGCCATAATATCACATCACTTAAGATATTTCATCGCTTCACAAAGCTCAGACTCTTGCGATAGATTATAATATGTGAAATTATTAATACGCTACAGTTGGGAAGATTGGGATATTGGTATATTCGATTTTCGCTTCCGTTCATAATAAAGAAAAAAGTACGCAACAGAGACCCGTAAAAGTTCTAGATAGGTTTCGGGAATCAGCTTATGTGGAGCTATAAGAACCTAAAACTTGGCATGTATACCCCAAGACCGTAGATGAAGGTGAAATTTGAAAAAAGGGACCTTACATCCATAATGAACAAAAAAAATGGCAGTAAATAACTTTTCGGAAATATTAATCAGTAATTTGAGACGAATATTTCCGAAGGTAATCTGCTGCTTTTTAAATTGCTTTAGGTAAGCTGCCAGGTAGCCGACATACATAGGCCAAATTTTGAAGAGAAAATTATGCAATATATATAATCTATCTATAATGGATTTCGATTTGAAAATTTTAATATATATTTATAATTATCCTGATCGGCTAACTATATTGCGTTAATTTTTTATATACGCTGGCCTGAGATCGTTTTGTCTGAACTTTCCTTGTTTATATGAAATCCTATATCTTTAGCCTTTAGAAATTTTACTTCTCGCCAGAACTCGCAAAATGTATCAAAAACCTAAATGAAATATATTTTTTTCGCCTTCGGGATTATCTTGACAGCAATAAAATATTTCTGTGATCTAAATGTATATGTATAACGGCATCATTGATATAATTTCCAATTTCTTATATCGTTTGTCTCGTTTCCACCACTAATCAAAAGTACATCACAATCGGTAGATAGACTAAAAGATGAAGTCAAAGGAAAAAAACGGGAACTACGGATACAATGAAAGATGCCGTTGTAGGGGGGGAAGGGAGAAACAAATACGATAATCAACAAATTCCTTCATACACCCACACACGCACACAAACATGTGTATTACACGGAGAGAGAGAGAGAGAGAGAGAGGAATAGCTTTTTGATAATTCAATGCATTGTCAATTTTTGTTTAGATTTTGAAATTTTAACTGTTTAGGGCATTACGTATTTGCAAAACGTTTAGAGTAATGATGTACGGATGCGTTTTTCCTATCAAAAAGCATGAAAAAGTCGAGTCTCTTTAAATGAATTACCGTGCAAAACGATGGATGGATGGATGTATTAAATAAACATGATTTTTACTCTTTAGTAGAAGTTTTTTTTTGTGTTTTTTTTTTT
>NW_023998415.1:49582408-49590953 GCF_014805625.2 Glossina fuscipes | reverse complement strand
TTTTTTTTTTTCAAATTGAAGATTTTTGATAAGATTTGCTTCTTTCCTTTTCTGTTTTGTTTGTTTGTTTTTGTTTTCCTCTTTTTTTTTTCTTGCATAAAACTTTTAATTTTACTACTTTTATAGTTCTTTGTTTTTGTTGTTTTATAAATTCCCATTACAGTTTGTTTTGTTTTCTGGTTTTTGGTATAAAAATTAATAAATTTTAAAACTTTGTTTTTAAATTTTAATTTTAAATATTATGAAAACCCATATGGTTTTGGTCTCATGCCAGTCAGTTATTTTTTATTAATTTTTTTTTTTTTTTATTCTGAATAAATATTATTATTTTTTTTTTTTCATGATAATTTTTAATGTATGATCGGGCGTGTATATGTGTATGTGTCTGTTTGTGTTTATTAAGGAAATTATTTATTTATCATACTGTGTTGTCTAACAAAACTATTTTTTTTTTTTGTTTTTAATAATTCTAATAATTAGGTATTTTTTTTTGGTTTTTTTTGTTTTTCATAATACGATATTTTGGCAAAAATTTTTTTTTAATATACTGTTTTGTGATTTTTTTTTTTTAGTTGTATCTTTTGTTTTTGTTGTTGTATTTATCATGTGTAGTATAAACATCTTGAATATAAGGATTCTATAATAAATTTTTGGGTTTTTTTAAGACTGTTTTTTTTTTCTTTATAAATTTTTTTTTAATTCATAATAATGTTATCTCTAAAAAAAAGTGAGTTAAACTATAATTGCCTTATGGAGGAGACTGTACGATGGCGAGTTGCGGGAGAAGAAGAAAGAAATTTTTTTCGGTGTGAATGTAATTTCAAGTCTCATCTGTGAAGATATATATAAAAACAAAATTATTCAGTGGGCAGAAAGATAGATAGATAGGTAGGTGGATAGATAGATAGATAGATAAATAGATAGATAGATATGTAGATATATAGATAGATAGATAGATAGAGAGAGAGAGATAGAGAGATAGATAGATAGATAGATAGATAGATAGATAGATAGAGAGAGAGAGAGAGAGAGAGAGAGAGAGAGAGATAGAGAGTGAAAAATATACATTTTCGTTTCATAATTATGCGTAAAACTTGAATTTTGGTCTTTGAACGTGTGAATTAAGGATCTATGTACCAAAGTTCTGTTTGTTAATTTTTGCCGCCGTCAGAATGCCAAGAAGAGAGGGATTGACGTTTGGAGGTATATATTTAAATCGGCTTTACATTTGTCGGAATTACAAAGGGAATCACTTTGGCTGGTTTCACATCGAATAGAAAAATTGAAGCAATTTTTCACAATCCAGTATCATAATGGCACCTCTAATCCAGAATCATTCGAATGTCCTTAAATTGTTTGTTTGGTCCCCAATTAATGACTAAGGCGCCCAACTCTTTGTCCTATAGGTCTAATATACTCATCCAATTGGAATACTTTTCTTGGCATTAGCCAAATCAACAGTAGTTAATTAATTTATTTATTCATGTTTATATAATAAGTCGGTTAATAATTTTTCCTTGCAAAATTTTTCATTATTCATTAACACCGCGTCCTTCAATGCAATCATTTTTCGTCATTTTGATGGTTTTTTGGAAGGAAGGAAAAACAAAAACGCGCTTCAGAGCTCATAATGACTTTATCATCTGATGCGAAAATTTTGCCTTGTAGCATCCTTATCAGATAAGCAAACATATATTAGTTGCTAAACGACATATTCTTGGAGTTGCAATCCGATTTTCAATTTATTCAATTTCCCATTCATTTGTGTCGCGGGTTTTCTTTTTTTTTTGTTTCACTGTAAGTGAACGTGGTATCCATATGGAAAACAGCTTTCTCCTATCAAAATTTTCATGCGAAATTTCGTATGATATCCGCCCTGTCCCTTGAATGGAAAAAGTTTTCTTGTGCATTGTTTCGAACAAGTTGTCAAAAATAGCCTTGCTAAAGCCACTGTAATCATGTAAGCTCTAAAATGTTTTTAATGAGGTAATATGAAACTCTGATAGATATCGTTTGATGATTTGAAGTTTCTAAAAATAACACAAATTTTGCGATTTTCATAGATGGCTTCTATGTCAGTCCTGGGAATTATTGATGTGTTCATATATCAATTCCAATAAGAATTCAGCTGAGCAAAGCGACTTTAATATAGTAATATAGCTGATCATAGTGACACCATTTCCTGTATCATTAGCGTGTTGACGGTTGGCAACAGACCGTTAACGATTAAACTTTTTAGTCTTGGTACGACAAGGCTTAACGCGGGAGGAGGCGAGCTTGTAAAAGTCATTTTATTGTATTTACGTTGGCTAAAAACAAAGTTCCTTGAAAGCTAGGCAGTAATTATACCGAGTAGTCAATAGTATCATTTCTCAGGAACGTATATTTGCGTATACAATAGTAGAATAGTTTATTAATTACCCACTGGTCCATAAGATGGGCTTGCACCAATAGATTGCGTGACTTTACAACAGCGTGGATTTTATTGAAATTGAAAATTTATTTACAGGAGATTATTTACAGATGCACAGAATCTAAAACACTAAACCCTTACTTTCGTTAAGGAATATCACATTTAGTGTCCCTTTTCAATGAATTCCTGTTAATCCTCTTATATGCTACATATTAGATTTCGTCATGGATAACGTCTGTACAATAATCCCGTTCAAATAGACCAAAGCGATTCTTAAACATTTCATATAAACCATCATCCAGCGTCGGATAAGGTATCGATCGCATGTTTTTTAATTAGCTGATGAAATTAAGCATTTCCTATATATAGGACAAACTTATTTGGCATTCTTGTGATGGAATATTTTTCCTTCTCCTATGTGCTTTCTTATTTTTCTAACTGTTATCTTTTTTTTTTTTTGCCTATATTATGTGTATATGTATTCAGAGTAGAAAAATAATGGTGCCGATGGAGCCGCAATTGTTCTAATTTATTACTGATGTGTGTTTCTTTCTTAAATTTTTATGTTTTATTATTATTGCATTTATTTTATGTGCTTACCATATTTTCTTGTTGTATATCTCACTTGCTAATGCTTTCTTACTGCTTGATTTTTATTTTTGCTTTTACTTTATTTTTTTTTTTTAATTTTTTTTTTTATGTTTTTTTATTTTTTATTTTATTTTTATGGCTTTTTTTGTTTAACGAGGCAGGTTAGGATTCTGCATATAATGGCGGGCTGTTAATTGTTTATCGGGATGCTTTAATACATGAAACTGCATTAAAAGTTTGCTAAATACTTGCACGTTCATGGAATTGTGAAGATATTGTAACGTTTGAAGGAACTCTGATTGTTAATAAGGTCGGCTCGCATCTTTTGGTCGTTTCAATTGGACCTTCAGTCTTTTCATGCCAATCTGAAAACCGTTCATTGCTTGAATGGCGGTCTGAGCGCTGGCAGGATTATCAAATGAAACGAAACCTAAATGAATAAATAAAATTATATAGTTTTTGTTGTTTTTTTTTTGCTTTATTTTTCTTTTTAATTTAATGAAATGATTTTTTAAAAGGAATTGAAACTGGAAGAGGGAAAAACATACCAAAACATTTGCTTTGATTTGTGGCTCGATCGATAAACACTTTCGAGCTGATAACGTTGCCGAACGGCAGGAACATTTGCATGAGTTCAGCATCGCCAAATTCCTGGGGCAAGTGATATATGAACAAATTGCAGCCCTCGGGGCCCGAGATCGAACATCCTGGGAACATCAGAAAATCTTTATAGGCCACACACACACACACACACACACATTTTGCATACAATGAAAAGAAAGAAAAAAACAAGAACAAATTTTTGTATATATGAAATGATGGAAAAATTAAAATAAAACGAATGATTGATTAGTGACTGACTGACTGATTGATTGATTAATTCATTGAAAGGCTGATTGATTAATTGACTGACTCGACTGACTGACTGACTGACTGACTGACTGACTGACTGATTGGCTGACTGTAAATACATTCTAACTGTTTTAAATGAGTGAATTCTGATCTAATTTTTTGTATAATTGAATGAATAAATCAAAAAATGAGTTCTGTTCTGATTTACGTATGAAATTTTCATTCTCTTTGAAAACGGTAAAAATTTAAACGAAACTTAAATATTTCCAAAATAAATCAAAGATCTTCCTTATTTAAAATATATGTATAAAAAAAAAAACAAAAAGCTAAATAAAGTTAAATAAAATGTTTTCTGAAAACATAACATGCTTACAATTATTAATATTCTGAAAATTACTGATTTTTTTTTCAACATTTTTTACAACATGCTACAATTAAATCATTTATACATAAATACAATTGTATAAATACAATCTTTTTATAAACATATATGCATGTATATATATATATATATATATATATATGCATATATATATTATGATATGGTGATTGAATTATTATTTTAGCTGTCATTTATACGGTTTAAAACACAGTTACACGCACTCTACGGAAATACATACAATGATGGAAAAATGCGTACACACCTAGGCATATACACGTATGTATATGTACATATATATATATATATATATATATATATATATATATATATATGTATGCAAACACTCACACACATAAAAATACATTTATATAATACAATAATAATGTAATATCGAAATGTTTTAGTGCTATTTACATAACATTATAAAAGTTAATCGGGTCTTAAAACGAATCGTTTTCATACCCACCACCATTTAGAATATGTATCACACATTTACAACAATTACTCAGAATGTACGGACTAAATAACCCAATAACTAAAACTTTATAATAAGCTTTGCTCTATTTTAAATGCATATCAAACTACAAAAGATTTTCTCATTGGGAGGATATTGTTTTTTTTTTTTTTGCTTTAAAGTTATGTCAGGTTATTTATTCTATTTTCTTTTGATGTTTAATGTTTAAAATTTAAACTAGAAACTGAAAATTTTTCAATAAAGTTTACAAAATTATTCGAGTTTTGATTATCTCAACTTAGCGAAATCACTCAGCGATGGTTGCGATGTGATCGTCGCGATAAACGACGAACGTGATTACGCGTGCTGTGAAGAATTAAAAAGGCGATGTATACAGTTTATAATGCCCTTGTGTCAATAGGATATCGGAGAGCGACTCTACGGGAAGTCGCTTATGATTAATCGACTTCTCGATTTGCTCGATTAGTTGTCATTCCCAGGAAATTTGGATATATGCGTTTGTAGCATTAATAGCCTAACTTTATGAGAAGACATGTTGCATTTTGGATGAAATAAACGAGTTACCCTAAATCAACTTTTTCGTTGAGATGGTATTCAATAATTTCATGGCCTTTCCACATTTAAGTGCGTATGCTAAACGCAAAGGTCTCCGAATCCTTGAAATATTTCAAAATAATTGATTAGTCAATGCGGTGCTTATGTTTGATCTTTGTGGTCGTTGACGGAGTAGATTAGGACGGAGTAGATTAAAGCGAGGAGTATCTTGGATATTGTGAAATGTCGCATGCGATTCATTCAGTCTTTATGTTTTGCTTTGCCCGATTTTACTATCCTGCAAACTTCACATGCAAGTTTTCCGTTTTTCAAAGTAAAAAAGCTTGAAAAGTTTGCGTATAAGTCAAAGATTTCGTATATTTATGCTTCCACTTATTTTACTTAATGCAAGCTGGCAATTAATTGCGTATGACATCTAGCAAGAGTTTTTTTGCGCTAGGCCAATAGATAAAACAAAAAACACGTCTATCAACAATTTCCGGGATTGTCAGATGGATCTCGTTTTCAGAAAGCAGCGGCCTTCACATAGTGCTTGTCAAAATTTCAGTGTTATAGTGATTTTTATATAACAAAAAAAATCCAATGAATAAAGGTGAAAAAGAGCTTTGATTGATGGCAAAAAATACTCTGAGAACTCAGAATTTGCTTGAAATATGTTATGGCAAGTCTTATGCTTCGAAAATACCTTTTCGAGCATTTGGATGAAAATTTAAGCATAAAAACTCCGTCCTTAAAAAGAGGATTCCCATTTGCTTGCAATGGAATTGGATGGAAAAATTGCATAAATTGAAGTTAGAATTGATGTAACACCGGCTGTGTTCAGATTTGACCCCTAGCGATTATTAATTGTTGCAATAAATTTGAATTTTCCAAAAAAAAAATATTCTGTTTTTACTCATTTTCAGGGATTATTGACCGATGTATTATGTGCCGTGTAGTGTCACTGCAAATTAAGCGTGAAACGGCCATTGGCAAATGTTAAGATGTGCTTTAAAATTCGCATGCGACTAAGCAAAAGTCTCAATAAGAGAGACGAAAAAGGGCAAAATATGAAAGACTTCATATATGTTTTAATAAATTTTTTTTTTTTTAATATTTTTTATTACCGTTTTTTGTTTCTATAATATGAAAACTTTATTTAATCTAAGATTTTATTTCCAATTTATGCAATCATTTTATTTATTTTAATCGTTCACCTAAAGGTTCAGGAAACTAAACTATTTCATAGTTTTCCAAGGTCTGTTAGATTTGATAAACGTTTTGAATGCACAAAGATATGTTGCCGAGATAACATAAAGTGGCCACGATATATAGAGAAGTCTGTTTGTTCGTCTATTAAAATGCCTTTTACATTTCGAAAATCTGTTTAGAAAAACAAGTGATGCCATTATGGGGTCGGCAAACAAGAAAATAATCCTTCAAGGAATTATAAAACGACGCATAAGTTTTTCTCTTTAAGATTGTGATGTCAATAGTTGATATCAATTTTTAAACTAATGCTACCTTGTGACGACGTGAGTCAACTAATCGAGACGGAATCTGTAAGCACGATTTTTACTTAAAGTGTTAAGGTGAAATGTCGCGTATACGTTTATGTTATATAGTATATTAAACGATCTTGTCAAGTAGAGATGATAGATAGATGTGGTTCCGTTATTTATAAGGAAAAGCTAGTGGTAAGTATACAAATATTCGGTTCAAACCGAATATTATTTCTCTCTTATTTTTTTATTGTTATTGTTATTATTTAGAAAAAATATAAAATTTTCATCTAAATGACATTTTTATGTTTGTCCCCTAATAAAATGCCGCATAAAAAATAAAGAGTAATTTAATTATAAAAAATTGTGCAGGTACACATACACGTATAATTTGAATAAAAAATGGATTACCCGCACACACACATATTACACGTTTTGTTTTAGATTTTTTTCGAGTTAATGAAATTAAATAATTGATTTATATAAATAAAAAATACCAAAAAAAAAAAAAATAAATAAAAAAATAATGAATAAAAGTAAAAATAAAAACAATGGATTCGAATATCAATAAGTTTTTATAAATATAATCATTTATTTAAAAGTAGTTTGTTGATTTAATATAATCAAGTTTGTTGATTTAATATAACGGTCTTATTGGTTCTCTTTTCATGGAATAGGAAATGATAACAGGGGTAATAGTAACCTTTAATTGAAATATAAATGATTGTTATAAAATAATATTATTAACTGAACAACAACACGTCAGGCAGATAAGTGAAATATTTTAAAGCAAAATATTCAATTTTTATGGGAAGTAATTACGTCTTTCCGTTTGGAGGACCTTTCCAAGTATGGAGAAGCCGTTAACAAAAAAATTAAAACAAAATAATAGATTTCTCCGTTTGGAGTAGTTGAGGTTGGCCGAAGGGAACCAGACGCATCGTAGTGATTGCAATCCCAATACCGAAATTACGCTTTACAATGTTGAGCTGGGATCTAGGTCCGTTAATGTCAGTTGTATTAATATCAAGCGTGTTTGAAGATGTTTTCGTTGCTGTGTGGCCGAGATTTGCAATATATCATGAAGACACATGCCCAGGTGGGCAAAGACAACTGTGCACGATGTCTGTTGAAATTTTCTTGAAGTATTCCGAGTTTTCATCTTTATGAAGAAGAGCACAAATCTTTTTTCCTTTTTTTTTTTAATAATTCATGGATTTCTAGGGAAACTAGGGTTGCTAGAAAGAGAGCGGGTATATATTGCAGCTAATTAGTCAATCAGTCGAGAACTTATGTTGTAAAGGGTGGAGCCATAAAATCATTAATCCAGCTGAATAAATGTTCAGATAATGGTAAGACGATATGTAACGTAACGTAAACATATGAATATATTCGTACGTCTATTGAAATCAGTTTTCATGCTATGTTCATTCAACACTTTCTAAACAATGTCTTCATGAATGCATTGTTTGCCAGGCATGCGGCTAATTACAATTGTAAGGCGATTAATTTGTAAATTTGTCCAGTTTCATCAAGACAAAAACACAATGGTTTGCGTCTTTGGATAAGGACTATGTTCGATCACCGCACCGACGAGGGTAGTGAATCAATTTCTGAAGCTTGTCTGTCCATCTGCCAATCTGTCTTGTTTTTCTGTGTCCAATCTCCAGATCGCAAATTTTTGACATATTTCGATGGAATTTGGTACGCTAACGTCTTTTGGTTCAAGAATGAATGCTATTGAAAATTATACGGATCCACGGAACAACTTTTTCGAGACTACAAATTCTGCTGAA
>NW_023998415.1:49553560-49582398 GCF_014805625.2 Glossina fuscipes | reverse complement strand
AATTCACATGGACAGATATCAGACGGATAGACGGACAGACAAGCTTAGATCAATTCCGATTATGATTCGGAATCGATCGGTATGATAAAAGGTGGGTCTATCTTAAGCTCTTCAGCTTGTTACATACGTCCGGACTAATTTAATACACCCCGTAAGCGTGTAGGGTATAAAAAAGTATTAAAAATAAAATATTTCTTATCTTGTCTTATAAATATTTCGTATGTATCGCATAAACATAATTTATTTTTCGATAGAATTTGGATTTTGATCAATTTAATAATGTCCGGTCGTCCTCTCATCTAATGCTCTCACGAATTACAAAAATTGTAAAAGATTGTACAAATACTGTAATTACGCTTACGCGTATACTTGTAGTAGGTAAAAAAACAATTGCAATTATTTTTGCAATTAATTTGAGCTATGGTAACCGTTGAACGATAAAAGATTCGGCCCAAGTACTAAAAAGAAAAAAACCCAAAATTTGATTTTCATTAATATTTAAATCTAACATAATAGTTCGAGATACAATTGACCGATTAAATGGGCAGGTGTCGATGTAGTTAGAGAGAACTTTTCAAATAATTCGAATCCAAAATTTATTTACTTTCTCTCATTATTAATAATTGAAATTTTTTTCTTATCATTTTAATTGGCGAGTAAGTGAGTTTTGATGGGAAACTTAAATAAATAAAAAAAAAATAAATAAATAAAAAAAAGAAGCGAAATAAGATTTATTAAGAGAACAACATTGAGAGATAGAGCTTACCTTCACGTTGAGCGGGTGCAACCGCTGCTATAGGTGGTGGTAAAGCTTGTGGAAATTGTCCAAATACGGCGGGGAAGGCTGCATTATATAAATAACGTTTGTTTGGTTTTACACAAAAAAATTTGAAACATTTAAAAGACAACACAACACAATTAAGTTAATTTGTAAATATGTATTATAAGTTAAACGATAGAAAGAAAATACGAGAAAACATATTTTAAACTAAAAACATTATTTAACAATTGAACAAATTAAATAGTATTTCTTTAACATATACATAAAATATAATTCATACGAAACAATATAAATAACGTAAATATTTCTGTTTACAATAAATGTGAATTTTTTTATATGAAAACGAAAAATGGGGAAAAATTTCAACTATCTTGCATAACCACCATCGACGGATCAGATTAAGACCTGGCCATGTAAATTTGCGACTTTTATCTTAGATCTTTATTTATCGTTAGAGATTTCATAAGCTCGATCGATACATGACATTCTGAATCACGCATAAGCATATAGTGTCAATACAATTGACCTATGACCTTTGAAAAACTAAATTTAAATATATATTTGCAGTAATAGAAAGTAAATGAAAAATTCCTAAAAATGTTAGAATATTTCAAAATTTCATTATATCGTTTACAAAATGGTTTCCCCCGGCGGTGTCTTCGCTTTGTGCTTAACGTTAGAAAAACTCTCTTTTTGAATATCGATACGGTTGGAATTTGCCCATAACTAGCCAGCTGTTTTCAAAATAGGATTTTCAACACTTTATCCGCTTCGAAAATCGTCTTCGTAACACCGTCTGTTCGCCGTCTTTTCACGTAGATTTATTTAATAAAGAAAACAATCAGATTTTAGATGAAAGTCAATATACCATATATCAAATGGATTATGTTAAATAAATTAGCCCGATATGTAAGAGCATGTATTACTATGCTGAAGAATGATTCGAGCTCGCGTACTTTTTTCTTTTACTCTAACGAATTTTTGTGCCGCTATAGTAGATCGTATTTCGTAGTTTGTCTGTCTTCAAGCTTTTTCTTTTCATCAATGTGAAAAATTGTCGTAGGGCCTTGTCTATATACATTTTTAACGTGACTTTTGATAGGATACAAACTTCACGTCATCTATTATCTCTACAATATAAAAACGCGAATATGTTAGAAATACAGTTTTAAGGACATTATCATGTAAACGTAACAACCTAATGCTATAAAATTTTAATAAAAGTACTAGTTAGTCCGGAAATTTCTTGCTGGTTAAAATAACTTCTTTCAGAAAGAAGGTTAAAGGTATAGATTACAGGTTATGTAGATCAGACTTATATTTATTTATCTTGTAAAAAACTCTAAAAGTAATCGCTTTCGTTACAGCAGTGAACGTATAAGACACATTGTTTTGCGAAATTTGATTTTGGAAATTTTTCAGTTAAAGCTTTACTGTGTTCTAGTGTAGTCCCGAATACTATCGATGAAGATTAACTGAAGGGTTTATGATTGTGACTGATCGACACATAATGATGATTCGGGAGATTGCAGAAAAACTTAATTCATTCAAAACAACAGTTGGTGTTCGCATGAAAAAAATCCACTTAACACAACGCCTTAATATCTGCGATATGCTGTTAAAATGAAACCAAAACGACCCATTCCTAAATGATGAAAAATGCATTCTATACAAAAATATGGAACGCAACAGATCGTGGCCAAAACTATCTTGAACAACACCAAAATCGGATTTTGCTGTTAGTATGATGGGATTATAAAGGAATTGTGTATTAAGAGCTTCTGCCGCATAACAAGACAATTGATTCGAAAGTACACTGGGAGCAATTAACCAAATAATTGGTCAATCGAGAAAAATATATGTTTTTACTACATATTTTACCATACAGTGCTGACATCAGATTGTCATCTCTTTTGATCTGCACAAAATTTTTGATCTAGCAGAACTTTTGTGAATTCATATAAAGAAAATATCAGAAATTTTATGAGGGATGAGATAACGAATTTCCTTGAAAAATGGCAAACATATATAACCTCAAAAAGTTTACTCTATATATATAAAATATTATTTTATATCATAGTGAAAAACCGCGACAAATTTCCAGACTATCTAATATTTATGTAAAAGTCATTATATCTTGATCATCGTACTGATGATGCATTCACGAACAATAATATATTTTTTTTCAAGATGGTGGTTATATTGGATTCTCCTTAAGGTGAATACATGAAGAGAATATTTTTTTTTGCATTTCGTTTTTTTATTTTTTTTTTATTTTTTTTCTTCAATAAGTTCACATTTATTATACAGATATTTTGGCTAAAAGTAAGTAAGTTGTTGTATTTTTATTTATTTATTGGAGTTAAGCTTTTTATGTAATATGTTAAAAAAAAACATTTAACATTTAACGTTAATATTATTATAATTAATAATGTTTTGCTTAACGATTTTGTGTTTCTGATATTCAGAAAATTTTCCAATACACAGAACACATTTAAAAATAAATAAAAACAAAAATTATTTATACGTATAATATACGTGTGTCGTCGTCTTCGGTTCGCTTTTATTTATTTTATTTATATTTTGATTCATTTAATAATAAATAATTAATAAAATACGGTGGTAGTAATAGTTGTAGTCGTAGTAGTATCAGTAGCGGTAATTGTAATAGTAGTAGTTGTACAGTAGATAGTAAAAATAATTTAAAAGCCAAAGTTGTAAAAAAACGAATGAAATGAGATATAAAACGGAAATCCAAAGCATAAAATATTAAGAGAGTAGATATATAACACGTTTTGCTTTGATATCGATATTGAAATTTAATATTTTTGCGAAAATTTTTATGCTAACAATTATAAATATGTATGGCATGACACAACAATCATAAATAACAGAAGACGAAAACAACAAATGTAAATATTTTATTAAAGTTAATAGTAATTTTTGATGACACATTGATTACTAAAAAGTTCATTAAATAAATAATTTACTTATCTTTTGACAAACTCAAAATTAATAAGAAAAAAAAAAACATAATAATAATGCTTTCGAAAAAAAAAAAATAGAAAAAGTATATTGCGCGGGTTTTTCAGATTTTTATTTTTTCTGTTCTTTAAAAATATT
Organism: Glossina fuscipes; assembly: GCF_014805625.2. Taxonomy (NCBI): domain Eukaryota; kingdom Metazoa; phylum Arthropoda; class Insecta; order Diptera; family Glossinidae; genus Glossina; species Glossina fuscipes. The sequence continues at coordinate 49,578,494 of NW_023998415.1, read as the reverse complement.
AATAAAGAAAAACAATATTTTTTTCATTTAAATAAAAATTGTAACCAAATTGTGTTATGAAATTTATTTTTTAAATAAGATATATATATATATACATATAAATATATATATACATATAGATATATATATATATACATATAAATATATATATACATATATATATATATATATATTCTATACATAAGATACTATCACTTACCTACTCCGGGAAATGACGGCATTCCGGCAAAGGCATGCTGCAAAGCAGCCGCCTCTCCATTTGGCAGACCTTGCGGTGGTGGTGGAGGTATAGTTAGGTGTAAAGGGGCTAAATAATTCATTTAAATAAGAAAGAAAAAGAAATTGTTAACGCTTTAAAACAAACGCACAAACGCACACACCCGTATACAATTGGGGACTAGTGACTAGGCTGAGAGATATTTCATCAATAGGATAAAAAAATTCTTAAAAACTTTCCATGTCGGTGGTCGATAGGCGGACGAGCGGTAATTATGTATCGGAGACTCCACGAACTATATGTATTCGTAATGCGGATGAATAGTGGCGGCGGTTTCACTATGTAGTCCGCTTGTCTTTTGCCAAACAAGGGAATAATAATATTTCTCTTACCATCATAGAAAAATTAAGTTTGGAATTTCTTTTCAAATGTCCACTAAGTAGAACATTACCACATTCTAGGAGATTCGTGCCTTTGATAAAACTCACACCTTTGCGAATCGCAAAAATGGAAAACTAAATTATTGCAAATGACTTTCATGTAGCATATGTCTTTAGTATATTATAGGTCCATTACATCATCAACATTCCATATACGTTTGGGTTTTAGCATCCGTTAAGGCATCGAAAATCTGAAATGTATTAATCTACTAATATACTTTGCTTATTGAAATTTTTCTCCAACTATTACGCGCTTGGACATATTTTCTTTAGTGGCATCTATTCGTAAACATGATAAACTAATGTGTACTATTAATGTATACCACGCTTAAGTTTGATGACTTTTGACCGATTTCTTCATAAATTAATAGTTTTCCATTTAGTTAATTACTGAATTATTCTGGGTACACAGACGCCAATCATGGAACGTTCAAAATGTCATTTTTAGTATTCAGTACTTTTGTTGTTCGATTTAAAGAAATCTGCTGTCAAAGGCCATCAAACACTTTTAGGAGCTTATGATGACAGTCTGAAGGCAATGAATTGCAGGACTTATTAGACGATAACCAAGCTCAAACTCTCAAGGAACTCTTGAACAGGTGAGCAGTTGCACATGCGATGGAAAAGATTCAAAAGGGGGGAAAATAGCTACCATAGCAATTGACTGAAAATGCCATTTCTAGCCGTTTCAACCTCACGGTTTCATAGCTTGGCAGACAAAAAAAGGAAGAGTTTTTTGCGGCGTATTGTGACTGGCGATGAATTCCAAGTGGAAAAAGTCATGAGTTGATCCAGGAGTGCTATCCACATCGATGCCGAAGCGGTATAATCCCGGCCATCAAATTTTGCTGCGCACATGGCGAGATCAGTAAGATGTAGCGAACCAAATTGTCACTGCGGATATCTTCCGCCATCAATTGAACAAATTGCAGGATGTTTTTTGCCCAAGATATCAGCAATAGTGGTTAATAGACGCAATATCATCACCTTGCATGACAACGCTCGTTCACAAGTTCCTAGGATACTTTGCTGCACCTCGAATGTAAAGTTCTGTCGCTTCCACGGTACTCGCCAGAGATAGTGCCTTCTGATGACCATTTGTCCAGATCAATACAGCATGGCTTGGCTGGCTTACGGTCTCAAAATGCTGAAGAACGCTTAACTGCGAAAATGGATCGATGATTGTACCGCTGTCAAACTAATATCGTTCTTTCAACACGGTATCGCCATGTTGCCAGACAGATGAGAGAAAGTAGAGAGTAGAAAATGATCGAAAATATCAATGAATTCATTTTTCAGCTAAAAAAATGATCAGAATATATTCAAGCAGCTATTATGTACACACAGCCGACTAAAATATATGGTAGCAATGTCCGATTCCCCTGCTCGTTGTGTTTCCATTTTTGTTCTATAATATTTTATGATCAGTTTGTTTATTTGTTTAATAAAGACGTGAATTATCATAGCTAGCAAATGCGGAAAGTTAACCTACTCACGCTAGTAATAAATGTGTATGTCGGAATTTATTTGCGAAAATTTGTGACGCAGGTTTAGGTCTCCAAGGCGCTATAAATTATTTTCCGTCTGCTGTTTAGAATATCGTTCGCATAACTTCAACTACTTGCTAATATAAAGATATTTTATAAATTTAACAAAGAAATGTATTGGAAGAAATCGTTTCTTTCACAATGTTGTCGCTAACGTTGCATACGACAATGTTTACAAGTTCGCTTTGTTAATAAAATTGCTGACTGAACTCAATACCAGATTCTAAGGAAAATGGTCAATTTTTATGCAACGTGGCAAAGAAATATATTTATAGAAAAAATATTTAAACTTTTCTACTCTTTCTCTACCTAATCAGGCGATTGTTTAAATTGTGTTGATAGGGATAGGTTTAAAGTGCATATTTGTACCGATTAGGAATGATTTTAGTATTTTTTAGTTTTACTTACGTCCTGGGAAGGGAGTTTGCGGTGCCATGCCATTTGTAAAAACACCATCAGCAGCAGCAGCAGCTGCAGCGGCCGCTGCTGCAGCACCACCACCTGGTTGGCAATTAGGTGTTTGAGCGCCCATTTGAAAATTGGGCATAGTCGGAGAGGGCAACGACGGCTGACCAGCTCCATTGATTCCATGAGGTATTTGGGTGGCCAAAGCAGCGGCGGCCATAGGATTCATATATGAGCCTGGTGCCGTTGCAGCGGCGGCCATTAAAGCAGCTTGTTGTTGCTATTAATAATCAAATAAACGCGAAAACAAAAATTATTTAAAATTTCTGAGTAATTTGTGTGAAAAAAATTACAGCTTACCTGAGCGTAAGCTCCATATGGACCAAACTGATTAAAAACAAAGGGATTTAAAAGATTCATATGGCCGGCCATTTGTTGCATTCGCCGGATTTGTCTTTCTTTTTCAGTGTCAGCAAATTTTACTACCAAACTCGAGGAAGCACCCTGATCATAATAAAATATAGAAAAAATATATATATATTTATCATGATTGATAACAAAATAATTGAGAATTATTTTTTTTACTTTATTTATATAATTTTTCGTTTGAAATGTCCATTCAGTTGCAATTATAATTCCGTTCAATAGGGATTAGTTGATTTTAGATATGAGATATGTAATGTTTTTGCTCCATATTGTTTTTACAAAACTTAATTAGAGGTTATGATTGAGAATATTGATTACATTGACAATACAAAGTATTTTTGTAATCATCGGTTCAATCATTTTATCATTATTATTTCCTGAAAGGACAATTGCGATAAATAAGTCTGTTTTTTTGAAAATTATCATCTTTCTTAGATATATTTAATTAGCATAACAATAATAATAATAATTATGCGAACGTCAAACCTAATAGTTGGAAGTAGTAGTAGTAGTAGTAGTAGTAGAGAGGAAATGGTTGAATGCATAGCTAAATAAGATAAAATAGGTTTGAAACGTTATACACGACGGACAAGGTCGGGTATTAAATACCCGATTTCAATTCGCTAAATGCAATTCTTTATCTGTTTTTTTTTTCTTATAAAATCCCAAACTTATGTCTTCTTTCCATATCGCTCCACGGGTGGGTTCCGAAGAATGGACCTACATTGTGCATTTATAAGTCAAATCATTATTCTAAAGTAAAAAAAAAAGAAAAAATAAATAAATGTTTAATTGCCATAGAGCATTCGATCCAAATTTTCCACATTTTCGCATTTACTACGCCAAATTTTACTCTCCATTCATATGACTATGTCTTCGAAATGGGGCATTATATGAGGTGCTGTCGTAAGAAAGCGATTCAATCCATCTTCTTTTTAAATAACATGTGGTCTGTTAATTGAACACATTGCAGATAGACATATGGACAAGAATGATTTTCTGTCCAAAAAACATGGATAAAGAGGTTTATCTCAAGCCTCTTTGATTACTTGCAACGATCCGCAAAAACTTAATGTTAATTAGGCGGATGTAATTTGGTTAATAAAGAATACAATTACACTAAAAACTTTATAAAGTAATTTAAAAAATTTATATAAGGCAAAGGAACAAAAATCAGATATAAGTAACAAGCTGCAGTCTTTCGTTCGCAGAGATGTTCAAATTTCATTCCATTAGCGTGTTACAGATTGACAGACTAGCGAGCACGTCGATGACTTAGGATTACGATAATACTTTCTGATGTTTTTTTTTGGGAACATTGCAAATAATAAGCATATTATTTACATGTCGACGATGAATATTCAGTTGCGAACTTGGTTTGGAGCCGATTTAACCGTACGCGTTATTGTCCACATCTCCTGTGTATGTTCCTTGTTGTCGTGAATTTCAGACGGAAGGAAAGAATTGCCTGGTACACAGGTTAAATAGCTATGATAGTGATACCGTGACGCGAAAATACTCCAACTTAAACTTATTTGAACCAACGTGTAACATAAACTATCTGCGATCTGATATCGTACCTTTTGCCGCGTTTTGGGTGCCACTGTTATCTAATATAAATGGCTGTAAGCGGAACCATTTTTGCGTAACAAGGTAAAATTATGTTCGTTACGAACGGTCATATGCGGTGACGATTGCATATTTTTGTTTTTATTTCCCGCGCTGTGTTCAATATTCTCACTTTATGTTGTCAATTTTATTTTGGTGCAAAAAAGAAATTCGCCTAACTTTACGTTATGTAAAGTTTGACAATATTAAATTTAAAATACGCTTTCAGAAATGTTCACAAAAACAAGGTCATGCTAACGGTTTAGATATTTTCATTATTATTTTCATTCTCATATAAATTCTTGTGAAATTTTTCACGTCAATCAATGTCAGTTGATTGTACGCAATAGCATTGACACTATGCAGCAACATTACAGTTATCAAACCGTGCATGCAAACAAGTAATATGACAGTTATATGATATATTTTAAGGGATTTATGCATGTGATCGAATTAAAATTTTTAATAAAATAAAAAAAATGATAATATCTTAAATTAACTATTTGTATGTAATATATGCTACAGATAAATATATTTTTCTGCATTCTGTATAAGAAAACCTTTTTTTCGAAAATACTTATGAAAAGCTCGTTATAAAATGTCTTTTAACAAATTATTTTTGTGGCGGTCCGATACCCCGATACATATGTTACGTGACACGCTGAGTAATTATTATGTCGAATCGACCTCTAGGCGATATTCAAGTCTTCAAATTTCATTAAAATATCATAAAAATTGAACACAAACCTACAAGATGGACAGACGGACAGACGAACAGATACGCTTAGATCGATTCAGAAAGTGATTTTGAATATGATATAATAAAAGGTTGATCTATCCTATCCAAGTCCTACTGGATATTGTAAAAATACCAGGAGTTTTGATTCGTGAAGAGAGCGTTGAAGATTTTGCTTGCTCTTCAACGTCTATCGACCAAGACAACGTTAGCAGTTAAGGAGTTAAGGATTTATTGCTCAAAGAGTGTCTATGATAATATAAATTCTTGTTGATATTTTGTAAATATCCATTGGGTTTCGGACACATTTCACTATAATTCAACTTTTCGCAATGCTTTTTTTTTTTGTGACTTTCAGTCCGCAATAACGGTACTCTCCTGATTTACTTCTATCTGATGGCGACACGCTTCGGAAAGTCAAACATCCGTTGTAACGCGTCAATATTAAAATATTGAATTATTTTATGAAATCCTCATTTGCAAGTAATTTTTTATCCAAAAGTGTTTTGGAGGTTGGACGGTCCTTTTAGAAAAAGTTAACCGATTGTATACTTGCTTTCATTTCTCCTCAGGTCAAAGCAATATGAATAAGTTCCTAATTATAATATATATGAGATACAAGCTCTCAATGCCAATAATCAGGGGCAATGATAGTAACACCAGAGATTAGCAACAATAACAATCGAAGTAATAATGGCAATAATAGCAGGAATAACGACAACAATTTTAACAAAAATTTAAAGAGCAACGGTAAGAACAACACACAACAACAATATAAATCTTTGTCGATGTTGAGAGACACTTGCATAGGTGGGTATATAATGAACAACATTATCAGCAACCCTTGCAATTACAACTAGTGCAATAAATGCATAAACCGTAACGATAGCTAAAATAAAACAATGGCAATAATATTTGCTGCAACTGTACAGACATCAACAATTGTCACAGTAACAAACATAACTACAGCAGAAGTAGGAGCAGTAACATCAAACAACAATATAAAACGGTGCTTCTTAGCCGGGTTCCTTAGCCCGAAATTCAGCAAAGTCGGTTTCCAAGGAATTTCTGGAATAACGAGAGAATGTTTGTAAGAGAGTTATTTTAAAAGCGAGAAATTGCTTAATGACCTAAGGTTGTAGAGAACAATATCCAGCAAAGCGATGTGAAAGATCGACTTTAGTTCCGCAACCGATTGTGATTTCGGACTCGCTGTTCATAAGCTTAGCCCATAACATGTATTTTGCTTCTGAAACCTAATACTTTGTGTTACGCAAGGAAGTATCTGTGGCTCTAACCTATTATATTTTGCACCTATCCGTTGAAGTGATTAATCCGAGTTGACGGCGTAGCTACACCAGCTCTCCCCTACGCCTGTAGTCATGATGTAGGGATTGTTAACGAAGCTAACGAACGTCTAATCCTACGGGCCTTTCAGTCATTCAGGGAAAACGGCTAAGGGATGCCATCTATCAACTATTTGTAGAGCTAAATAGTCAGGATCACCGGGTAAGACAAGTTGAGGTGAACTCGTAATAAATATGCGTAGCAATACAAAGTGTTACTGTAACGTAAAGAAAAAAAAACAAAGAAATTTTCTGTTGGACAGAGAGATCAACATCGATTTTAGTAAGAGACCAAAGCGCTTCCTTGCAATGTGATCCCGTCAATACGCTAAAGTCGACAATTTTTATACATAATTTTACAACATTCGTAACTTTTTATTCGAGCCCTGCTTTATATTTTTTGTCCCAGCTACGATGGAATATCTCTAACTGTCTTGTTTTTGCGAAAACGGAAGTTTTATTCCTATATCACCTGTTGAAATGCCTAATGTCTCTAAGGAGCTATATTGCTACGCAAGCAAAATTGGCCTTTCATCAGAACATCGCTTTATATTTCAAGAGGGTAAGGATTTGGATTGCTACAACCCGCTTTTCTTCTCTAACAAGGCATGCATCAACTTTGAAATTGCCCCGCTTGCTACGCTTCCTATCCTGTTTTTTTCTTAAGACAGGGCTTAAAGCAATGTAATTCCATGACCACATGGATTTACAAAAGGTGCCAATAGTTTGGTTAAGCAGAGTAAACTTCGAGACTTTTAATTTCGGTCGCCAAACAGTTCCTGATGTCAAGTGTTGGACATAAATTGGTTAATAACAATCGAAGATGTTCTTTGATAAATTATTTCTGACAATTTCCTTCTTTTCGCACCCCCCTCTCTCATGTTGCGATAACACGTTATTCAAATTGAAATAAAATAAAAAAATTTCATTTCAATTTTATATTCTTAAATGCTTTATATTTAAGGTCTTATCGCTACACTAAATGTGATGAAATCACCTATAAGTCCAGGCGCGGAAGATTTTTATTATAAATTATCACTAGCCATAGTTATAATTAGTAATAAGAACGCTTATGTTTAGCAGTTGGCGACCCGTTAATTTAAATGAATAAATAAATGAAATATATATATAAAATATATACATAGATATAAGTGAATATATATATAAATAAATTATATATATAAATAAATTTATATATATATATATAGATATATAAATTTCTATTAACACGTATATTTCTATATATTCTATTGATTTCTATTACCCCACAACGCAATTTTGTATGAATGAAACATTTCAATTAAAATGTTCATCCATTAAATCAAACAATAATATTTACGCCGATAGTTGGAAATATATATTTGTTCTAAAACCAAGGACCATAAATTAAAAAAGAGAATATATATAGTTGTATATATATATATATGTCCTTATATATCAACCGAAAACCATCAATTAAATATTTTATCACAGTGCTTTCGGCTAAAGCCGCTTAAAAGCCCATTAAACTGACAGTATTTTAGTTATTTGTTTGTATGCACACCGTGGCAACGACACAAACATTTGTCCATTTCTATTTTATGAATTTCTTTTTTATTTCATTTTATTTTATTTATTTGTTAATTTTTTTTTATTTTTATTTTTTATATATTTTTTGTTTTCATTTTTTGTAATTAAAATAATATGTTAAAGTATAGCATGTGAAAAATATCTATAAAGTTTTTTTTTGCTTTGAAACCATTTAGGCGTTGGCAAATAGTTTGCCTTCCTTTATAAAAGTTATAACCGTGTATATGTATGTATTTGATACACATATTTGATTTGCGTAAAATAGAGAGAATGCAAAAAAGGAAAAACAAAAAAAAACAAGGAAAAAAGAAAACAAAAATGTAAATGTAACATTTTTCATAGTGGAGTTTGTTTGCACAGAACTTAAATTATAGTGCTTTGCAGCAACACCTCAAAGTATGCAACAGTTTTATTGAGACACTTACTCACTGACTCAAGGTGGTTTTCGTATGTTTGTGCATTTGGTTAACGTAAAGCAACAGCAGCATAAAAGCATAAAAACCACTGTCATGTACAACACACGAATAATAATTTTGGCACGATAGCTATGTTAACATGTCTCCAGTGCGGTAGCTGGTAGCTGTTTCGTTCCTGTATTGCACATTCTATACATTCGATTATTTTGGTGCACTGAGAGTTTCCCAATATTTACAGCGCCTGCGATACTACTACCTCTGATCATAGTCAAGGAACGTTTAATTCAGCCCATAAAAGCGGCACAATGTAGTGCTACTTCCCGTACGCAAAGTGTAGATATTATGAAAAACACTATCTTTAAGCTTTGCATATTACACACGGAACTTGCATTCAGAAAGCGCGTGAGAGCGAGATAGATAGATAAAGATAGAGATAGATAGATAGATAGATAGATAGATAGATAGAGAGAGAGAGAGAGAGAGAGAGAGAGAGAGAGAGAGGGAGATAGGCAGAACGAAAACGAAAGAAAGAGAAAGAGAGAGATGCTATTGGTGGCAGTACATCTCATATGGGTATATTATATTATGCTAGCAAATCCCAGCGCTGCTGTTATGTGTATGTCTATGTCGGTAAGCAATGAGTTTATTATGTTCACATTGTGCATATTTTGTTATGGTAACGTTGTCAGCCCCACTAGTACACCCTGCGAACTCTTTACCATTTACCATTGCAAAAAAATAAAAAAAATAAAAAAAAACGAAGAAGTAAAGCAAACTTTTTGCACAAACAAAAGCAATATCAGTACCAGTAATAATAGTAGTGACATTGGTAGCGGTGTGACAGAGAATGAATGGATATGCTTGCGGCTTGTTCAACCATTAGTGAACATGTAATGTGAACATGGCCAAATGTAATCACTGTAGTGTTGTTGCATTGTTAGCTGGTTCGGGTTGAATGGCTGCCTAGCTGCCTGTCTGCCTGGCTGACTGTTTGGCTTAGCCGTATATATATATATATATATATAGAAGGGACAGAAAAAAAACGTAACAAATGCATAATACGCGCGTATGTGTGTGTGTATGTATGCGTGGGCGTGTGACCGTGTGTGAGTTTATATTTCAGTATTCTAAGGAGACCAACAGGTCTATTTGTTAGCTATATATACGTTGTGCTCGGGATCCATTCAGTGCCCACACAGGCGCACATTTCCCGCCTTAAACATTTAAGCATTTTTTTTATTCACGTTGAATATGTTTGCGCTGCAGTAGTAGTAGCTTTGGTTATATTTTAAATAATTTCATGCGGATTTTATTTTTGGCGGTCTCAGACAAATTACTTTTTAAATGCATTTTTAGTACATACATTTAATATTTTGCCTCTATGTGCGAGTGGCTATGTGCTATGTGCACCCTTTGGTTATAGGATTTACTAAAACTCCCTTTTTGCTGGCGTGGGACTCATTGTTTTATAATAACTACCGGTTTAGTTGCGCTGACAATATTGTTGTGTGGTGTTTTACTGCCTGCCTACATTATACATATACATATATAGATATATATAAATATAGATATGCTTATCTACATACTCACATGTCTGAGTGGAAAAAAAGAAGCAAAACAAATGGTGTACAGGATTTTATAACAATTTTTGTGGTAAATGTGTGACATTTTCGTTTTATATATATTTATGGTAGATAATTGTATTAAATGAATTTTTGTTTTTTTTCGTTTTATTTTTTGTTTTGTAGTAAAGTAAACGTTAAGCCATATTTAATCTTTATATAATAAATGTTCATTTAATACCGCGTTGAAAATTTTAAAACTCTTAAATCTGCCAAAAATTATAATAATAAATGGCAGTAACAACAATTTAAATAAAAAAGATCAAAGTTGAAACTTCATTTGAAGGAGCTAATGAAAGCTAAGAATTTAAGGTGCTTCTTATGGATAGCTGGGAAAAGGATTAATCTGTAAAATTTAATGCATTAAAAACTTGCTAAGCCGCATGTATTTATTTGTATTGTGTCGACTGAAAAATATATACAGGGAAATGATAGATAAACTACTAAATAAAGTAATAAAAAGGGAAAAGTAAATAAACACTCTTACCCAATTTAATTTCGGACTAGTCATAGCTATTTTCGTGATCTTTACCTGGCAAAAATTTGCCGCGAATGGCCGACAAAATTTGTGCCCTCTTTGGCGGGAGAAGAAACAGTGGAATCCGGTAAAAGGAATTCATTAATATTTCACCAGAAGAACTACGCTACAATTCTAGCCGTGTCACCGATTCAGAATGACCATATCGGCAAAATTTGGATGAGATGAGCATACCGTTGAACAGTACTCGGACAGTTTAAAGTGGGAAATCGGCGAAACTGGGGCTGGCATATGCGGCCCGAGGATTCGGAAGGCCATACCGGCCGGACGTACTTTCTTATGTATGTTGGCTTTGGAATATGTGTAACTTCTAGGTAATGTATTCTGCCTGCACTTTCATAACAAGTCACGTTACAGTGCTACGTTTAAGAAAAACGAATAGAGGACGGTGCGAATATATGAGTAGTGTTCAGGAATTCAGGCGTATTGTCAAGTACAGTTTCTGATCGCAGAGATTCAGTCCAAGGCTATCCATTCGCCTTTGCTTTTTCTTACTTAAATCCGCAATTAAATAAATTCGTAAACATTTCACGAATAAATTTAGTTAAAACTTGCGATATTAACGTAATCAACCGCAAAATTGCGTTTCCGTACATTTGTTTTGCTTATTTTGTTCCATTCATTTTATTGCATTTTATTTTTATTTCTTTCGTACAAAAGGCCTATTAAAGTATCATGAAAAGCGTAATTTGTTGGTGATTTTCAACATCAACCAGTCAGTTAGAAAAAAGAAAAAGAAAAGCGAAATCGTTGCTTGCGATGGGCTAAGCAGACTGTAAGCAGAGTACTTGAGAACTCATTCATCTACTTTTTGCTTCTGCTTAATAAAATGAAATCAGAAGCGAAACGTTTAACTGTTACCGGTTACCGGGCACGGACGTAAGTGGTGCATGTTATTTGCTTATCAAATAGAAAGAAAAAACCAAAAAAAAAGAGTTAAAGTAAAGCTCAGTTCGAGAAGTTGTCGCACAAGGCAGGGAAAATAACTGTTTTTTTTTTTCTTTAAATTCATTTTTGGTTAATTTATTTCTTTGCCTTCGTAATGTAATTGAATTAAATGTAAAAGAAACAGAAAGAGAAATTAAGCGAATTAAATAAGTTTCGCCATTTGCTAAGTTTTACACAATGACAACAACATTTACCGCTTTTATCTACTTCATGGATTTCGCATAAAATCTTAACACTAAATACTTAGATTATCTAAGGAAAGAATGGGAGAGGAAAGGCAATGTGTTAACTTTGATGTGATAATACCGCAAGAAATTAATTAGACGAAAGGGTTCAAAGCGCTCCAGATACGAAGCATTTAAATGGCTGGTAACCATATAAATGTTTCAACAGTTACTTTAATTAGGTGCTTATCTGGTATTCAATCGAAACATTGAATGTTACCTTTAAAGTGTTTTGAGATCTGTTGCAAAATCAAGAGAAAAGTGAAAGAAAGTTTTTGACATCAATTAGAGAACGAAGTTTATGAATTGCCTATGGATCTCGCGTTTATTCGTAAACTTCGTCCACTTTGAATTTGTTTCAAACATTCCTGACCTAGAAACCGTAACTTTTTTTACAAGAAGCCAGGACACAATTTTGCCAGTGTGCGACGTGTTTTTGCCTCTTCGGAAATAAAGAAGCAAGATTCGTCTTCTTCCTTTCATTTTCTTAAGACGTAATCAATCTTAAGGTACGCTCTCGGGAATCGCTTTCCAAAGGATGCAAATTTTTATTTTAAATTTATTTATTCACATTTTCATACTCGACATATGCGTAAGCGAACAGCGAGCAACATGCATCATACATGCGTATGCATATGTGCATCTATCTATCGGGACCAGCATTCATTGTTATTTGAAAAACAAGCAAAAACATTATAGTCGGGCAAGTCCGACCATTAAATATCCTAAAGTACATTGTCTTATTTTGATTATAGTACACAAATATTGTATCTTGTTTCAGCTTAAAGGCGTATTTTTAATGGGCTTATTTATGGGGAAGCGGGCCAAAAGCCACCTAATGTAGTAGATATATAATACTTACATAGGCGAAGCTTAGTCCAAATTCTTGTAGAGTTCATTTTTGTATGAAATTACTATTATGGGTCAATTTTCATCACCACATATTAAAACTTTGACTTTTCTCTCTCTCTCTCTCAATAACGGATCAATTTTCGTGAAAACCCTTTTTAGGGTAGGATCCAAAAAAATAGATCGAGATGATCCAAATTTGGTATAGTTAATTTTTTTATGTTATGCGAGAGTTTCAAGTTTTATTATATGAGAGGGAGTTCTAAAATTGCCCCAGCCGAACCCAAGCTTTCATACCAATTTAGAATGCCGAAATACTACTACTTGGCCACTTTTGCTAAGAAATTTTGAAAGTTGAGATTTTTTTTGAAAAAGTGGACCGACCCGAACCCTTCTCAATAGTTTTCGTTCTTCGATCAAAACACGTCACTGAAAAAAATTTCATCAGAATATCTCAAAAATTTGCGACCTGTAGCTTGAACAAAAATGTATATGGATGGACGTCGGACGGACAAACCGAGAGATGGGCAATTATCAATTTAGATTACAATTTCGAATCGATCGCTATAATAAAAGGCGGGTCCTTCTTAACCACTTCTGCGCATTACTTACGTCCACTCAATATATCCTGTAGCACAAGCAGTGTAGGGTATAAATATCCGCATATACAATAGTTTTTCAAATGATGTCTTTGTTGCATCTGTTAGGTAAAATAAAATTGCGAAGAGCGTATTTGTAGCGAAATTGTTCTTGTCCCAAATTTTGATTCCCTTAATTGAGCGATATATTTAGCGTAAAAGATTACAGATGATGGTTGTTTTTTTTACTTTTTTTTTTTTGAGCTTTTATGCCACCACCATAAGCGAACAGAATTAGATTGAATTTAATGAAAACGTCTTAAATTCCAAAAAAAATAGAAAGTTTTTCTTCCTATTTTTTTTTCCTCTTTTCATACTTTTCTTCCTCGTGTGAAAATGCTGACAATAAAGTTGAAATGTTTTTCGGTTTAATGCAATACACTTTTTAATTAATTTCAAGTCCAAGTATAACCGAAAGCGGCCAGAATGACATTTTCGTGTGGAAATTAACAGAGAATGTCATTCACCGGAAATTGCTATGCATTTGCTAAAATAACATATATATATATATATATATATATATATATATAAATTTACGCGTTCGTGTGTGTATGCATATGAATAGAGAAAAAATAGATACTTTTAAAATTCAATTAATGTTTGAAAGTAAATACAGTACGATTTCTTTATTGTATATAATTAAAAGCGTATAAGAATTTAGAATAGAGAGAATTTTATAAGAACATATTTTTATTATTATATAGTATATATAAACGGACTTGCACACGGACGGACATCAGAGTGAGAACGAGTTACTCTTAGATATCGTATAGTCATCCGCTATTGTTTGTCATTACAACATTATAGCGATAATAAGCGATAGCAATCGTACAATAACATATTCAGTGGTTAAGGTTGTTGAAAGTGCTCTCGTATGTCTTTAGATATGCAGTAGGCAGAGAGACAACAACAGTCGTTCGCAGTTATTTTTTCTTCCAACTTCAAGTTGTAGCGACTCTTGAAGAAAGCATCGATATTGCTCGGGGACTCTATATATGCTCAAGACGCGGCGATATTGCAACAGATTTTTGATCGCGTAGACTTGATGGCGACTTAAATCGAATTTTTGTCGTTATTTAATGACTAAAAGGCATTGGATCTAATTTTCGCCGATAGAGAAAGCTGAATGTCTAGCTTAAAAGCACATCTATAGACGATACGCATCAAACATGCAATACTAATTAGTGCTCTGCGGTATGGATCGTAAGGTTATGTTGAAAAATCATAAGTTTTAGCTTAAGTATCGGAAATGGACGAACATGAGAAGATTCGTGGAATGTAATCATTCTGCTGAAAAGGACTAAAAAAAAAGTTATTTGTTTAATAAAACGGCTGCACTTATTAAATAAATCAGAAAGAGAATTTCTGACGCTAACCCATGTTTTCCTGGTGAAGTAGACGATGGGAGTGTACTGACTTGTTTTCGTAACAAGGCGATATGTTTATGCAAGGATTCGATTGATTTAGTGCGACAACGATAAGAAGGTCTTCACCTTCCAGTGTACGGTCGCCTCAAGATAAATGTTTAATAAAACTTAACATTAGTCTGATAAATTGAAATGAAGTTTCTGAACAAGCGGTACGATAAAATCAAAGAATGCGTGCACATTTTTATAGTAATGTGAATCTACGAAGAACTTCGTCTGAGAAAATTAGCGCATATTTAATGTCTTCCCATTATCAGAGGATTATCAGAGGTAAATCAAGATGTAGCTAAACTATGTGCCGGAGTTTATACTCATTAGCATGCATTAATCTTTAGACACTTGATGTGGGGACACTCTCTTCAAATAGGGATAAGTTGAAATAGATAAGTGAAAAGCGATATGGTTTCAATAAGGGAGTGGTCGATGCATGAAATCATCATTTGGGAAGCCTTTAAACGCATGGCAAGTAAATTTAAACACGACAGTTATGGAGATTGATCCGCCTTTGAAAAAGCGGGCCGGCGAGGAGAAATACTCGACTTGATGGCGTAGCCAATGCGAGAAGTTCAAACTCAGGGTCAAATGTTTCTATTATTTTCCAGCCAAGGTGTCTACTACTGCTTTTATGAAGTGGTAAAGCAGAAGTATTCGCGCTTCTAGAGAGCCGTTGAAAATTGCTTCAGCATTACGACAAAATTCTACTTTACAGTTTTTGAAAACACTAGATCCTCTACGAATCCTCAGAGATATTTCAAGTTTAGGTCAAAAGAGATGGCAGAAATGCATTAAACCACAAGATCAACCAGCTTTTCACAAACATCAAAGCACATACAGGAGCAAAATGGACTAACTCTTCCGTTGCGGATAGCAGCAGTATAGATTTCATCTTAAGCGCAAACGGGACTGTGCCGAGAGGGTTTTTTCCTCCCAATTGAGTAAGCAGAACCACAGGGTTTTCGTCTGTTGAATAAATTTCAAGTGTGGATCAAATAACGACTATGAGGTTCAGACCTACGCATAGATGGAGAAATGACGCAATGAAAAAAGGATCTATAGTCGGAACAGAAATAGTCAAATTAGTGTGTGTGTGACGTTAGACTTTTAAATAGGGTAAAATCATTTCTATTAAAAGCATATTTTGAGTCGTAATGAGGGTTATGAGCGAATGAGTTCGACATAATAAATGTCAGACGAAGCACTACGAATTGAAAGGCCGAGTTCATTTGAACAGATTACATCCGAAACCCTATTATTGAAACTGATAAAAATAAAGAAGTAATAGGCATCCTAATACCTACAAATAGATCGCGTATAGCTATGAAGAAAATCATCTTTTGCACTATTGTTCTCACATCCGGATTCTATGAAAAGAAATTCGTATCTTTCTATTCTCGTTCTCTGCATTCAATAATTTTCAACGTATCATATGTTGCTTCGTATCACGTAGCAATATAATACAATATTGTATATATATATATATATTTATAAATAGGTATAAATTTTATTGGCACAAGTATTCGTCGTTTAAAAATCTCATTTCATATATACAATTCACAATACGTCCGGTTTCCGGTATATGTATTTATCTACTTATTATATTGTCGTTGCTGTTGTTTTTGTTGTTATTTTTTCAGTTGTTGCTGCTCTTTGCCAAGACATAAATTTGTAAAAAAATTAAGTCAAAAAATATCCGCAGTTGAAACGTAAAATTCATACTATCGTCTACACTATCGCATATATACAATATGTACAAGTATGTACGTGTATGTCTCCGTGATAGCAACAGGCTTATTTCGTTCAAGCGGCGGCCTTGTAGTAATAATAATGATAATAATAGTAATGATATATAGCAGAATTTCTTAACGAAGAAAGAAGGGAATAATAGAAAGAAGAAGAAGAAGAAGATGAAGACGAAAAAACAAAAAATAACGTTATTTTTGGCATCAAAAAGCAATCGCATGTTGCATGCAATTGTTGAGTGTAACAAACATTTCAGCTTGTTGGTACTTAACACAAATCCAGAGGGAATGGCGAAAACGCACAACCGAAAACAAAAAAAAACAAAAAAAATAAAAAATAAAAAAAAAAAAAAAGAAAACCTAAAAGGGCCAAACGTGACGTTATTAGAGTTTTTGGATGGTGTTCTATTAAATATTTTAGTCACTATGCAGCTAACAGTGGGTTGCGGTTGTGTTTACAAGTTATTTTACTCTGTTTGCTTGATGAGTTGCAGGCAAGTTTTTGGCAATTGTTTTATATTGTTTTATGTGCTGGCCTGACTTATTCCATATTTTTATTGTTTTCGGTTTTTTTTTTTTTTTTTTTTTTTTTAAATAAACACTACTAGATGTTTTTGCAGCATTCTGTGGTTGTCTGGTTGTTATGCTATTGGCTTTGGCTGCGCGACATTGAGTGCTAAAGTTGGCAAAGTTTCAAGTGTTACAACTTTAATGGACTATTAGAGGTGAGAAAGTGTTAAAATGCCAGCTTATCGCTAATGTTATAATTTGTGTTATTGTGTGTGTGTATGTTTTCTGTTTCTGTTTCGTTTTGCTTTTACGGATATTTATTATGCGACTATGAAGGTGTGAAAATTATGAAAACATGTAACAATAGAGATTTTTTACAACTTTGAGAACTTTGTGTACATATTTAAGTGACAAGTGAGGTAATAATATATTGTATGTAAGTGTTTGTTCATTTATAGAATAGGCAATGGGATATTCTTGATTAAAGTAAGATATCCTTTCTTTCCCTCTCTGCCTTGTTCGGCAATTATTTTGAAAGTGCAATACCTCACACAAAAGCCTTAAAGCTTCCTTCTCATAAGCAACCGTGTCAGGAAAGCGGTATTTTAAATATTATCGATACATAAGTTTTTTAAGTAAATGAAAGAAACTAAAGCGAAATGTCTACAAAGGGATAGTTGGTCAGTAATTCCGATTTATATATCCGGTTAGATATATTACGTTTGTGCTGACGGTTGTACGTAGGATAGGCCCACCTTTTATTATACCTATCTCTTCGGAACCATTTTCTCAAACAATCTAAGCTTGTCTGTCCGTCTGTCCGCCTGTCCGTCTTATTCCTGCCCATGTTTCATTCTGCAGGTCGTAACATTCGAGATATCTTAATTAGGTTTGGTACTTTATTGTGCGGGATGTGTCAGCGACTTTTGAAGAACAAGGAAAGTTGCTGAAGGTGACTGAATGAAAAATTATTCATTCAGCAATTCAGCTAGAGCAATTGTCCTCTAAGGGTATATTAAATTTATGTGTCCGCATACAACATCTAAGGGAATTCGGGATGTGATCACCTTATATTGTACCACCTGTATTAAGCTTGTCTGTCTAGCAGTCCGTCTGATATCTGCCTATGTAAATTTGTGTTCCATCCGCAAATTACAATTATTGCGATATTTTTATGAAACTTGGTACGCCGACGTATTTGGGCTCAAGAACGATAGCTTTTGAAAATGATTCAGGTAGGACCGCTTTTTCGACTCTTGATATAAACACCTATTTTGATAAGTCGTTATAAGAGGGAATATTGTTGTGAAAAAGGTGGGTCTATCTTAACCACTTCTGCATGTTATATACGTGCGCATTAACTTAAAACACCGTGCATCACAAATCGTGTAGGGTATAATGATTTTCAATTAAATACATGCCGCGGACTACGGCCTACGATAAGAAACGAAACACCGTTATAATTCATAGAAATAGGTAACCTACGGCTATACTTAGGAATTTCTTTCAATAAACGTAATAGTAAAGTAATAGTCTTTATAAACCGGCGTTGTGGTGTAGTGCAGTATAGCAACGCGTTCGGCCCTACGGAGATTTTCTTGAAAACTCCCGCGGCAGTCATAAATGAATAAATACTACCAGCAATAAAAGTTGTTCATATGAACATTATACGTGTTAATTGATTTAATCGATTCGTGAACGGATCTAAATTAATGATAAATTTGGTATGTTTTTGTGTATGTATATTTTGCAAAACTTTTCGTTCAAACAAACCTAAATTTATATTTCGTGATGATCAAATTAAAATACTTTTCGTCTTTGTCCATGATATGAATGAATAAAATCAAGAGCAAGAGTAACTTGGAAATCACTTGTGTCTGGTAAAAAAGAAAAGTACACTTGTATGACTTGCACAATGGTTTTACATTTATATGTATATAACAAAGTGAAAGGGCATAAAAGCGAATGCAAAAAATACTTAAGATATTGCATTTCGTACACACAAGACTTTTTTTTTAAGAGCAAACTCACAGAGCGTTTCGTTGTAAGATACAAAACGAAGCGAACTCTTTTGTAGGAGTTAGAAACAGTTTTACTTGATTGGAAACTGATGAGCATGTATGTGTGTGCATAAAGAACACATAAGCAAGAAAATTGAATTTAAATACAATACGCTAAGGGATTAAAAGTCCCTTCATTGCCTAAGTCTACAAATCGACTTTTTTTTTTTGTCGAAGCTTGTCTTTGAATTCATACATTCAGGCCAAAATTAACTATAAGAGACGAGCGGTTTGTAAAGTCGGAGATTAAATTTCTCGTGACTCTTACCTACGGCTATGGGTTAAACTTTAATTGATGTCCCTTTTGTTTTCAGAATACTTAAGAAAAATAATTTTTATGCTCATAAACGTTTCAGAGGGCCTACGGTTTTAGCGGTTCTCGCGTAAATGACCAAATAGATCAAAGCTTCTGCGGGTAATGATATTAGCACACGACAAGCGTTTTATGTTAAATTGCACTGTAAACTGAAATCAAAGTCAGATGGTTTTGAGCACTTTCACGTTTCTATATACCAGGAATTTTTAACGTTTTTTAGAAGTATGGCAGCAAAAGAACTGAAGGACGTTTGATAAAATTTTCTCACAAAGCCTGTCTTATCTGGCAATTTTTAAATGAAGTTTTTTCTTTCGATTACTGCAAATCTGTTCCAAACAGGATATCGCTTCTAATGTATGTAAGTATAAACCGAACCAAGTCAGAACATTATTGTCGGGCAAGGTCGGCCATTAAGTACTCTACAGCACATTATCTAAGATAATTCTTATTTTTATTATACAGAAAACGGAAATTATAATATTTTGTTTCCATATAAAGGCATATAACGACTTTTCAGAATAGTGTGAATAATAAATGACAATCTAAGCGAACATTTAGCAATGAATTTAAGTGGCAGACATGCCGGGTAGGCCACTGCACAATCAGAATAAGTTCCGCTATTAAGCTTAGAGCTTAGAGTAAAATATTTAACGGACCGCAAAACCTAAAAGGAGTACCGATCAGAACTCGATCGATTGAAGTTTGAAGTCAATCAGTTACCAAATCGAAAGCGTTAGAGATGCGTGCAGTTCGAGGAAAAAGCGTCAGAAGCAATGGATTTTTAAGAAAAGCATTTGGTTATCATTCTTGAATAGTTAAGCATTTGTGGCGAGAAAAATGAAATTGAAAGGCGTTGTCCCGTAAATTATATAGCGAACATTTTTTTTTTGGGAATGGTTTTCTCAATTTTAGAACACAAGAGCGGGCAACTTTTTTGTTTAAGTAAGTGATTCCTTTGCTTACACTTTTTCGTAGAGTGCGTTGCTCCCCAATTTGTGCATTTTTATTATTATTATTATTGTTTTTTTTTTTTTTTTTGTACATTTATATTTGAATTTCATTGTTGATTTGTTGTTTTCTATAGTTGCACTGCTTTTGTTGTTGTTGTTGATGCGCTGACTGCTATATGAATATTTTATGAACATATTATCATCATAGAATTATAAAATAATTTTTTTTTTTTTGTATTTTAAGTCTACACAAGTGTTGTTGAATGATATATCCGGTATGTGTATCGTATGTGTATTTACTCTAAGTAGTGTTTTTGTTGTTATTGGTTTTATGTATATTTGTGCATCTATTTCGATTTTATATTGTTAATCAAGTTTTGAATATTGAATTTTTATTCGGCTTCGTCGTTCTAGCTATGGCAGGGTGTCTATAACCGCAAATCCCTGTGTGTACTGTACATACAAATATTCTACGCATCTATATATCTATCGTATTTGTTAGTTTGTCGGACGGGGATGGTTGGAAAGAGGGGGGGATGGGGGAGGGCAGAGAGCAAAATTTAATTATTCAAAACTACAGCATTTTTTTTTTTTTTTGCTTTTTGTTTGTTTGCGGAGCAATTTGATTGTTCAATTTTGTATGCTTTGGGGTTTTTTGTGATTTTTACTTCATCTATCGTTCCCGGTATCAGACACCGCGGCCACCTATTAAATAATTATTAAATGTGATTATGTGATTTGTAAAGCGTGTGAGTAGTTATTGCTATTTTGCTATACGCTTAAGCATATAAATGTACAAAGAGTAAGAGTACCGACGCACACAAGCCTATATAAGTGCATAAATAAATACATTTAAAAACCGACGCACAGACACATACATACTGTCATTGCAACGAAAGACAAAAGGCTATGGAATGCCGTAGACAGACTGTTCCGTTGTGTTCTATAGGACTTTGACAGCAGTGTTTACGGCGAAGAAGCTCGAACCGGCAATAAAAACCAATCACATCAATCAATAGACGGGGGGGGCTGCTGATAGCTTGTCGGAAGACAGATAATAAAAAAAACTTGGGATCCAGATGGACATTGAAAGTGGTAATTTGAGAGAGACCCAACGTCTTCATGAAGACGTATCGAAAGTGCCTTGAAAAATTGTTCATTTATCGAAATGTGAAAGATTAGTTCTTATATAAAAGCGTAGAATAGTTTTTATACCAGCGGATGTTCTTGACGTGATCGGCAAGATACTAGAGAGAACTGTATATATAATCGCCTTCTGACATTAGCAAAAGAAGGCGGCGTTTTATCAGATATAAATCAAGGATTCGGATAGGGGCGATTCACTCTAAATGCCTTTAAACAAATGAGAAGTCTGGCAGCAATGGCCATAGCAGAAGAACGCTGTGAGAAAATAAGACGCTAACGGATATTACGTCGTGGTCATGCATAATATTAAAAATGCGTTTAATATACTTGAGTGCGGGTGCATTAGGAATGTTGTCATCAGGATGGAGGCTCCAAGATATATTTTGAATTTCTATGTCGACCTACATCCGAAAATGTAATGTAAGCGCGTGCGACAGTGGGAGAGTCGAATACACTTTTCAAGGCGCTATACAGATTGCTCCTGAACACTGCAATCCAACGCTGGCAGACCCACAGAGTAGGGTTAAACTGAAGATGGTTTTGCTTTTGTTGGCGATGTAGTTAACGTTTCCCAATACATATATTTCCAAATATATATAAGCATGGGTGATAGAACAAGTCAATATTGCAAAAGGGATAACTTTTTTGGTGAAAACCAAATGAAGAATGCAGCAAAAGTCTTAGATATTTGAACAATGTTCGCCTTTCTCAGTTTGTTAGCAAGTGTGTCGTCAATTTTTCGAATTTTCAAGCAGAGACCACGTGCGAACATTTACAATGCAGGATCTTGGAACACGAGAAATCAAGTTTCAAAATTCAAACGGAGAAGTTGATTCAAATGTCGAGGAATAAAATTCAGTTGAAATCGAAGTTAGAAAATGATCCATGGAAATGGCTCCTTAAGATTTGCTAGCTATCCCTGTTTAAGGGGATTACAATACACTGCAGAAATTGCGAGAGCTCAAATTACTTAGATCTCTGTTCTGCTCTCCTTTATTCCCATTAAAGGCTGAACGATCTCGCTTAATATAATAGTAATAAATTAATTTTTGCTACCAGAGCGGGCTAACTAGAGAGGAGACTATCAAATCACCTCATTTCCTTTTTCGAATAACCGCAATGAAGATTGTTTATGTTATTTCTAAAGCTTATTATTCTGCACAAATATAATCAAAGCGAATAAATTGTATTCATTCGTATTACTAAAGCTCGCTAAACCATGAGAGAGAGTTGGTTTACTGGATGGTTGCGATGAATAACAGCAAAATCAAGGCATTTATTATCGTCACGGAAATCGTGGAAATGGTAGACATCTGGAACATTCATAATTCAAGCGTTTCAGACTGTGCAAAAGTGTGTATGAATTATATATATATATGTTTTTTTTTTTTTGATATGACCAATCACTCAGGGGACGTCTCCTAGTCGTGTAACGTGATGACGGCCAGAAAAAATTGAGGAGCGAGAGAAAGAAAGAAGAAAATAGGAAGATAATGGCCGCAGTCTAATGGGCATGAGTGCCTTTATCGGCCGATCGCTCACTAAAGCTATCAGCGAAGTACATTTTGCCGCACGGCGATTTGACCAAGCGGAAATTCGTACTTGTTGGTCGCGATTCTTACCTAGTCGGCTACTTATGCCGATACAAGGAGAGTGCAATAGTTTCTTAATTTATTAAAGCTTTTATTATTATTTCTTTAAAACTTGTATATTTAATAAAAAAAAAATAAATAAAAAACAAGAAGGAAAGAATTTCGTCTTTTAAAATTTAATTTGATTTTAGCTTAAATTGCTTTCTTCTATGGAAATGAGATAAAAGAAGTTTTCTTTTTTTAAAAAAATGTTACTCCCACAAATTCTAGCAACTATTTCCGTCTATCATTTCCTTAAGCAATTTAATACAGTTTAGA
This sequence comes from Glossina fuscipes, assembly GCF_014805625.2. Classification (NCBI taxonomy): domain Eukaryota; kingdom Metazoa; phylum Arthropoda; class Insecta; order Diptera; family Glossinidae; genus Glossina; species Glossina fuscipes. The sequence continues at coordinate 49,554,907 of NW_023998415.1, read as the reverse complement.
AAAAAAAAAAGAAGTAGAGCAATCAAACTAACTGGCAGACAGACCAAGAAAAAACGACAGATTTTCAAAAAAATTCATAGAAAACTGCATATCGATAATATCAGAGGCAATAGTTTCAATTTTACGCAGCCATCAACAACAACTATATATATATATATATATATATATATATATATATATGTATATATATATATGTATATACGTTGCCAATTTTTTTTTGTTGTCTTTTTCTATAGAAGAATTTTTCTATACACTTCAGTGAGTCCGCAAGTATGTTCTCTATACGAAGTGTGCATAAATCTTCATGACTATATATCGCCGGTAGGAGGAAAAAGAAAAAACTATATCTTTTCTAGAGCTAACTGTGGTAGCTAAGCTACCGTTCTTTAAGACTGTTTTATTTATTTTTTTCTTCTTTTCTATTGGTTCTCATTGAAAATTTTTTTTTTTCTTTTTCTTTGCAAATATTTTCAATAATAGCTTAAGATACGGCATTTGGCTTTTAAGCAAATATATTCATTGCTTAACATTTGTCGTATGGGCTTGTCCTAGATATGTTTAAGATGTAGTTTCTACATGCACTATGAGCACATGTTGCCTCAGATGATCCATAGAGTATATTATAATGTAGTCGTGTATGTGTTTGAATGGTAAATAGTTACCAAAGATTTTCTTGTACGGTTTCCTATCTTCATTTTTCTTTGCCTATGCATTCTGTGTCATTTGTTAGGAATTCAATACTTTTTGTTTTTTTCTTCTTCGTCTTCTTTTTTTTTTCTTCTTCTATTACTTTTCTTTTAAACAACAAACGGATGTTCTCCGTGAAAGAAACAGATAAAGTAAATATGTTTTTTGTATGTAAAAGTTCTTTGTTATTTTTTTTTTAAATATGGTATACATATTAGTGGGTGTATTTGCGCTTGGTGTGCGATTTGCACTTGTTTGATTTTTTGAAGCAAGTAGAAACAGTAAAGTATGGTTAAATTTATTATTATTGAGGAAATTCTTTCTTTGTATAATAGTTTTCTTCTTCTTTTTCTTTTTTGTTATTTTTTCTTTACTGCTTTCTTTGTTTTCTACAGAAAAGGAAGTTATTAGTTTACATAAAAAAAGAGAAAAAAAAAAAAAAAGGGGGAAAGATTTCATTGAATACGCAGAGAAAAGAAAAAATAAACATAAATAATTTCGTCATCGTCAAAAAAAAAAAAAGAAAAGATCATCGGACTCGAATCTAAGCAATCGATGATTGCTATCCCTTGCCGTCCATTGTAAGCTTTCCTTATCTTCAAGAGGAGCTCAGTTAGTTAGTTTAATATAGTGTTTAAAAGAAAAAAAAAAAAAAAAAAA